>NC_069141.1:30539056-30870408 GCF_943734755.1 Anopheles moucheti
AACCCCGCTTCATGGCGCATAGAAACCCTGCTACAATGGATGGAATTGATTGAATACGATAAAAGTACTCGCTTTTTGTGGAGGCGCAATGGCACATAACCTTTGTTTACCGCCACATGTCATAACAATTTGCTAAAGTAGGGTACTTAATATCTGTACATCAGAAACATCGCCATTCGACTCGTTAGAGACAATCCTACGCTGAGATCTGAAGTCTATTAGGGTAGACAGCAGTGGGTACGCTGCAGTGGACCCCTTTCACCTATTTGGTCGGTTTGTTTTTGTTTGCTTTCCATGGTTTCACATACTTTCCGCAACTCAATCTATAAAAGTAGTTCAATTGATTGGTCTCGTCTAGTCATGGACTGCTTGTGTCATACACTACGGAAAATGAGAGATAAATTGATGAAAAATGAAAGCTTAGCATGATTATCTCTCAAAAAAACGACGGTGAAATGCTTGGTAGATTGAACCGGTACTGGCATTGAAAAAAAAAAACGATTGTACAAACAGAACAGAAACTAGTCCCCTTGTCAGCAGCACATACTGCAGCCGACAGTGATATATTGCACGCTCGAAGATATCCGGCAGTACATCCTCAAAAACCTTCATTTGAAATGAACGGTTTTTTTTTCTCGTTTCACATGCAAGCATGAAAAAGTTGGAGCCTCCGTCACGGAACACCCGCGGAAAACACGATAGATAACGAGATAATGAGAGGGCATCCGACCTTAAAAACGGGTTATTAATGCTTTCGTGGCTGAAAGGTGAAACGGGGTATATACGCTGATCGTTTCAATCGATCGTTTTTTGGGGATACGAGATTCCCATGAGACGCTAACTGTGGATGCCGCCCATTAACCCTAAAAGCATGGTTGTTACAGGCAGGTCAATAAGAAGCCATTGAAACCCTTTTCAATCGATGCGCTTCGATGCGTAAAGGGCGATGAAGTTTGGTCATTTGAGCAGGGCGCAACAGGAAGACGTGCGATAATGCTTTCCTATTTGAGTGTAGCACGAGTGTTCCTGCACGATTCCCGGGAATGACAGCTGGGTGTGAAAAGCTCATCAAATTTGTCACCCAATCTTCGCCAGCATTTCAACTACATTAGCATAAACATATTAGCTCACGACTGTAGTCCCGAGTGCATTCGCCTTCCGCACGTTAATGTTCGTGTTTTATAGCCCCACTCTAAGAATTAGTGCTTCAACGCTGTCCCACGGACGCAACACAATGACGCCTAGACATAGTGATGCGTAGTCTCCCTGTCCTGCTGGTCTAACATAGCTCATCTACCACTAGCTGTCAGTGCGAGTGTCAGTGTCACATTTCGGGTACGTCCAGCCGAAGGCCCTGTGTGACATTATATTGCTTTTTTTTTTCTATTGCCACCAGCTTCCACCAACTGACGGCGTTGAGTGTCAGACGACGTGAGAAACGCAATGCGTGTAGCCTACCTAGCAGGCGTTGCTAGCAGGCGTTGCTTATCGCGACAGCTTGAACAGTGTTGCCAGTCAAGCCAGAACAATTCGCTCGAAGCGATGCCTTGAAGGAAAAATGGTCGCTTCTGTGGAGGCAGTTTTTTCGTTGGTCGGCATTTTTGGGCCTTTCAGTCCATTCGATTCCGGACACATGACAATGTTCGGAATGGCTGAAGGATACGTTATATCGTGCCACACACGTTTCGTTACGTTACGGTTGGGTGCATGCGAATCTCATCATCTGTCACGCGGTTGGGACGGATTCCGGAGGCAACCGGAAGTACCAAAACAGAGGAAGAGTCACCCAATGGCACCCATTTTTTATTGGTAGTTTGCGCATGTTTCCGCAATTCGTTTTCGCCAGCGTTGTCAACTGCAACGCATTGTTTGATTATCCCGGTTGTAAAACGTAACCCTGTAGCATTGGCTTCTTTATCCGTTGTCCTGGTGTTCCACAGATCAACCAATACACTGTTCGGCTTTTGACGAACTGTTTGCCGTACTTTGCACCACCAGCTTCTCCACGACGTAGGCTTCAACGCCGTACGATGATTACGTGCTACAAGCAGCTGTCGAAAAGTCCTGCCACACAGGACCCGACACTCTTTTTATTGAGCCCCGAAATAATGTCAAAGAATTCTGCTATGTTACGGGGAAGTGCATGCACACCGACACAGCTGTGAAGGACACGCCAAAAGTGTCGAATTGTATATAAAAACCGATATTACAACACAAACACACCCGGTAACACTCGGGTTTATTCATGTTCGATTGTTATCCGATCGGTTACGGTTCGAAGAGCTTTTCCCTTGTCCTGTTTGTAGTTTTGCCTTCTGCCCATATCCGCAACGCAAAATACTGTCCACTCGCATGAGGTCCGATATCGGGTGGTGTGAGTTTGTGACACCTTTTTCGAGTAACACATTTATTGATCCTGTCATTCGTGTAATGAATGGAGAGCACCGATTTTCGTATCATATTTCCTTCTGGTTCGCAATTCCGAGCCACAGCAGGGGAAGACATTGATTCGAGGGGATGGCGTTTTTCCCATTTACGGCGTGTCGTATTTGATCGTCCGTCTGGCTGTGGGGACCACTCGTAACATGCGTAAATCTGACAATGTGTTGTTTGATTTGGAGGCTTGTTTAGATCATGGTACTGTGTAAACGTAGAACCGGAAATCGACGAAGCGTTTAACCATGGTTGATCGGTTTCTGATTACAGTTTATCGACCGGTGATTATTTAGATGACACATTTAGATTACGCGATTGGACCCGTTTCAATTGGTCGTAGATCGAAAGAAAAACCTGGTTCAAATGAAAACATAACCCTAACTCTCTCGGTACGATTTAATTATTGTTAGTTCTTTTATCCATCGTTTCAATTCATAAACAACGATTTCGGTTACGATAAAAATACCACTTTATTTCAAGTTTGCTTACTCCACGAGTAAAACAAACAAAATACCTCCATATGCGAAACAAATTACTTCCCGAAAAGCTCACGCATCCTCACCGACTACCCCGCCCGAAACGCGCCCACGTCCATGGAAGATGAAACCACAGGAAATAAACAAAGGCCACTCGCAAGTGCACAACGCAACACGCTACGCGGCCGTGTTGCGTACGAATTGAAATTTCCGCACGAAAAATCAATTATTCAAAACTACAAAACTGGCCAAATATTTCAATTCCGGATCGGCCCACGCACGCACCCACACACGCCCACCGCTGGGTTGTTTTGTGCGTGTTTGATGCGCAAAACACAACCTCCTGGCAGTGCGGCCAGTCTTCCAAGCACGGTACGCCCAAACCGAACCAAACACACTTCAAAAGACCTGCTTGCTGGAGGGGGAGGGGGTGGCCGGATTAAACCGTGGGATCATCATGTGTTCCGAAACCATCGGGAGTGCCAATTGTGTAGGACACATTTTCGGATGATAACAAACGGCATACAGACGGTGGATGCTGAATCTGGACAAGAGTAGAACTGTTGGAGTGTGGGAAAATAGTGCAAATTTTAGCGTAGAACTGTTGCTAGACACGCAATCGAACTACATATCATTCAATGGGAAAGACATTGGCACAAGGGAAATGTATGAACTGATGCTCTTTTATCGCTCAAAAATGCAAACATGGAATTTTACTGATGAGCTATTTGTATGGACGTTTGCGGATTATTGTACGAATGTTCGAATTTCGATATTGCACCTATAGCCGAATAACCGAATATCCCTGTCCTGGTTAGAGATTAATGAACCTTAAGCTGGTTCTAAGACTACATTAGTCATTACTAACAAATAAGTCAATGAATTCCAAAGTCGATCTCTGTCATTTACGTCGTCAATTCATCATTGATTTATTACTGAACGCTTGTAGCTGGTTGCCGCTTGATATTTTGATTATGGGAGAACTCATGAGCTTTGTTAGACTCAACATCAATTCATCAAATTTTGAGTTATGAATAATAGTCTATTAATTGTTATAAGCAACTTCACATTAGGATCAGATTTGCCATATAGTTGCTAAAATATGAGTAACTGTTTTAGAAGGTTTAATCCACAACTTTAGCTTCATTAGACTGAGATATGAAACTATGGAACGACTCTCTTAGGAAGAAATATACGTTCCTTCATAAAGTGGAATCAGATAAAAATATTATAAGAAACGATGTCTACCGGAACCATAAATACCGCTTCCAAAAATAAATCTTAGATCTTAGCAAGAAACTCCCAGTCGAATAAGTGTGTACGACAAATGCATTTCCGTTCTCGTCGCCATATTGCATCAGCATCCTCGGCAGGAGGTCTATGAACCGATTAATTTCTGCAAGACATCACAAAAGTCCCCCCGAAAGAAACTTGTCCACCTCCACACGGCGTTCGACGTGTTGGTGGTCAAGTTCAAATCCTTGCCGATATTCTTCTTCGCCATCTACCAGCTTCCAGTCCGGTCCTCTGGAACCGCATTATTAACGCACCTTCCACCTAATCTCAGGACCATATTCAATTCTTTCAGTTCCATCATTCGCCGCTAATGATTATGTCATTAAGCGCGACGCTTTTTCAGTGGGAGCGGAGTGCGTACTTCTGACCGACCAGCGCCGAATACTCCCACAATTATCCCAAAAAAAAACGATCCCGGTGCAATGATTCCTTCTAAAGGCCAAGGCAAACCCAAGTTGAATTGAATTATTCTCGCATGGTTTCCCTCTGTGTGTTTGTCGTTTTGAATCTGTGCTTGTGATTCATCCTTCCATTAGAAATTCGAGACCATCTTCTCGTGGGCAAGAACAGGGAATTAAATTTCATTCAGAGCTAATGCCGATTTGCTTCGTGCTGAAGGAAATGCAAATTCCTTCCTTCATTCAGCGTTTTGTCTTTTGTGTTTGCTCAATGGAGCGTAACCGTCCAGACAGATGCACAAGAATGGAAAAACAACATTGCTCGGTTGGAGCAAGTGATTTCAAAACTGCTCAGTATATCAAATAACGTTTCAGTTTTGTTTATTTTGGATCAATGGCATGAAATACTAGTACAATGTTTTCTGACTTTACTCCATTAAAAGTAAATTGATCTGATATGCTATGAAACCGAAAGGGTGTTTGTCTGCTTTCGAACACGAATGAAAATATTCCATTAAACTCGCCGTGTACATTTTCCTAATGAATTTCACCTGAATGGTAGATAACATCGTGTCCGGTAATAAATAGTCAAATATTATCCCTTCATTGATGTGCTATCTGCACCAAATATTGTCACTTTAGGCTAATTACAACTGATGGTGTGGTGATAAATTATGAACGCTCCCCAAAACTCCAATTTCCTATCGAGCTGCCGAGTAAATCAAAGCAAAATTTCACGAAGCTTATCGTCACAGGACAATTTGATCCATCATTCTATCATCAATCACTTTGGCACGTTTGATCCTAGGTTCCGGAGTGCATCCATTCGGCCAGTCATCGTCGGAAGCGGAAATGAGTGAACACGATATACTCGCTCCTACCTAGAGGAGATAGAAACACGCAATGGGTGCTTCAAATTCATGCCAAAGCGCTTGGACATATCGTTTAATAAACATGCACAACGGGTAACACAGCAAGCCACTGCAAACTGTCCGCTCTCTTCTACTGTCCACCATCATTCAAGTGTCATTAATTATCCTTCACAACTCAACAGAAAGCGGATGCGGCATAAAACCGAGCATACAGGAAGGATACTTTTCTGCCAATTCAGCATAATTAATCGCCCTTCAGCGTTCGCTTCTGTCGCAGGCAAGGATCAAGGGTGGGTGCATGTGCGTCATTTTTTATCGTTTTGAAGCTTGAAAACATTTTTTTCCCTGCTCTAAAATCCTTTGATCGGTTTTTTGTACAAACGCACACAGCAACCAACCAAATCGGGGAAAAAATAATGAAAAAAAAAAACTCAGAAGATCAGCGTAGAAAGCAAAACAACGGAGCTGCTAAAGTGAGCCAATAAATTTGCAAACGATCAAAATTGAACAAATAAGCATTGCCGAGCGCTTCTGTGCTCAGATGCAGCTGCATCATCATCATCCTCATATTCCGCGGTATGCGTTTGCGTTCACAATGTTTAATGCAGACGTTCTCGAAGGGCATGACGTGCGTGCGTGTATGTGTGAGAGAGCAGGTCGCAAAAGTTCGCTCAATGTTTCGCGCCAGACAACAAAAAGCAATGGCGAGAGGTTACACTTTTTTTCTACTTGACAAAACCCCGTACCGAAAGACCGACCACGTTTAGCGTCGTCGAAAAAAAAATCACACACACGAAAAGGAAAATTGGATGTTGCTTTTCTGTTCGGTTTTGTTGTTCCTTGTACCTTTTAGTACCGTTTTTTCCTCGCCAACGTCCTTCTAATGAAAACGACAAAACCAAACCTATCCTCATCCTCCACACTGCTCGAGCACGCGTATCGAACGTGCGCCTGCAACAAACAACCGGTACGTTCCGGAGCAATAAATTTCCGGATAAATCATGTGAAAATATGAAAATGAATCATTCTACCCTCTGTGCTAGGTGTCTGCAATCTGAAAATTCGAGCGTTAGCGATATTAAACAGACCTAGAGTAGGAAGAGTAGGAGACAGGGCACACAGAGATTATTTATCCTTTTAAAAAAGGTCCAGATTTTATCATCTTTACCACAAATAATATAAAAACATCCCACATTGCAATGGCACAAGATATGGAGAAATATCAATGAAAATAAGCTCAGTTCTAGCGAAAGAAGTATTCTGTATAAGTTAGTTAATGAAAGAATGTACAATCAGGAATTAAAATTTAAATATAAAATGGTACAGCATCCTAACTGCGAAAATTGCAAATGCGTGGAAAGTATTGAACACAAACTAAAGGATTGTAAAATAAGAAACAAAACTTGGAACTATTTTGGCCAAATCATTAAAGATCACGAAATTAAAATGCATACATTTAGCCAGCTAATGAAACCGAAGCTAAAACTGATGAGTACAAAAAAAAACAAATTACAATATTGTCAATTTTTAGCAAATACGACCAGTGTGTATTCAATAATGAATTAAATCAGAACGTTTCAAAAGATGAGCTTAAACAGCTGATAGGGTAACAAGGGAATAAGGTAACAAACTTTGAAGTATAGTTTTATAAAAATAAAATCATCCAACTGTAATGTTGCAATGCGAAAAAGAATGTTATAATAAATACTAAAGGGAATTAAAAAAGATAATTATCATTATTTACGTAATGCAATTAATTCTCATCACAAAATCGTGGCCTAACTGGATAAATGGCCAGTATACTCAACAAGAGTTCAAATCTCACCGATGTTGAATGGCAGAAGAAGTTCTGTTTCTACCACTCCTTCTCTATCTACATGCTAACACAACCTCCTCCACACAAAACAGAAGCAGTCTTGCAACTAAAAAGAACGCCAAAACAACACGCGGGGAGATTAAGGCAATTATTTATCACCAAAACTCCCACCGGAAACCGGTCGATCACGATCGCCGGGGGAACATGCATGAAGAGAAGCACGCGTGTGGAGAATTCTTCGCGCAGAGGTTGAGTTCTCGAGGTTGGAGTCAGCATGGCGTGTAGGACGAAGACGATCAATGATGTAGGCGTTGCTGTATGTGCTCTGCGGGCATGTTCTATTTTGCGTGGAGACGATGTCTCAGCGTATGGAACATTGATCGTCCGGCATTCCGTTTTTGTCCTAACCTCCCAAGCCGGAAAGTGACCGAAAACCTTTTCTGCAATTTTTCTTCGTTTGTTTTGGTTGTGCGTTTCGATGCGCTTAGCGTCGCGCTGCCTAAGAAACCAAATAGAGAACACAATGAAGTATATGTCACCATGGCGGCAATGTAGCGATGCGGTCGTTTTTCACACTAACGACGACAACGCAACTATTGCCAGTGGTGAGTGCGAATTCAATTAGAACGATATCCACCAACGGAAACACGTTCCCTCTGCCTAGTCCCTTCCATAAAATCCGGTGCTAGTGCTCATAGGGTTATTCTTGTGCGTTACTTCCTTTCGCTCACTGAGTACGTGTCTGCACATTCTAAACTGCATGTGCGAACGTGCGACAACAGTTGCAGCGTGATTTTTGATTTCAATTAAAATTGAAACATTACACGTTACTCAGCCACCAACAGGAAAGAGTTACAAACTACCTAATAGACGGCGTTAATTGCAATCTCTTGACTTGATGCAAAAATTACTCTCCAACCCAATTTATGCGTACCACGAGCCGGATATTCGAGTACCAAAGATGTCTGATGTCTGACGGGTTTGTGATACGACGCTCGAACGAAAATTAACCCGGCCGTGTAACTATAATTAGTGATATCCTCATCAGCCTACTGTACGGTGAGTTGAACTCTCGCATCGTGTGGCCATTTGAACTCGCGATTCTTTTTTTCTCTCTCTAAAGCCATATTTTTCTTTCCTAATAGTCTACCGCGAAGTTTTACCGCGATAATGTAATATGTAAGCGCAACAAAAAAATGCCCCTGGTCTTGTTCGTCTTGCGAGGTCTGCGCGCGTTTGCCCACATGTGTTCCTGCGCGTTGCGGTTTTGCTCAATATGTCGAAAAGAGAGCACGAAATATAAAAATGTGTGTAGGTTGGGCGGTGAATAATTTGCTGTTGTTCCACGTCGGCTACACGATCTTTACTAAATTAATTTCATTCATTAATTTCATTAAACCTTCCGCACTGGGAAAGTCTTGTGTCTTTGTGACAACAGCGGAAAGAGCTTTGGGACTGGAATTGGCGAATGGAAGAAATTGCCATACCGTTTAAATTCCAAGAATCAGTTGCCCGGCTACTGCTTTACGTCTACAATGCAGGGAAATTTAACAAACGGCCACGCATTTTAGACGCACAGAGACGAAGCGCTAAAGATCACTCACTTCCGGTCGATTTTTAGTCGTCCAAGTTGCCGTCAAAGAGTGTTCCGAAAACTGGAGAACTAATTGAATGTGCTCCAGGAATGGTGGAATAGGCAGCAATTTTAGATTCGTTCTTCTGATATGGCTTATGGAGTTGAAACCGAACGCTGGCCGCCTGCTTCTAATTACGCTTATTATGTACGAAGACGATCATAGGGGTTAGCACAAGAAGAAATCCAATGATTCGCCAATTAACCTCGTTTTGAACTTCCTTATTTTCCCTGACATATGGTTTAAATATTTCATCCCGTCAATCACGCATGCAATTCAATTCTAATAAAATCTTATTGCATTCCATTAGCGATATACATCAAACGTCAATCGGAAAATCATAATTTCTCTCCAAAGATTTCGCTCGCCCCGCATGGTCACTTTCACTCATCCCTTCCCAACAGGCTTGCCAAATTGTACCTCTCATCCATCATCCAACACCTTACTGATCCGGTTCACTCATCACGGGCAGATGGATGATGCAGTTACACTTCTTTCCCTAAGGCGAGCAAAAAACGACGAACTTTCACTGATACAACGCGGGCGCGATTCTTTTCCCTTTCGTCGAACCCATCAGAAATCAACTCATCCATCGTCGTCTGTCTGCCACCGGCGCACGTCAAACGCACGGGTGTAGAACAGGTCGAACATGACCACCACCCCGTATCTCCGATTGCCGGATGCTACGTTAATGTGCATCCTCCACGGGTAAAGCAGGTATGCATCATCTCGTCTGGACGTCCAGGTGATGGTGTGCGCCGGTGTTTGGTCGTAAATCGTGTTCCATTCCACTGCACAGTCATCATCGTGCAAGCCGGCCATCATTAATCTCCGTGGACGTGGAGGACGAAACAAAACCGAAGGCGAAAGTGAAACGATCACCTGCGTACAGAGCCCGCAAAACATGCATCACGCGGACCCGCGCGAATTTGGCAAGGCCACATGATCTACAGCGAGAAAAAGGATACATTATAAAGAATGCATCGATAATGCCATATGCCTACCGAATGCGCCCATGCATGAATGGGTAGTCACACCATAAAGACATTCGTTGCCCATTTCAAGATGGCTCACCTCCGGGCGCGATCGCGCTGATCATCGGATGCGGATGGGGAGATGTACCATTACACCGCTGACGACAGTTGCATACCTAAGGCTACCCAGTCACAGAGAGATTACCTTCAAGTTGCACACGGTCGTATGCAAAAAATGGAAACCTGCACACCCTGGAGGAGCTGACACGCTGCATAATGCGCGATGAGAAGGTGAACATGGAGAAAAACAAAAACCTGCCTCTAAGGTATCTTTTTCTTCGGTACCACCAGATGTTTGCGAGGAATCACTTACCTATGGAGAGAAAAAAGAGAGAGAGATGGAAGAAAAGAAAAACGACAAACAAACTGTTATTATTATGATAAATAGGCAAATAAATGGTTTGTTGCAATGGGGAGGGGAGGAGGTGGTAGAAAAACGTAATGCAATTCCATAAATGCAGCCATTCCCCCGTGCAGGCAGGCGTTGCGCATGGGGACATTCTTTCCCTCCAGCCAAGTGCAACGAATTTTTAAGTGAAAGTTACCAGGGATACGGGCGAGAGGGAATTGATTTCCATGTTCAAACCTTTCGGGAGAAAGCGGAAAAATGTGCACCCCAACCCTTGTGTTCCCCGTGGAAATAGGTGGGACGCTGGACAAAAATTACACACCGGTGTCAAAACCTTTTCCATGTCAATATTTATGGCCCGGTTTGGGTACGTGTGTGTGTGATGGTGGAGATCATCGCTGCTGTCCAGATCAGTTTTCCATCCCGTGTGGGTAGCTCTACACCCATGGGGCGGGTTTTCACTCTTTTGCCTTTTTGCCCAACGTCCCATTCTCCCTGGTCTCTTCTGGTTAGTCTGTTGTCGCAGCCATCAATCACCTGAACGCGGTTAAAGCGGCATAAATAATCTCGTATCATATGTGCATTTCTAATACCGGCGGCTGCCGACAGAGCGACAGGGCCCTAGCGCATTCTAGTACGCCTCTCATTCACATATTTACCCGGATCCAATTTCTCACACCAGCATCCCCATCCATTCGATGCGGCTGTCAGGTAGGGGGACAAAAAGAATCTAAACCCCGCTTTTGATCGCTTGATTTATGCCTGCGCTGCCGCGACAAACCCACCAGATAAGCCTTAAATCTACAATTTTGTATTAATTCCACACGATCATACATGTCACTTTTTGCGCATGGTCGCATCAACAGAAAAAAAGAGAAACCTTGCACTTTTCCCTAAAAGGCCTCACCATCCATCTAAGGGGGTTTTTTGGTTCAAAGGGATCCACACAATGTTTCAATCTAATGAAAACGGTGCGTTGTACGATGCGTCTGTCATCGATATCGAACTGATTTTCATCGATTTCTTTCATCGCCTTCTGGTTGAGTTTTACTGTGAAACATACACAACATAGCGGCAATTCGCTTAACACATGCAAAAAAAAGCGTGTTTCAACGTGTTTCGCTGCTACTCGTTACCCAGTACGATACGGCACCACTGGGTACTGTTTTGTCATAAATCATTTCTGGTTCTCCGGGTTCGCTAGTTAACCATTCCACCATTACACGGTCTCGCGACACACAGGCAGCTCTCGGTCTACGCGAGTGTACGGGACACAATTTTAATTGAATCAGCATCCTTCAAACACCAAACCACCAGTCGAGCAGTCGACTCCACCGTACCACGTCGATCTTGAGAGATCTTTTAACTTTCCTCTTCGGCTACGGCTCCATTCCAGCATTATCCACGATCCAATTAGATCGTTTAGTCGATCCGAAGATAATTCAATCGGGAGATTATCATAATTATCGTCTATTATCGTTTTCCAGATTGCAACGATCACCACTAACGATCTTTATGACAGTTTTGATCATCGCATGCGGCAGAGGGATTAGCGAATGGAACGCAACGGGAAAATGGGAATACTTTGCTGACTTTTCTGCGGGAACTACGAAGAACTGCTTAGCTTGACTCAAAACAAAAAGCAAGCATACGTCTTCTTCCCCGCCAAGACTCATGGGACAACAATCACCGTTGTTGTTACGTCGTCGTTATCGATCTTGTCGCCAGTACGTCGTCGTCGGTTCGCTATTTTTTTCATCTTCTTTTATTCTGAGCCATAAAGCTTCTCAGACATTTGACTGCACTTACTTCCAGCGTTTCTGTGTGTTTTAACCGATCAGCACAAGCCGCTTGACCTAAGCGAAGTCGCCGTTCTCGTCAAGGTTTTGACAAGACGCCATATTTATGGATGTCACGGAGTTGAAGTTGAAGGAAATGCTACAGTTGGACGGGACGATTTAGTGAGTGGATATTGAGTTTGCGAGTGAAACGGAGAATCGTAAATCACCTGTCTACGGTTTGAGATGCGTTGGAGATTGAATGCTACGCTTCACAACACTTCCCAATGCGATTCCACCCACAGTGACAGCTACCGGTCTTAGACAAAGACACTTGAACCAACTTGGAAGGAAATGGACATTTAAACTTAGCTTTCGTTCTATGAGGATCGAGGTTCTGGAGACACTGCCCGTTGTGTGTGATGTGGACGGAGTGATGATCACTTCAACCCCGTCACGTAAGTTGGCGGTGCACGACGGTTGGGAGTTCTTGTGTGTGCAATTGAAGCATTCCTGCGACACTCATCGGTTGAACCACTTTTACCACCGGTCGCAACATCCTTCACGCTCTGATTATGCGTTGGAATCCAGCTCCACAAAGCGAACCGTCACCGTGGACAACAAAGCGAACCTGATTCCTTCCTGGCCGAGAGTGTCTGATGAGTACCGTAGAAGCCAGGCGTTCAACATTCTTCCGAACCGAAACTCGAGAAGCTATATGACAAGCGGTACATTGCCGATGGGCAACTCCAGACTCACCAGCGCAGCACATTGCAGTGAAACATGCTCGGTGGGACGGTAGTAACATCACCTGGTTCTGGGTATCCAGGTACTTATCACAAGAGCGAAAGCCACACAAGGGACGGGCAAAACACATCCCGTGGAAGCAGCGGTGGTCGCAACAGCTATCGCCATAATTGTCAGGTTGATGCTGTTGCTGTTTGCTGCTCAATTCCAGAAGCCCTCACCGCGGCTCGGCATTTATCGTCAATTAGTGATTGCTGTTTTTATCACCATCATTAAAGTGAAGAGAAAAAAAAACACGAAAAGATCCCGCAGTGCGTCGTCACCGGTTTGAGGAATTGTTATGCGCCTCAACTTTGAGACGCAACTTCAAACGGCTATGGACCAAAACCACAGTTCTCATCGCTAATCGTACAAAACTCTAATGACACAAATTATTCCTGTTTTAATTAAGCTGAAAATTAATCGCCTCAAAGTGACCGTGTCCTTTCACCTGTCCCTGCTTTGGGGCCGCCCATGGCATTCAAAGGTTTTGTGGAGGGTTGCTCGTTTGAATTTTTGGCTGTAAAACGTGGCAAACAACAACTCACCTTATCGGGTGGTTTCGAGTTTCGAACAAAAAAACAAAAACAGCACAAAGATATTTATCACCGAACGACTACTTGATCATTGTAATTTGACCAATAAGCATCTCTTCAGCGCTATTGCAGCACCTTCAAATCGATTCCTATCTTATGGATCTCTCCTCGAAGTGAAGATTCAGTTCACGATTTGTTATTAAGCACAATTATTCAAAACCGCCTCATAATCTTCGTCCGCTTTCTCAGTGCCCCTATCGATAACTGCTCATTTAAAGAAGTTTTCTACAATGGCTGGGTATTTCGGAACTGCTGAGCACCGGCAATGGCTCCTATTCGTTCGCGCCAGCTAATGGGCGCGTGATTGTGTTTCGTTGATTGGTATCGATAAATCTCGACGTTGGATTCACGCTCTTGAAACCAGTTTCATACCAATATGTCCACTTTTGGACATCCAGAGGTCGTTCAAGACACTCACTCATTATGTCCACTGCTTTTTTTCCTATTCACGAATTGCTCATTTTGGATCCATTTCGTTGCTGCATTTTTAGTGCATTTGTGATAGTAATCTTCGTCAATTAATTCTCACTTTGTAGAATAATAGTTTTACAAGGTTTTTTTTTTCTTTCGACACATGCAGATGGAGTTTAAATATGACAGTTGGTACAACATAAATTACCTGAAGTAGGCAACTGGTGTAGTGTTACGAAAATGTCATTTTAATTTACTAAAGTAGTGTAAAAGTTATATTAAATAGTATTTTTAAGAAATCCTCATTTAATTTACATCCATCCAAGCTATTATAATTCGCACACGAGATGTGTTAAAAGATTACCTTTCATCACATCTTGGATAAACGGAATTTCCTCCCAGCTCAAAATTACACACAAGTGTCCAAGTTGCCAGACACGATGTAATTATAAATATTGATCCATCCATCTGGTTCTTCCCATTACGTGCGCTACAGTAGACCGTGAGTCAAATGAAAGGATTTATGAGGACCATGACAGATCACACCTGCAACTGGAACTGGAAAATCGGACCATCGGAAGAAGAGTCGCGGAAAGGGTGCTTCGGACGCGACCAGAAACATTTACGAGCCACATACTGATGAGTGATGCTGCGGCAAAGGTACAACAAGATGATGTCCCATCGCCATCATGCGTTACGGTTTTGCACAAACACTGCCCTCGGGATGTTTTATCTGTGGACGGATGGTGAAATTTTGCAAGAACCATTTCCAATTAAACTTCCGAAACTGTCCAGTACGACAGTGCGCTGAACCGCAAACCAAAGTCATTCCAGCAAAAGGGGTACGGTGGCCTTGGGCATTTGCTGCGTATGTTTTGCGTCACGTAACCGATTGAAATGCACGGCAGGTTTTATGGTTATGTGTGAAAATTCAATTAAAAATTTTCCCCTGAACGAAGGGGAATCCGTGTGTGGAACCACGGGCCGTTTCGCATCCTCGTATCGATCCGAGAAGCACAGGTCGATTTTGATGGGCAAATTAAAACACGTTCCCAGATGGTGGATTGGAGAGCAATTAAAATCATTTTAAAATGTTGCCTGCAGTACGTGCGACGTGTTTCGTTGTTGCGGAAAATATTGCTCTGCAGTTTCGGACGGTGGTTTATTGGGATTCTTCGTAACAACGACGAAGCAAGTTCTGGGTGCGGATAAGTCTAGATAAGGAAAGGTCTGAGATGAAAATGTAAGCTGATGTTAAGCTCATTGCTAGATGTTTCCTTAACAATGATGTTTGTTCATTATGGTTTCCAGGTTTGAAGAACCTTAATGGTGGACTGACGGCTCAAAACCCCTAGGCAAAGATTAAAGCTATAAGACCACCTTGTTTACAACTGAGAGTTCTAGTTCCAACGTACCGTCTTATCCACTTATTGACCTCTTCTAGTTGCCGGGGAAATACATTTCCTCAAAACCGCTTAAATAATGTCGTCTTTGGAGCAACGTCCCCCACTTCACGACATCCTGTTTCCCACTCTCTATCAGTACCATCGATGTCTATCGCATACGACATAATCCTCCACTCAACCTTCCACCAGGCTTTTCCAGCCAACTGAGGAGTGCTCACACATTAATCCTTCCTGCTTCACGGTGGCTTCTACAGACTTCATAGTCGAACTCCATGAAGCACTTCACGGTTTCATTTAATGCTCGCTCGCATCGAAACATGCACCACAGACGGAGCACTCGTCATTTTACATGCACTCGAGAACACCTGAGTGAAGTACACCGCTTTCGGTCGTTTTTTTATAAGAACCCCGTGTTCCGCCGTGTTCGCTTCGTTCGGCAAAACCCCGTTAATGGATTTAACCTTTTTACCGCGACCCGCACATAATAACCCTATTTTCCACCAATTTTACCGTCCATCTATTCCACTTTTAGCGATGAAGGTGTTCGTCCTTCGTGCGATAGAGGCTTCCTTCTTTGCTTGCAAATACCATAGCCAACTACAGGGAACATCACCGTAAGATGACGACGATTATGATGATGAAATCGCTGATGTAGGTGGCCATATGCAATGTAAACCTCGTAAATTCTTACCCCGTTGGTGGAATCAATCAAATTGCATACTGTAATGAGCGGCAATTTGCTCGCCCATGTGAACCCATCCCATCAACTGCAATCAATTAGGGTTTTGGGATGGAAGGTTGCAACAGGTATTGGTGGCTTGCATGATGCTACGGGACGCTTTTGCTGTGTGGTGAACGTGAGTATGCAATATTTTAACATCTCCCCATCTTGTATCAATATTGCAAAATATGCAACGGAGCAGTTAACCTTCGATCGACTAACTCGCGGTTAAAAGCACCCGAACGGCATTTGATCGCATCGATCATAAGAACTCATTCGCCTACCAACTGTCTTTATGGGAAGTCCCTGACAAGCATTTATGATACACACAATTACTAGACCACCATTTTCGAGTCCCTTCAATCGTAACACCGACAATGGGAGTTTTTTTTTATTTTGCAGAACTGATTGAACAATAATGTCTTTCTGCGTCGTTAACAATTGTCCCAAGAGCAGTGATAGTATGGCGAAACCAATGCCAAATTGCAAACCCGGTGCAATTCACAATACGACACATTAAAAAAGTCATTTTCATGTGATCGCACTCGATACACGGCCGTTATGGTGGAATGTGTGCATTCAAAATGCGCATTTGAATATTTATATGACGGGGCGGGCAGAGTTCCAATTCCAAGCCCCCGTCCAAGACACCGTACCCTGCGGAGATCTTAAAGACACACGCATCGTATCTTCAAACGAACCAACACTGGGACCAATAGACGTCGATATGCACCAGCTAATTTATAGGCAATTCGCAGTGAGTTAGCAGCATTATGAATGCAATATGAAAAGGAAGGTCGCCAATGCAATCAACCGTCAGTAAAAGATATTTTTGCCTCTTTTATAGCAGCGTATTACGCTTGCAATTCCACTCAATTGTAGCCTCTTTGTTGTCGGTGCGTTGCCGCAGCCAAAAAGGAAAGGTAAAACACCTTCCATTCGGAGACATTAGCATTCAAGACACGCTTTAGTAGATAAACTGCGCCCCAGTGGTGCGAACTGTCGAAGACATCAGGCATCGGATGGGAGCATCGGACTGGTAGGTCGCGAACCGAATCGATTAGCAAAAAGATCATGGTGGAGATGCCGATCGTCGTCTCACAAACGTACCGGTCAGATACGGTCAATCTTCATCGAAATGGATGTAATGATGTGTAATGTGGCAATGAAGAGAAGTCTCGCCATCACAACCGCGACACAAAATGAACTGATAAGTGGAAATGTCCTGAAATGGACGGTTGGGCAAGATTTGCCTTTTGCATAATGTCATCGGTTTAAGGCCATATATATCTGGTGGTAGTGTGTGGTATCGTGGAATGTTTAGCGCGGTGGTTTTGGAAGCATACTCACTGTCTCTCCATGTTCGTCCCATTCCCAAGGTGTGAGTAGCGGCTAAGATTTATGTGCTAAACGGCCAACACACGGCATATCATCAAGTGAATGTTGAGAAACTGCTGCTGACGCTCAAATTCAAATCAGAGTTACCCCGAACGACATTCCGACAGCACCACGAGCTAATATCCATTCGATGGCACAGAATGTTTGCAACAAAATATGCAAAATGATCTACCTTGCTGCAGTTGACATTTGAAAACGAGCACGATCGTCGTGAGATACAATGATTAGTGAGACCTGCCTCAAACGGTACTAATACTACGTCGAGGAGTGTTCGACTGGCCCCGTGTAAATACGTCAACTCTGGTGATAGATATCGAGCTGGCAACGGGATTCAGCTTCCCGTTTGGTGGAGGAAACAATAAATCCTTCTTCAATCACCTCTTGCCAGTGGAGGATTGATTAGATCGTGAACTGTTTTGGAGACATCAAGCCAACGCTGCAAAGTCAACGAACTGAACACCCATGGGTTGACTGCTACCGGGATTAAGATTCCCCCACCAGTTCTTCCATCCGTTTGAACAGGGTGGTTCAGTTTCTTCAGCGTTCTGCGGCTGTAGCACACGTACCAGGGAACCTGTTCTTCTCCGCTGACCTGCCAATCAACGGACTCCACAAAACATTCTGCATTCCTAACCACCATTTGATCACGCTACGGTGTGTGTGTCGGTGTGGTTTTATTTTTACACCACCCGAAAACCAGATTAAACGGGACTTTGGCGCACCGTTCTATTTTGGCAACATGCCGAGCATGCTGCGCCGGGAATCCGTTATCAGCCGACAAAAGGAAAATTAAAAACCGAGATGCTTGGGTGATGTGTTACAGTTGAACAAACACACTCACACATGCCGTATGGCTAGAGATAATCACGTGAACCGTGTCTAACGACTCCCGGAGGAACATGATTGTCTGTCGAGAGGGACACTAAATGGACGCTAATCGGATACGGCGTAGAATGCAAGAGAACACATAATTCACTAACTAACACTAATACGGAGGTAAGTACACCATGGGGGAATCAGTCGTAAATAAAATGTCCATGCAGTATACGAATGATGACAACTCCTAACTAAAGGCCCTTATCAATATCCCGGGGAAGAAGAGAAAAATCTACCCACTTCCACCACTCTAGGTCATGGTCATATTTGCAGTTTTATCATATCATTCCCCTTCTTGGTCCGCTTTAACACCTCGTCGAGATTAGCTTATCCGACCGTGATGTGTTATTAAATTATTGACACTTGGGGAATAACACTATGCACGCAGAGCGCACAACTCATCTACCGAATGAAACAAGCCCGCAGGTGTTTGGTTGAATTTCGTTCGCTAGCCCCTGCATCCCCTGCGAAGGAAGGGAAAAAAAATCATTTCAAATTTAATTAAATCTCACTTGTCCCGATCCCACTTGGACCTGGGATGTTTCAGGCACGCCAGTTCAAAGAGGTCTCTTCCGGAGGTTTTTCCTTATTTCAGTCATTGGTTAGACAGGTGTTGTGTTCTACAGTCTCGTTTCGCTTTTTATTCGGTCTCGGATTCCCATTCGGAAGAACACGACCGAATCAATCTAATTTCCGGCTTACCCGCTTCTTCCAGCTTCCACCGACCGATAGAAGAGTTCGAGTTAGGTCACGATATCCGGTTCAATGAATTGTATGCAAATACCGGTGTGCCGAACGTTGGATTGAAATCGGAGCAGGATTCGGATGCAATAAAATTTTGAACCCATTTCAAACGCTTTTCCGATGCAACCTTGGTGCAGATTGTTGTAGAGAAAGACCGAGTCATCACCGGGTGGATTGATTTCCCCCATTTCGTAATCATGCCTCTGCTGCAGTGTCTGGTGGCACAAATCGACTTTCGCTCCAGGTGACTGACGTGTGGTGTGGATTTTGTATACAACAATATTGAACTGCGCACCTTCTTGCTCGGATACCATATTTCAAACACCGAACGGAAAAGGGCCGAGATAAATTAAGTTGTTTGTGCTGTGCTCCACAACAATTCCACCTGATGCGTTGGTCTGATCTAACCAAGCGCACACCAACTATCGTTCCTTCAGGCGCACATCAAACGAGAATTTGAGAGAAAATAATGCGTGTGGCTTTTCAACAAAACCACTAACCATCGTTTTGTGCTCGAATGCTGATTGGTTGCGGCTAGGTATGCATTCTACTCGAAACCCGAAAACAACGAACTAGAGAGAGGAATTGGTGGATTTTTGCGGTCTATGATTATATATGCTACCGTAAGCTGCTTTAGCTAATTCGATCCCGCTGCTTTGAGATGTAAATAATTTGCGGTACTTTCTATCTATCTTGCTTCCCACAACAGAACCTTCTTAAGGCTCTACTTCGGCATACACCAGAGACCAGAAACAGGTCTAGCTTCCGTTTAATGCCGGTCGACAGAATCTTCTAACTTGGTTCGGACATACACGGAAGCACCTCCAATGCTGATGAGCTCCTTAAGTTACACCGATTCTGGAGCCGGTGGTTTGTAACCAATCCGAAATGGTGATTTGAAAGTTAGACGTAAAATAACATCAATCCATTTTTTCCCAAAGCAGCAACCCAAATTTCCATTCTACGCTCATATCATTCCGATCGTATGGTCTAACGATTCGATCAAATCCAGTTTACGTTTCAAATTTCCATCCCGCCCGAAATGCTAGGGCGTCTTCCTTACATGCTTTCAAGCGCAGAAAAAACCTCCAGAGTCTCGTTTTACCTTATCCAATCCAGCCCAGAATCATTTCATACCATATCTCGGAACATTGAAAGTGCTCAATTACCCGGTGTTCGATGCCTCTAGGTTTGGCTTTCTTGGTGGCCTCAACACAAAACAACCTTAACACCCATGAAACCTTTTCGGGCATTGGAGTGTCCATCTTAAAGGTGGGGCTTCTTCCGTGATTTGATGTTTGTTTTATGTGTTTTTCCCCCCTGCACTATTCTTCCCCACTGCCATCGCTTTCTGGTGACCTTTCGAAAAAAAAACTCAACCCAAATAATCAACCTGGGCGGTAACGTAAATGTTTGCTTTAGTTTTTCGATCGGGACAGAATTTTTATTTCCTCAAGACCCCGTCGTACTCGAGGATCTTTGACTTCACAAACTGATTGCTGACTCTTATGAAGAAAGCAACAAAGCATACAACGAGATGGAAAGAGAGCAAAAGGTTAAAAACATCACGAAACTAAACAAATCGTATTGCTGCTCCTCGCATGATCTACGTCAATCGATTTGGGCTATTCCGTCTCGTGGAAAAGGGTAGTTTTGGCAGACTGTGACAATGGCTAGGCTAGATCGGAAAGCTGGGGGTTGGAAAACATTAAAAAAACATCAGAAAAAGTATTCTTTTATGAAGCGGTATCGAGAGTTTTGAGGAATTGGTCACAGAGCTACAGAGCATGTAAAATTCATTCATAACCTAACTTATGTAGTATATTGAGTGTATTATTATTATCTCAAACAGATAAAATAATTCCACGACTGATTTCCCTTTAACATCTCTTTTCGAAGATTTTGGGAACAGACTTAGGCTCCGGCGAGATTCGAACTCACGATCTCCTGTTTACTAGACAGGCGCTTTAACCAACTAAGCCACGGCGCCGTTGAATAACATGCGTGCTCTCATTCAACAAAAACTACACACGCCCGTGGCCCATTCTCGTGCGACAGACAAACAAAACGTTCCTTTCTGAATTTCAACACCAGCACCACTCCCATCGCGTGATCGTGATGCAAGGGACAAAGTGAAAGGAAGCCAAAAATAAGCTCCCCCCTCCCCTCTCGGCTGATGAAATTGCGACCAGCTGTTTATTTATTATGCACAACGATCTGATCGCGATCGTTCAATGGGTTCGTTTCATTAGCCTCACCATATCTTCATTTGTCTACGATTATTAATGAGTGCTTTGTGTAAGGGGCAATATTTTGAATATAATCTCGAGGATTATGTTGATTTATTCCCATACCCAGGCAACACCCACCGCACAAAATCTATAACCTACAATGGCTTGTCAACAGGACCGACCACTCTTCCATGCGATCGATTTCAAATTAATCATCGATCGAAAAGATATTTTATCCCTTTCAATGTGCGGAATGGTATCGTTCCCTGGGAGGAAAGTGAAACGGTCCCTCACGCTTACATCCCAATCGGAATAACTGAAAAGGAGAGAAAAAAAACAGGGAAAATCTCAACCATCCCCGGCAGGCCAATCGGACGGCACACGTATAAGATACGCGCACATGCAGCGAAAGTGGCAGCATCACGGTGGAAAATTAATGACAACAATTAGGCAGAGACCTCGCGTAAGCTCGCTCTCATCGCGCGTACCCATGCTCGTTATGCTTATTTCCCACCGGGGACGCCGGGGTTTAGAAGCCGTGCCGATGCCATCGCACGCCAACCCTTCGGACGATTTTTCTCGCGCGTTGGAAGCTCATTTGCCGGCGGTGAAACAAAACTGTTCCCGTGTGCGATACGCACTGTGGCCACGAGACAGCGACAAGAACCACCCACCCTCTGTTTCCATCTTCCCGGCATCCACACAGAGACACACTACATTCTCACAGGGCCCGGCGTAGTTGTAACCGTGATTAACGACCAGCACGGCATATTTTTCTCTAGCGATTTATCATCACATTCCCTCGGTTCGGTTTCGGTCGCTGTCTCGACGGATAGCGGAAGCGAGAAGAAAGTGATGCGACCTCTTCCCACAACATTACCCCTTTCTACATCCGCCGCTCGGTGCCGGATGTGCAAGTGCAAGTGAGTTATGGGACACAATCTTAGCCGGGAGGGAATAATAAAGGTTTTGCGATCAAAAGTCGCTTTCGTTCGACTGCTGTAATCTAGCACACACATATAGGAGGGGAAAAAAACATGCCCAGCAGATAAAGCAGGTGTCGCGGACGGTTGACGATGGCTGTGTTTAGGTGGGGGCGATATTTTCACCACCCATTCACACGCATCGTTCCTTACAACAAATGAATTATTGAATTGACAACTTTCCGCATCCATAAAAAACCAAACTATCCTTGGCCGGCACACGAAGTTCTTGTGCGTTATAATTATATTTTCTTTTTTTTTGTTCCATCCCGCTTTCTTCAACCATTGGTACTTCATCACCACCCGCAGCGATGTCCGGTTGATGACCCTGAAAATTACACACAATCTATTAGCATAAATTAAAGCCCTCCCCCGTTGCTTAAGCACCCCCTCCACCTCATAACACAACGGACTAACACGGTTGCATACCTCCGTTAGACAAACGGGTGCGAATCCCGTATAAAATTGTATTCTTCGCTACACGACACACAACACAAAAATAAATACACCGATGCGACATAATCGGCTGTGTTTGTAACACACGCAACAAGAACTCGTTCAAACGTGAAAATCATGCAGCGCGTGGTGGGTTTGCGTTGATACAAATCAATTAAAATATGTTAATTTCTTTTGCGGGTGACTTTTGGTGTAAATAAACTTTGGGAAAGGTTTCGTTGGCGGCAGAGAAATGTTTATTTGGTAACATTTCTGTCTAGCGCGCAAGGCAATCTAGTTCGTTAATCCACCTGCGCTTAGGGGAGGAATTTCTTGGCGTTTTTTTTATTCTCTCGCATTAAAATGTAGATTACAACATTCTTCACAACAAAACAACAGTTTATTTGGTCTGCTTGTCCTGTCATTGAACTGTGTCGCAAGCAAAATATGTTTTCTATCAAAAGTTACGTTGAGAAAAGTTTGATGCAGAATGAAGACGTTGTGCAACAGGTTGCAATAGAATACCACACAACAATCATTCAATAATGGTATATTTTCGATCATCGAAAATTAATATTCATGACCTGTAAATCTCTCATTAAAATTAATGCACTAAACTAACTAAACCCGATAGAAATCCATAATCTGTTTACAAAAGGTATTTATTTCCACATCTTATGTCTAACTAGCTCCTATAAACCCATGACACAAAAACAACAAACACTTCATCAACCACACATGAACCTTCTCAAAATGCAATAAAACTGTACGACTAATCGATTTCGGCTATTTGCCCCCCCGTAATGTGCCACTCATTTACGAGCTAGTTTAATTTTCTTCCCCAAAAATAAACGGGCAAACCCGGTGAGTGTCATTTTAATTGGTCTACCAACGGTCCCCCCCCCCCCGGATGGGTTGTAACATTAGTTGCATTCGGGCGTAACATATTGCCCAGACTGAGCCACCATCTGACTACAACATCCCACATTATGCAAATAATCAATACCGTAAAGGACCGCAATTGCGCAAACGATCGGCTGGGCGGCAAAGTGACAGTGGCCGCGGGGAAACAAGTGCGCGTTTAACAGCAAAACGACGGGTCGAAACCCGGGGTGGAAAATGGTCAGTATTTACCTCTGGAAAAGGAAAACCGTCGGCTGCCTCAAACCACAATAAATAAACCTTACAGTGATTAATTGTTCCATATTTAAATCTAAATTGCATCATAAACATCGGATTGTTGACTGTGGTGTGCACAGTTGCACTTGACCGATACGGCGTGTCGCGGTCCGAAAGGAAATCACCCGTTCCGATACCTTTTCCACCGTTTGCATTTGGGTGCTTGCATCTGTCAAAACATGCTCCCGTAGTGTAACAAATACGCGTGTGGAAGGTGCTTCAGCCAGGCATTTTACGCGAATGTCCACCCGTTATTGCTGTCTCCTACTTCTCGTCGAGCTCGAGCTCGCAGTTACCCTCTTTTCCCTCGGCAAAGGTTTCGATCCGCTCGGTTTGTGTTTTTATTTATTTCGGTAAGCTTTGTTCCCGCTGCAAAAAAAAACCCTCGCAGCTCAAGTGCAGTCCTGGTGCGTGAGCATCATTTCGTTATGCACTTGTGCTTATGCATTATGCAATGTTCGCTGCCAAACGGTCCTGGTCGTGTGCATTGCGCTAAGCCGGAATGCAACCAGGAATGCATTCACTGTCTGCCCGGTCTACACGTCATTTGAGGACCTGAATCACCGTCCGATGCACCAAACGACCGACGCGCAAGAAGACAAGAATGTCGAATAATGAGATGTGTATGCTATGGTTGGTCGGTTGATCGGTTGGATGGAAAGACCAAAAGACCGACGGTTCACGTCATACCCGTAGCGAATGTCGAAACCCCGTGTCCGAGGTGGTCAGAAACTATAAATTAGAATAAAGCATATCATATTACTATGATTGGCAATTTAGCATAAAACGTGACGAAAGCAGAGGATTACCTCCACAAAATGAAGGGTTTGCACGGTACTTCATTTTCTTTACCTTTTTTCTCTTTCTTTCTCTTTATGTTTCTTTCTCTCTCTTGAAATCATAAAGGAGTTTCACAGCACAGATGATAGAAAATTGTTTCTTTTTAATGGTCACGAACAGCAAGAAAATGGGTGCTTTGGCGGATGGCAACTAAGAGCTCACTAGATCGTAAGCATCGGTGGTTCAGTGGTAGAATGCTCGCCTGCCACGCGGGCGGCCCGGGTTCGATTCCCGGCCGATGCAAGAAACAAACCTTTTTTTTGCTTTATAATAATCAACGCCTGATTGTCTTATCAGAGTCATGAATGGGGATTCATAATGCACAACAAGGCTTATCTTACTTCTAACCGGTTAACCCATAAAATCACGTTATCTATAAAAAGCGGATTTGTTATTTACAGCCAATATGAACACTTTGATAAATGCGAAACATTAAAATTAGATACGATAATCGAGCACCGCAATTTAATTTGTTTTGTTCATGAATGAACGCATGTTGTTCATGGGAAGAACATTGTTGAGAGGTTCAAATCTAATCGATCGAATAAAAGATATTTAAGACAGGACGATTTTTATATGACAAAAGTCATCAACCCTAAAATTTTGGCCATTTGAATTTTTTGAATTTTGATTACTCTTTGAATCATTGTCATCATCAATATCAACATTATATGAAATGTTTATAATTTTAGCAATCCCGAGATTAATTTATGAAATCTAAAAGTGCTAAAAGCAATCCGTTATCCTATAAACCCTGCCTACTGCAATGTCAACATTTGCCACCGCCCCGAATAAAGCTGCCACCATATGTCTATGTTTCATTTAGCAAAAATAAATCAAAAACATGAAGTAGATGAGCTATGTTAACAATTACCATTTGCTCTACCGGAAAACCCATCCCAAAACCGCCTGTCCTCCAGCTAAACATAATCACAAAATTGGCGGAGCTTCACAAACCGATACGCTCTCCGCCGGGCTGCCGACGAGTGCGAAACAAATTATACTTTTCAGTTGCAGTTGCAGTTTGGTGCACGGCACAGCGCACTCTCGTATGAATTCGTTGCGGGAGATTGCACTTGTGCATGACAACGACAGAGAGACAGGGCTGTATCATTGTGGTTGGTGGAAGCATCACCCAACAGCCCAACATCTGCCGTCCGTGATCTTTGCAAACCTTTCGCTGTTGGAGCTCGAGGCTTTCACCATCAACTCTCAACAAATCATGTTATTCCGAATGACGACACCGGAAACAAGATTATCTTCCTAAAAGTACCGCCACTGGCATTTGAATGAACCGGCTTTTTGGCAAACGAGAACGGGAGCATTAGGTGGGAGGGAGGTTAGGGCAACGAAAATGTTTAGTCTGTGTTCTACTCCAGCACGAAGTTTAATAACGTACGCGAAGAGCTGGGGAAGGAAAAGGATATTATATTCACCCAGATTTTCCATTTCCCATCCAATACCTAGACCAGCTAGGACCGCCAAAAAAACAGAGCTTCTGTGCGTTCGGATTGCGGAGTCGAAAATCAAGTCCTCGATGCACTTTCCCCCCCGCACTTCAAATGCACCCCTACCACCCGGCTACCTCTGTGCGGTTTCGGTTACGGTGGTTTTTGGGAGAACCTCCGAACCAACAACTTTTGACCATGACTAGCATGAACTTCATTGCTGAAAATGGCCGCCGACCACCGGCCGACACGCGGATTACAGTTGATAAAGTAAACACGACAGCACAACATATCTCTTTCCTCAACCCCCGGACAACCGGACCCATTCCCGGGCCCGGTCCATGCGCCATACTATCCGGTTCCATAAAATAATGCCACGACCCGATGCTGCGATGTTTAATTCGTGTGTATTTATGTCAAAGGCAATAATTGGCCACTGAAGTAGCATCGGCTTATAACGTCCGATTAAACATGTTACCCCACCAGTCTCGTGCCTACTAATCCGTTCTCCCTGGGCGATGCGTTACATTGTCCATACGCGGAGGACAGTCTAGTCCTGTCCACCAAACAACCAAACATAGTCAAACAAACCGCCGCCTCCCTGTTTGTCCCGCTTTGCAATGCACAAGTGTTGGTGACATTGGTTTCAACATTATAGCAGCCGAGAGTACCCGCGATGAGGAGCGAAAAATTATGCTATCCCACGTCCCTCCATCGTCGGTGCACTTTCGGACGACGTCAACGACGTCAACTCGATCCATTCATTGCAAATTTTTGCGATGGCTCAACTCGGGATTGGCGCCGGCATCATCTCTGGCGCCAGCGTGGATGCGCGCTCGCATCCCAGCGTGCAAGCAGAAAGGGGCAAAAAGATGATCTTTATTGGTTTAGCAGATCGCAGATCTTCGCCGCGCATTCCATCAACGGCGCGTACGATCGTTATGAAGCAGCGAACATGTTACGAGACCGTGTGGTGGCCTTGTAATCGAATCGATCATTAAAAAAAATTGTTGCCTTCCATGCATTCTTTCACCTTCCTCTATCTCTTTCGCTCTTCATGCTCCACGAACAGGACTGCGTTTGCAATATGGACAGTGGCATGCAAATATTCAACTCCCTCACGCGCTTGTTCAGAATGCTATACAAGGTGATTGTCAAGTACTGTTTGCTATTGAAACACGTCCTTCTATTCACTCATCATCGATTACTATTGAAACGTATAACAAGGGAGGTCCGGACGTAATAGATTTTGTTAAATGATTGTTTTTTAATAAATAGTTTCATAGTTTAAGTAAAATAGCTTAATAGTTAAAAGTTAAAGAAAAGGTTTTAATAAGCCCGAAAACATAAAAACAAAACAGTCTGTAAATAAAATTATTATCCGGACGTAATAGATTTTGTTAAATGATTGTTTCGTAATAAAAAGTTTAATAATTTAAGTTAAATAGCTTAATAGTGAAAAGTTAAAAAAAGGTTCAAATAAGGTCAAAAAAATAAAATTATAACTGTCTTTAAATAACATTAATTTATTAAATTTATAAAGCGCATTTCAAAATTATAGACCAACATAATTTTAGGGGTTTTACTTTTTTTTTTAAATTAATTCTATATTCTTCTGAAGTGTAATAAAAATTTAAAATTTTTGTTGTGGAGTTATTCAATTCCCTTACTCAATATGTGCAATAGTTCCGACCACTTTTTGCCATTCCCACCAGCCATTGCCACCTTGACGGGTACCCAGATGCATCGCTAATGTTGTCCATTAGCGGGGGGGCAGAAGTAGTTATGAATAGATACCATTTTCCACCGGCTCATAACGACAAAACGGCTGTTGGCAACTGTGACCGGCAGACAAATCAATGTGGTCCATCTATCGAACAATTATTCTCGTTACCCTACCCAAATGCAGCATCTGCCCCATGCTGTTGCTGGTTTGTATGGTGTGGTTCTCTATGAACCTGCCATAGGTTAGCGGAGTAATGGATGCATGTTCGCGAGTCTATTGCAGTTGCGAACTTCAACGCTGTGGCCGCTTGTGTGACTTTGTGTCATTCTAGATGTGTGATAAGCGTGCACATGCAATGCGGACGAGGGCGAGGAAGCGAAGTTGGTTTCAAATGACTCCATATTGATGCACACGCACATCCACGAGCTCAACCACCCACCAACCCACCCACGGCACCACAACACATGGCGGTTAATGATCGAAATGGTGAATTATTTTCATCTGACTGCTTGTAATTAAATGCCATCGGCAAAAGCAGCTGTTGCGATGCTATGTGCTGCTGCTGTTGTGATGAAGGGCACACCGGGGTTGTTGGGTTTGTTGTGGAATGGGAGAGAAAACGGAACACGTCGGTACTTGCTTTGTTATTCGTATCATGTTAAACGGAGCATCCCCTCAAAGTGCGGTACAAGTAGCAGTGGTGGAAGCCATATATGACACACAGGAGGCGATGAGCTTGACGATTTTGAACGATTTTGACATAATCCCAAGCATCGCGTTGAAGGGCTAACAATGGAAATTGAGATTCTTTTCGACGTCTTTCACATGCAGGAATGAAAAAAAACCAGAGCCACCCTTCTATGTTAAGAGCGTCCATTTTATTCGACAGATTTGATCATCCAACAGTAGGGCGAAGGTGGTTTTTTGTTGGAACTCATTCGCTGCATAGAAATTTATTCATAAATTTCCCAATCCTACATTGACGCGAACTCGTGAAAATGCAACACGTTCTCATCATCTACATAATTATTTTAAAAACGACGTGAAAAGGTGTGAGAAAATGTTACATCTAATCCCGAGGTGGGTGAAAAGAGCAACTCCATTTGCATCACAATCTGGTGTCATTTTGTTCCCATCGCATCCGGTCAAAACGGTGAATTAGAGAGCGGGAACCTTCAAGAACGGTTTCTTCACACTGTCACACGAGCAACGTGTAGCAGCGCATAAAACACACATCGTCTTTTTCCCATCATTATCATCATCACAAATCACGCACTTTTCACCAGGAATTGCAGTCCATTCGACAGCTGAGCTGAGGATGAACTGTAATCGTGCGTGAGCTCACTTTTCTTCCTCGTTCCCAGCCTTCGCCCGTTCGCTTCTCTGAACCGGGGGGCAGAGGATATATAATCTATCGGATTTGGACGGTACAACATAAAAACGATTTAAAGCGATGAACGCGATCGGTGATGGGCGAGGGAGTAGAAAAAAGATTAATGCATTCCCATTTATCACACGCATGTAGACGCATGTTAAAGCTTGTTCGGGGAGAGTGAAAAAAAGAACACAAAACGTTACATTTCCGACGATCACCACACCACACCCGTGAGGGACAAGGGGTCGGTGGAGATCCCCCGACACGATCATCTGGCAATGGCAATGGCACTTTCTCAGCCTATTTGGCCCACACACTGTTCGCCACATTTACAGCTGTGCCGTTTCGATGCTCGAATTCATATTTCTCCAATGTCAAGATCCAGGCTCAAGATCGGATTCATGCATAAAACCCCACGTGAATCATGTCTTCGTACGAAACAGTGTGAGTGAGTTAAGTGTTCTTGTGTACGAGGGAATCCGAATGTGGATTAGCTGATGCTAACTTCCCGAAAGCGAACGACCTGTGGGTTGTAACGGACAGAGTTACAAATTTTTAGTACGACTTCAACTGCTCCCATCCCAATTGGTGTCCACAGCAAAGGTCATCGACTGAGACATTTTAAAATGAACATAAAAAAAAAAATTTAACGCCCAACATACTGCGGGATGGAATGTTTTCCGAAAACTGATTCGAATTTCTCAAACAAAAAGCAACAAGAAAATCGATGAAAAATTATTCGACACAACACGACCAACTTCACCACTTGACTCCCGGTGGGGAAAAAAACACAGAACATGACTGCAGCGTGTGTGTGCGTGATCCACTGTTTGTCCAGATATAAGCTCATAATTCATCGTACAATATTTATTTTTACTTTTCCACGGTCGCCATCCCGGTCGGCCCGGGCGATGGGTTTTCTTCGGTGGACACGATGGCACGATGGTAAACATTTGCTCACTTTATCTACTGTGCTTGCCTGGGCCGTACTGAACTGTACGGATAGCCACGTTGGGATTCTTTGGTTTGGAGGAAGTTACAGAAGCTCCTGGTGATGTACAGTATGCACCAACGACTCCCCGGCTGCAAAGTCCAATCAACAGCGACAGGTGAGTATCCCGTTCCCGAGTTAAGCCTAAGTCTTTTCGGCCCAACATTAGACAACAGTGTGGGGCTCTGTTTGGATGTCGCTGCTCCCGGCTGAAAAGGTCAAATCCATGTGGCTTCCAACGGTTCATATTTGTTGTTTGTTTTACGGTTTTGCTCAAATATTTTCCCTGCAGACGACTTCCATCTGAAACTGCAACGAGTCCCGTGCGTAGGCTCAGCCGATTGAGATGTGGAGCTACCGGCATCCCACCGGCTAAGTGGGTAGGCTACCTGATGTTTGCGTCGTGACGATATAATTGATGGAAAATTGTATGTGCGTCTTTAGCGGCTTAAGTCTCCGTCGAGACTGCACGTAGGCGACAACAAAGGTAGCGACTTAACGAGACACATTCAAACATTCCACCATAAGCGTTCCGAGCTAATATGCATTTGAATCGAGTCTGAAACCCTACGCTATTCCGTGAGGAATAAATGCTACAATGGTTTTCTTTTATTTTAGAATCATTCCCGACCAAATCTCATTTCCTGCAATTCTGTTCTCACACAAGAAATGCTCGAATCTAAACTCCCAAAAATCTTCTCTATTGTAATGTCACGTAGCTTTGCCGTAGTCTGCACAATGTAGCTAATTACCATTCGCATGATAGACGATGTCTGGTATAAAACCGTTCTTCTCGTCATGCAAATGCCCATTTTTTAGTCTTTTTTTTTGGGAATCCGTCAAACACGGCATAGAGCTAGACTTCGAATGGGAAATTTTAAGCTCCAATCTGACTTCACGCTTCGCACAACTGTGGACCGATTACGCGACAAAGCCTTACCGTGCGGACACCTTCATACGACTCATATTTTTCACCTTTGCATGTCATGCATGATGTAGAATAAATTCTTTGCCTCTTCCGGACAGCAAACACAAAAAAACCTTCACCATAAGTTGTTTTTTTTTTTCTCAGAAGTGGCTACAGCGATCTTAAACTCCATTATGTGGCCATTCATTGCTGTTTTGGCGAAATACTCCCAAAGCAGACTTATCCAGCCATCCCGAGCACCTTTCGGCAGCTTCGTAAATATTTAATGCGTCAATTTTACGCTCAATTTCAAAAGACTTTTGAACGGGTCGACTCCCCAAAAGCGGAAACCATATTTGCGTACGTGACACACGGTTTTTGTCCGTTCTCGGGGCGGTGAGTCGCCGAAACAGAGTTACTTGGACGCGTGTGTCTTTGCTCGGGAAGGAAGAGAAGTCCTCCCCATTTCCGCGACATATCCCTTCAGCCTTCCATCATCTTCTTCGGATGGTTGTTGGAGGGCAAACATTGTTCAGCAAGATCGCAATTTCGCACAGCAGTCAAACACCTACACCGCGGGACACATATCATTGCGATCTTGAGAGCGCCAACATCCCACACCAACCAACTGACGAAACAAAAGCATTCCCCTCCTGGCGATAGTATCGTTTCCTCGATTGTCGGTGGCAAACAATAGAAAATGGCGCGGTATAAAACCGGTACATAAATCAATCATTCAAATTCGCCATCGCTGTTCGGTGTGTAGCCTGCGATAGACGTTACATTTCCCATTGCCCGTTACTGAGTGGTACCGTCCCCAGAGGTACCTATTCACAGCCACGCGCGGTACGCAATTCTTTGGACAAACAAGACTCTTTTGAAAGCGCGTCTGCACCACCACCACAGTCAATCTAAATTTATGAATGGTAAACACAGCTCGCCTACCGTGTGAGTGTGTCTGGAAAAGTTATTGGAAAAATTACCTTTGCACCACGAGCGCGCGCAAAGGATATCACTTTTCGGTTGGCACAGCGGAAGCCTTTCAGTGGAACATAATGTAAACATGCCATTTCCATTTTCATAACACCGTGTGGTTCCTGGAGTGTAGATTCTGCACACGTGTGCACATTTTTGCGCACTTTGATGCAACTTTGTTGCAATCCTCAAGGAAGCATTGAGGGAAACACCCGCAGAATGCATCGAAGAATTTTTCCGTAAGCGTCTCTCCAACGCTCTTCCATGTTGGAATGAGGCGCGGCAGGTACGCCAAGCCACGAACCGAAACGAAACGATTGCAATCGCGTTGATGCATTCAATTTAAATCAGCAACGCATTTTAATTGAACCAGTTCTTTTGCTCTGGACAGTTTTTGTCAATCATGTCCTCTAACGCTGTCTCGACGATCGATCTAGCGCGAAATACATCAAGATATTAGGAGTACATCGAGTCTTCTCATCCACCCAGATAGGGGTGCCATTTTTGCCATCACCGATTGAGTATCGCTTCAGAAGTATCAGCTTAATAGAATGCAGAACTCCGATTCTCGCCGTCCCATTCGCATGCTTGCAAGCGGTAAGTTTACCTTACCCCGCCCGACACGGTGAACCGCGGAGAAACAGTGTGGTTGGGGACATCTCGTTAACGACCATCATCTCAAGCTCGTGCGCGCCCAGAAAGGCGTAGAATGCCACATTTTTGTTTTGCTCCAAAGCTTGCCGAACTCTGTAGACACACATCCACAATGTAGCACTAGGTGGGCGTCCTTGAGTTGCCTTGAATGCCCCGGAGCACTGAACTCCGATTGGACGGTCGTAGGAGCACCTTGGTATCGGATGCTGAAATGCGCCACCAAACGCTGAGCTGTGGGTCGGATCTTTGCGAGTGCCGTTTTAGGGGTTGTGCTGCTACTGTGTCTCGCGCGTCTTTCCATCCAACTCCAACTCACCTCATTCTGCTTGGACCATCCGCAACTTTTGCGACCAGTAATGAAGTGAAACTGGAAATAGAACTAGAGCCTTACCGACAGGCTGAAACAGATGGCAACGTTAACAGCGTGTCCACTCGCAGGGTGACCTTGACGTAATGGCAGCTGCTTTATCGGTCCCGGTTTTTCTAGCCTTGCGTTTCCGCATTCAGATTCCACTGGTTAAGTACGTTTAATGGCGCACAAGATCGCAAAGGGTTGGCGCAACGGTGTGGAACTTCCACAATGCGATCGTGTTCCAGAAGCTTGCTCACAATAGCCCGTAAGTAGCTACCATTTCTGAAAGGCTTTTGTCACATGCAGTATGGCCAAGGTACGGAATGTATCTAACGCAGATCACTTTATAGCAAGCGTGCTCCACATGCTCCAACCCGATGACAGCCACCACGGTTTAAGAAAAACAATCGACTTGTTTGCCATCCCGACCATACAACGCCCGAAAATTGCCTACTCATGTTGTGAGTTTCAGCCCATTCTTTGTACTGCTGTCATTTGCAAAACCGTTACCAACCATGGCACGATCACCTCAGCCTGAATAGCAGGCAGCGAAACGAGATCACCGACACAATCTCTAGAATTTGTGCAAATCACTGTGAGCGTAAAGAATTTTATAGGGCTCTTGGGATTGAAATGGCAATTGTCTAAATGTGCAAGTAAGCGCACAGATGCAAGAATGAAATAAAGCCTTCGTCTGATGTAATGATAATATTGTTACAGTTTTATTCGCGTGTCCGCCGAAGACATGCGCCAAAAAGGTAGAACTGTTCATGTTTTAGGTGTTGTCTGGTATTAAACATCAATGTACTGCTTGCTAGCAATGTCTTTACAAGATCTTCCAGAAGAATAATTTCATTTCCTTCAGGAACCAACCTTATTTCCCGTGAACTAAAATATTTTAAACTTTCTACACAGCTTCTTTTCACACTTGATCGCTCTAATCGATGATACTGGAGGCGGTCTTCGTAATCCAATCAGTATGCACCGAAACACGAGATCTCGTATACAGAAATCCAATCTCTCACAATACCATGCACACGTTTCAAACACTTTCCGCAGCGTTAGGTAAAACTTTTGCTCACGAACTTTACATCGTTCCGCAACAGCGACAAATGATCCTACCACTTCATTTCGACGTTGTTTTGCAACGAGTTTTCATCTTTCGAGTCTGACGACGTCGTTGGGGTGTGGGCGTGTGCCAAAAACTTTTCCCTAATTGCATTTCATCTCACGCTGCTGACGTACGTCGGCGCGGTTCGATGGTTCTCGCGGCTGGTCCGCACAAATTCTACGCCACCTGGTGCAGAGGCGGAATGCATTTTCCAGCAACGCATCAACAAATCCTCATGGATTCGTCAGTCAAAAAACTTTTGCTGCTGGTACTGGTGGGTGCTGGCCTGATGAATGGTTAGTTTTCTGTGCGCTACAGAGGGATTACGTCGTTCTGATTTCTTGGAGTGGAATTTACACTGACATGGACATGAACGTTTAGGGGTTGAGCAAAAAAAACAAAATGTCCTAAAAATGCATCAGTAATATCACGTCGTCAGACCACCAATTCGACGTTCGACAGGGGGGTGGATTATGTACGCAACAGTTGCTGTCAATTAGGACGATGACTTTGGAGAGGACGTCCCATTCAATTTCGCTTTTTGTGTCATATTGCTCAACTTTTGCACGAACATTTATCTCCCTTCATATGAAAATGGACCATTCTTGGTCGTCCGTTTAGGACATTGTAGTAACAAACAAACAAAACAAAACAAAAATTCTAAATTGAGAAATAATGTCACTCTGTGTTTTCTTTTTTTTCGTCACTCACCGGAAAGTCCACCAGATATTGAAGCACATTGTGTTGAGCCAGAAGAATGCAGCCAGGAAGAAGAAATGCATCATGATTGCTAAAAAAGGGGAGAAAAACAACAAAAAAAAACATATCCATTAGATGAAAGCGAAAAACATTAACGTCGTTGGGTTGCGCGTTCTTTATGGTCGATAATGTTCCACCGCTGCTGTGTACTGTGCTTTTGCAGCTTAGGACTTCGTTGCTGTTGTTGCTTCGGTGTTGCCCATTGTATTTTAAAGACTTCGTAGTTTTCAGTTGTCGTTATGTCGGTTTTTTTTTCTTAATTCCCTGCTAAACTACCACTCGTCACGTGATTTTTCTTTTTCGCACGACAAGAAAGGTTTACCCTACTGGCGCTTCAAAACAATCTTCCTATAATTTCAACCAGCGCGAACATTTTGCAGTAAAACGCAAAAGCTTTTATCTTTCAACCATGCCCTCCGTTCTTTTAGACGGTGGTTCGTTCGCCAGTTCGTTTATTTTCCCATTTTCCTATCATTTTTCCCTCTGAACGAAATCGGCGTGTTTTACACCGGATGTGCGCACAATCTCTCCACAATAGGTGTCCGGCGGTGTCTAGTACAAGCGAGCAAACGGTGTCGTCTGAGGGACCATTTTCCTTTATTCAGTCTGGGTTTTCGAGCGAAAAAAACTCTACCCATTTTCTAACCCACTCCAAAAACGTTGTGATGAAAGAACGATACGCGAGAAAAGTTTGTAGCGAAACTATGATCCTTTCAGTGTGCTAAGGACCTGTTCATTAGGATACGGTACAAGTAAGTTACACTAACTTCGTGAGTGGCCACTCAGCATGATGTCATTCCAAGTGCTAGGAAACGTTTCCCATTTTCCTCATTCACGCCGGAAACGAGAACTAATATTAAGCTCCATTCTGAGCGTGGCGCATTCTAATAAAGCCGTTGCCGTCGATAACCCCACCGCGGGCTGCGTCATAAAAGAACTATTTAGATTGTAGCCAACTCTACGACACCTTTGCTTAGACCCGGTTTCTTGGTGCGTTGAGAATAAACATTAGTACTCGCGTTCCAATCGAATGGAGTACAAACACAGCTGTAATTAAATCTCATTAATCATCAAGACCGCCGTTAGATCACCGTACTCGCTGATCTCACTGCTAGCCGCTGTAATTAATATCGACATTTCTGATTGCTTGATGTCTGTGACTGCATGTGTCATGTCTAACCGAGATGGAATATCTGCGTCTCCATCGAACCCACGTGACGCACTGTGGAACGTACATTGCTAATGATTTTCATTACGCAACAGCTCTGTAGCTCGCTTTCGTTGGTCATTCACCATTGAAAGGTTTCATCACTTACGAAGTGACCTCCTGGATCACCTCCCCAGACATTGCGGACCGTGTGTACTGTGCTGTTGAAGTACCACAGGTGAACACCTCGGACAAATCTTTCACGTCAACATTTGGAAACGAAAAAAAAAACTATAATAAACAGAAAACAAAACACAATCAACGTCATAATTATCATAACCTCACAGCACCAACCCTCTCCGGGGTACTTCAGTGGCCGGTAGTTTAGACGACCTTACGAACCCAAAAAGCTTCCCAAAAAGCCATCCAGTTGGTGCTAATACATTTCAATTGTTTTCACCTTTTGACGTAACGCCCGAACAAAGCGAAGGTGAAAAGCATAAATAAGCAAAACATTTGGTCACGAATATCGGTGCTTTAAATTATGGCATATTAATAGGCTGGAATGATGGAAGACAAACATCCAAACCGAGGCAACCATTCAACGCGTGGCACGCGAGGATCAAACGAAACCTAAACAGGCAGGCGTAGAAAAGGTGTGAAAAGCTAAGGTGTGTTACATCAATCATAATAAACCACCACTTGAGGATGATTTATGCGTTGATAAAGAGGGAAATGATTCGTAATTGGTATGTCAATAGCAACTGAGCAGTCGTCCAATTATTTGGAGAAGGTAATTTAAATTAATTAACTTACACTTACGATTTGCGTGTCAAAAACAGTAAATTAAATGGTTCCGAAAGATACTTATCATTAGAATAAATTATTGAACGTGGTAAAAGGTAAAAAGTAAAAGCATTGAGGAATATGAATGCTAATAGCCTCAACTTTGAACGTAAAGGAAGTAAATTATTAAACACCAAAAATTGTTGAAGATGTTAACTAAAATGAACCATACCTACGTTACCGTTACCCAAGCAATCTCAAACCCCCAAGATGGCAACCGTGTCAAAGTGCGATTATAGCATCGACCTTAGGGTTTCAGGGTAGCATCGATCGACAACCGAAGAAAAACATAACCTCCAATTATCAACATTGTATCCACGGGCGTGCTAAACGGATTCTTCGACACCGTTCAACCGGTCTGCGTTTCGTATTCTCAACTCATCACCGAGCTCACACACATGTTCGCACATCTTCCAGTAGCACTCGAAAAGCTTCCGTGGAACAGTCTCGGTGTAGAACATCATCAGACGATTGCTAACGGTTGTTTCTCAATCCAGAGGCCTTGATTACCGCGAGCGATTAATAAACGCTAGTTGCTGGTACTACTCTTTATGCTTGCATCCTCACCCCTACTGCCATTCGATCGCTCCAGCACCGTTTGCTAGAAAGCATCACAATCGTGTACGATCGAACGCCTTCGTACACCCCCAGCTACAGCTAAGCCACCGTGTTCTAGAACAACACACAAACCGACTCATTGTAAATCGTGCAAACTCACTTTATGCTAAGTACCCTGCGGTTGCGCTCTGCACACCATTTCGGCATCAAAAGAACGAGATATTCAAGACGATTGCTTCCCAGCAGTAACCGTTAGAATCGAATCCCCTAGCCGAAGATGCTGAACCCCCTTTAGATGATCTATTTCTCTGGAAAGTAACGCGTCTGTGGTGCGCCTTGGGGCGTATGATAATGAAGACTTCCATCTAGGAGGTGGTTGGTTTGTACAGTAGCACTGGCACGCTGGATGCAACCCTTACACAACTCACACACTGCTCACAGCCCAGCCCAGCTGTCAGGTGGTGTAACGCCGAAAGAAAGTTGACAAGGAAGTAAGAGCTAACCGCACATTCCAACCACCTTCCCAGACGACACCAGTGACGACGAGGTGGGCACTGGTTGTGATAAGCAATTAAGGTGAATTCATTTGAAAGAATTATCAGCTTGCGAACGAGGGGCAGAAACGCGGCAAATATCCATCGTCACTGGTCGATCGAGATCTATTGGAGGGTGAGCCGTGGTGAGCCAAGTACACATCAACGGTATTGTCTGGGCCCACCGAGCAAACGCTTCCGGACTACACGGGAGTAGCCATTACTGACAGATACTCGAAAAGGTAAACTCGCGGGTCTTGTAACCAATGTCTGGTCCGCACGGAGGTGAGCCCAGAATAAATTTGCATTGTAATTTATGGTATTTAGCGTAGAATTTATTTTATAACGGTTTGCACTCTGCTTAGGGATCGCTTGCGCTTCTTATCGTTTCTGCCGCGATGACCCTGCCCTGTTGGTCTAATTGCTTCCAGCGTTGACCATCTACCAGGAGGTGCTGCTGTTTATTTAGGAATTTACCGATCGTGCCAGTTTTGCGCGCACGGAATCACCATTTGCACCGTTCTCAACCGCCGCGGTTGGACGTCATCGTCCGGGAAGAATGCCGGCAGGTGTTGATGTACGTGAATTATGCCCGGCATGTCCCCCCGACGTTCACGCTACGCGGTATGTCTCGTAGGCAATTCTCGCCGCGCATTACGGTGTGCGGTACAGCCGTTACGTTCGTGAGACGGCTGCTAAGTGTGGCCCAGTTTGGCGATACGAAACTTTGTGTCTCCCCCAACGTGGGGTGGGAATTACTTAAAGCTTTGAAGAGGAGGTGAGAGGAACTTGGGAATATTCAATCAAAGGAGAATATTTGCTAATGATTTTAATATCGCAAAAAGGTTCAAAAGTCACTTTAATATTAGGGGATAGTAACCCATATTGTTTATGCAAAATCCCAAACTTTGCTGTAGAGCATTTCGTCACATTTGTTGTCTTTCATTCAACACTATTGTCTAAGCAGCTATTTCACACCCCTTCGCTTCACTTTTCGCTAACACAAAAAATTGTGTTCATTGAGAGAAAGTACTTTGTCTGCTGGTCATTACTCGTACTCGTGCACGATCTTTATCCCGATCTTCGCAACACCAGATCACCATAAGACAAGCGTTATTGTTACATTCGCCAGCTCGTGGATTGTTTTTGCATGACAGTAACACGTGAGCCGGAAAACTGTGTCACAAGCGTCAGTTCAAAGGTGAGAAACGCTTTGTATTCATCGTCGTTTTACCAACAGACAAGAGGTTTCCGTTGGATAAAACCAGCTACCAGACAGTAACGTAGTTGATACCTGATAATGTTTTCGCCATTTCCACAGCTTCCGTTCCCACCGCATGAGAGGAAAGATCACATCGCCACCAAAACATCCCTTTCTTGGGTGATCTTAGATTTTCAAATTGTTTGGCCTTACTTTCACCACCCAGCATTTCTAACTTGGTTCCCCATTCTCTTTCCAAACACCATAAAACCGATGTTCAAGTCTCGTCAGACGTGCCAACGATCGCTACTGGATCGCAATCTTGGTGACGCTGCGCTACATCGTCGGAACAATTTTAATGTGAAAAAATCAATGTTTGCTCTCGTTCGGTCGCTGTACACTCAGCACCACCAAAAGGCTGTTACGGATTGCCCTGTTTTTTTTCTCATCCATTACCCTTTTCCCGACCAAGTTTTACTTCCACCGAAAACTTACACACCGAAAGATCATGATTCTTCGATGCGATCGTCGCAATTTCCGTGAAGAATCGTAAATTCTACATTTCCGCTCAGTGAGTTAATTAAGGCGGTCAGGAAATCCGAACGGCACGATCGGTTGTCGGGGGGAGGGAACCCTTTCTATCGACAGCACACCGTATATATGGAAGGGAAAAAAGTGAACACCGATCTTCGTGCAAAGTGACATAAAAACTGTACATCAATCTCGCTTCGTATCCGATCGACGAAAAGTGAGGGAAGAATTGAAGGCACCGGAACCAACATTACGGAAGATGGCGGAAAATCACAAAAGGACAGTCTGGAATTCAGTCGTTCGACTTTCCCACTGGTGGTGAGCATTTATATCGAGGCGTGTCTGACAAAAGCGAGGGTAAAACTTCCCAATGATCGTAACAATTTTACGATCGAGTGTTACTCATATAAAATAGCAACCAAGAAACTCTCAAAAGTCCAATTTAATGGTGCGAGATTTTCCAGCCCGACCAAAGCAGTTGTTTATCTTTCACGGTGAGAATTTCGCAAAACCTTTTCCTTCTCATTCCCATTCCGTTTAAGCGTGACAAAATTGATCCGGCGGTCGGCGGCTTGTGTTCGTGGAAGACAGTTTGATAGCGTTGCATTAAAAATGGCAAATGAAATCGTTCACATAATATGCTGCCACCGACATTCGTAGACCGTGTGTACGCGACCACCATAAAAAGATGGAGGCACCAAGCATTTTTATGGGCGATCATGAGATGACCAAAACGGTACGCAATTCAATGCCGGTCAAGGCAGGGTATATTAAAACGGGGTGCTCAAATACGCCTACAGCAACAGGCGGTTGGATCAAGGTATAGACGAGTGAACGTCGAGCGAAAGAGTTGTTTAATCTCTTTCGGTAAATTAACCTGACCGTGCCGTCCGTGTAATTGATGATCATGGCACTGTTGAAAGAGTTTAAACGACTTGCTTTGGTTGGGCGGTGAAAAATTAACTTCTACGTAATGTTGCTCAAAACTTTGACAGCAAATCAAGTGATGAAATACTGCGCTTAATCGTACACTTGATTTTACATCTTCCCCCACATTTTTAAATGGCTGAGACCGTGAAATTCATTCAAAAGTTTTAACATAATAAAGGGGCTAGCCTAGGGTTTTATTAAATTGACCCATTATTGGGCATAATCCAGTCCATTAAAGAGACAAAACGGCTCCATTCTGACCAGCCGGGAACCGGGTATCGATTTCTTCCCCGTACGAAAAATCTCCCCACAGATAGACTTCGGAAATACATTTTTCACAGCGAGACGGTCATTAATTTTTTGCCGATTTCCGGCCTCCGGAAAATGACCACCCGGCACGGAAAGCTACTCCTGCTGGGATTTGTAACGATAGTTCCGGCACCGTAGTAAATCATCCAAAGCCCCGACACTCGCACACTGTCCAAGCGAGGGAGAAGGGGAGCAAGTTCATGCTGTTACTACGGTTCTTATACGCCGAGAACTACGATCCGTTCCTGTCCACCCTCGCTCTCATTCGATCCTGGTGTCAGTAAATTGAATTTCATAAATTCTACCAAGCCCTCCAATAGTGAACCAAAGTCTCCAAACCTAATGATGGTTAGGCGAGTAAAGCTACTCTTCTTCCAAAACCAGGAAACCATTTCCTGGCAGCACGGACAGAACACAGCACAACTTGTTCGAGAGCACGGACCAAAACCAGGAAGGGACCCAAATTAAATTCATTACAGTTGCGAGAAAATATGTTGCCCTTCCTTGGTGCAACAAGGACATGAGGGCATGCAGTGAACAAAGCTTTCGAAGCACCGGAAATAGGGTACAAATTCCTTCGTATCTCGGCCATGTCTCGGGCTGGACCAAACTTCTCATTTCAGTCTCGTGAGCGGACACACTCATGGAGAACCATCGTATGGGAGGAAACACATTTCCATGAGCACGGGAAACGGGAACCGTACGGAAAACGACATGTTTCCTTCGGGACCGTAGAACAAATGTGCCCGTGTACTCGTAGCGGTTCGTGTTTTCCACAATCAAGTGCCCAAGTGGAGGAAATCATTCTGAAGGGCAAAAAGGAAACAAAATAACCTACCGAAAAAAAAACGTTCGTTCATACAAGGTACGAATGGGAAACGTTTCCTATCTTTGCAACATAAAGTAAACCCAACATCTAATAGCTTTCGGACCATCCGGGGACCAATGACAATACAAACAAATTATTCTCTTCCGGATTGGCTCTTCTCCGGAACGAGCTTGGAAAATTTCGTTGGAAAAAAAGGGAAAACAAAAAAAAAACCTCTGTTCCATTAAATTGCTCCAAAATTAGAACCGTTTTGGTGATGGGACCTGGTAATGGAGGACGTTTTTTTTAAACCTGTGCGCAACATACATTACGAGATGGGACGTAAGAGCTGGAAACCTCGCTCCTCGAAACTTTCCACTCTAAACGGGGTAGATTTGTAATTGAATTAATTTACTGTTTCGCTTGATTTAGAGAGGGCAACACTTTTCGGAGTTCATCTGTTGATGGAGCAGGTTTTCTAAGATTGGCACACTCTACACGTCCTGTTGAGTGAGAAGAATTCATTTAGACAGGAACGACGGGTGTACATTAAAGCACACAAACATTTTAGACAAGAATTTGTTTGTGAGTGTGTGATAAATTTTCCCTCTCGTGACGTTTTCAGCGTGATCAAAAGCGTTTGAGGAAAACCTGTTGAAAGCAGCCGTCAGATGTACTCTGCCAACAGTAAATATCTCGGGCATATTCAGTAGGATGAAAATATTAATTTTGCAAAACGGGTTGTTGACTAGATAAATCAAACCACTTTTTCAAAACATTAATTTCATTTGATGAAATTAACAGCAGCATTCTCACGTGTTGTGGCTTTTCGGGCTGGGAAGCATCACCCTCAATGCATACCACCCTTCACGGCAGAAGAAATGTCGTAAGAAAACACGATCAAAGATGATCTTCAAAACGCAACAGCGGCACAAACACAGCGCTTGATTTATTCCGAACCAAATATCTAACATCGTAGGTCGGTCACAATATCGTCCCACCGTTCGTTGACTACCGAGAACGCTGCGTTGAATCGTCCTCGGCAAATCGTCGCCGCGCGCAACAATCACGAACATCTAGAGCCCCCTTGATCTATGACCCAATTAGTAAAGCGGGAGGGAGCGTTTCGACAAAATACCCACCGCGAAAGATCCCTTCGATCCCCGGTGACCCAGAAGAGGAAGATACCCCACGAAACGTTGCGAGAGGTTTGACCGATTTAACAAGTCGGGAAATCAGGGCCATCTCCTTCTTTGAGATTTTAAATACTAACTGATCGTGACGGTGGTCTTTCTCCCACGTCTAGCATCGCTGGTTGGGAATGTATTGAGGGAGAAGAATTTTCACCGGTAGCCGTCAGACGGAACATACATTTACCTTCTGGTTTGATTTCCTTTGCCCTTCACCCGACTGGTGTGGAATCAAAAAAAAGGGAAGTTAAGCTTACATCTTGCAATATGTACCGAAGGGATTTGTGTCAACAGTCAATTGATTTCAGGTTACAATTCACAACTTCTGAATAGTTTGAACATGCTAGGAATCTTAGATAAAATAGAAAAATAGAGTTTAATATCAACTTTAAGAACAAAGTAATGATCTTGGGCCAAAGCATTCTATCTTTCATATAACTTTTAAGAAGTCATCTGAATAAACAAAGAAATGAAAGAGACCCAGGAGGTCCAAACCCTCTTTAAACATTTTAAAACATTAACAACATCTAAATAAACAAGATGAACAAGTTGTGAGATTCCTTTACTTGATTCATTGAGTCTACAAAATAATTCCATTCCTTCAACGCCAATAAACCGAAAAGGAGATAGGGATGTTCAGCAACAATTTATATTTTTTTATTTCACCGTCAGCTTAACACAACAGATCTTCAACCGGAAGTTTAGCTCTACGAAAACTGTTTCCATTTCTTATGCCTCTCTTTAGCTCCAAAACCTTTGACCAAGACGTCCAAACTCAACTTTGAACGTAACATTTATTATCTTTTCTTGGCCACCAAAAAGCACCACAAAACACAAAGAACAATAATAAGAAGGGAGGAAGGAAAAAAGTGCATTACTTTTTGCGAAGCTCTACTACTGTTGCTGTTTGTGAAACGATAGAAGACCAATAAAACTTTATTTTTCCTTTACCCCCTGTCTTCTGGCACTGGAAAGCCGCTTGTACGCTCAAAAAACCGAACGGAATGCTCGGCTATGGTTAAAGAATTGTCCCGAAAGTGGTTGAGGTGTACCGGAGGTTAACCTCAAGGAAAAACTTCTTACAAAGCCCTGGAAAACTAGTTTATCTTACTCTGAATGCGCTTTGCTCTATCTGTGTGTATGTGTGCGATTTCCCTGATAGTTCTGCAACTCCATGCGAAAACGGAAGGTGGAAAATCGTTGATTGGCCCTGGCATCCGTTTTTTGGCATCCCGGAAACGGGGACCCAATAAATGTTTGCCGAAAAACTTTCGCATGTACCTTTTGCCTTTTCCGTTTGACTGCTGCGGTGTGGCACGCATACACATTCACCTTATCAGTAGTTGCACTTAATTTGCACACAAAAAAGCTAAATTTTTCGCATCTAGATTGGGTGAAATGAAACGTTTGCCTACGAAAATTGTCAAGAAGAAACTTATTGGCCTACTTTCATGGGATACGAAGGCTTTAGCCGAAAGGTTTAAAGGATACTTTAAAGTTTGTTCAACAGTGGTTCGGTGCTTCGTTGTTCCATCCTGTTGCATGATTTTTAATAAAACATTCTTACGGCGGGATGAAAAGCGGAAAATATATTTAATCTTCCGTCGCACCACATTGAAAGAAGGAAAATTCTTGCTCTCGAGTGCGCTTCAAGCTGAGTAGGAAGGATTTAATTTCGAAAAGTCCTTGCCCACTACTCGGGCCCCTCTCAAGGGTTTCCTGAAAAATCCACTTTCCAGTTCGGTTGGAGCGAGCGTCCTTTTCATTGAGATTTGTCTGGAAGGTATTTTGGCTTTTGTTCTCGCTGCCTAGACGCTCTAACCAAGCCAGTGGAAAGCAAAACAACAAAGAAACTGTTGGAAAAATAACGCGTGTGGTCTTCGTCTTTCTTCCCGCGCCAGAATGGTACTCGCTCGGTGCAGACGAAACCAAAGATAATGACATATTTTTCCGTCTCCACCGCTAGCAACAACAACCGCCTCGACGGTCGCGAATATCCCCAAGGTAACCACGAAGGCCACCCATTCCATCGCTCGAATTGCGGGATGCATCCTGGCGTTTCAAGTATTGTTTTTCTTACGCCAAAGCTGAAATAATAGAATTTCCGCTTCATTTTCATTTCCTTCCTGTCGCCGACATTTTGCTTTTTTTTCACTTCGAAGGAAAAAAAACCTTCGAACAACGAGCTGAAACCTTCCTACAAATGACTGTCACTGGAGAAATCTCCGATCGACGATGGAACAATCGACTCGATAAGACTTAAGAGAGGAGGACACGCTTTAAGACATTCAACAGCATATGAAACTGCATCCGAGGGATCCGTGTTCTTGCTTTCCGTCCCCATTTTTATCCATTTACGTTTCATAATCCCGAACGTACGAAAACACAAGGTAAATAAATAAACAACACCGTCATTATTTATGACAAGTTTCCAGTAGCATTAAAAGGGGCATCAAGCCAACAGTGAAAAGTGCCCCTGAAACAAGAGATTCTACATGAGAAAATAACAAGCTGTGATTTATTTCATTATCATAAACTCACTCGGTGGATAAAATATCACGGCACTGCTTACTTCCCAGGGGTGCATAACAACCATTTTGTTACACTAAATAAATTTCCACGGTAAGCATGTTTTGTGTGCTACATAAAACTGACCTCCTAAATTTCTGAACATGCATCACACATTTCATGCTGCCGCTGTGTGCCGCGTGTCTAGGGTGTGTGTATTAACGATACCCCAACATTGACCCTTACGGGGGCGCTACATCAAACGAACGTACAGCGTGAGGGCTAACAGAAGGCCAATGCCAAAGTCCATACATTCCATCGGACACTAATGGGGTGTCGGGAAACATAACGATGCGATGTGCTGGAATTGAAACAGTTCAATACTACTGGTTGGCTTGGGCCGATCGGGAGGAAGGAAGGTACCCATATTTTCTTGCTTGCTTCCAATCTTACGAAATGACAAGGTCAGATTAATGCAATCCCGGCGCAGCTGGAGGATGCCCGGAAGCCAAAAGCTACGAACCAACGCCATAGAAAGAACGGTGTTTAATTTATAATCTAGCCATTAATTCTTTCCCTGATACCACTTCATTCTCTTCTCACGTTCTTTGCCTTTTTTAACCGTAGACGTTTTCCCCCAGGTTTTCTGTCGCAAAACAGAGGCGCGTTCCCTCTCTATCAGCAACTTTAAATTAAACTAATCTTTCGATGGTACACAGTTGTTCTCTACCTTACGGTGGCAAGATAAACAGCAAAAAAAAAGAACTACCCTACGCCAAACCCTTCCGTAAACCGAGGTCTGGATGGGGAAAACGAACGCGTTGCCTATAGGCACGGGAGATCACTCTCGCGGATGGGGGTCGCGCGCGCGTGTGGGTGTCACGCAAAATGGTGGCGCAATTTACAATCTCGTCGACTTTTAATTAAGTTCATTATTTTTGTGGCGGGAAAAAGAAGCGAATGCCGACCGACTACGACGATTGCGGTTGGCATACAGATCTCCCCACACACACAACACAAACCCAAACGATCGCTGGGGCGGTGAAGAAGTAGGCCGAGAAAAGAATGGATCTACTGCTGGCTACTAACTGGTGCGGATGTGCAATTGTTGGGTACTGAGGCAGGAAGCTGAGGCGCTGCTGTGTTCTGTACTGCAAGAGCACATTTTTCTCGCCATTTATCTACGAAAGCCGCTAAGTAATGGCTGAAAGCGGGTGTTTGAGATTTACAGTGTTCACCAGAATAGTTGAACGGTGTTTTGTATCATTATAGAGTGATTATTATTAAATTTAAAAAAAAAAATTAATTTAGACTTCGATCTGTTCATGGGAATTATTAACTTAAAACCTTTCACTTTTTACAGAGACCATCCTATTCCACCGTACTTCGCCAATAGGACTAGTGTTTTGAAGTTTGTGGATCTAATCTCATTTAGATTTTCTGTTCAAACTTGACTATCCAGATATGTGAAAAAATAAAGCAAATAATGATTTCGAAAATACGGCATTGCCGTCATAATAGAAATTAAATAAAATAAAAACATAACCCACTAATTTAATAATAATCTTTTATAAAAATATAAAAAATATATCTTTAAAAAAAAATAAAAATATATCTTTTTGAAACAAAACTTATTGATATAAACTCCATTACTAGCAAATATTTCCAAGTTAAAAAATGATAATGGGCCTTGTTGTAATTTCGACAGCAAAAATGACCGAAATGAAAATTAGCATGGTACACACTGTCAAATCTCAACTGTTCAATGTTTGAAAAGTCTGTTTCCGACCGTCTTTATGAAGCTCCATTTGCTTCTACTATACGGAACGGAGAATTTCCACTATCAGCACATGGAAACGATGTTTATTTGTACATTTTATAATTTCACATTATTTATTAATGACTGCCCTGTGCTGCATGGGTGACGCAGCAGCATCCCTCCCAACGAAAATAAATCGATATGTGCCATAGAAACCACAGCACACCAGGCAAGCACGAGGGAAAGTCTGTGGAGATGCAGCCCCCCATTGTGCGCCGGTGTCTTCTCCACCCTTGAAAGTGAAAGTGGAAAACAACAACATCAACATACAAACATAAACAAACGCTTCTAACGACGAAAGTCACATCCACCGTTCTGGGGCCTTTGCCACCCAGGCGATACTTGAAGTGGTGTAGAATAGGGAGCTCTACGTAAACAATTCGAAAAAGCGGCGCAGTCCTCCGCCGGCAGAGATGCTTCTCAAGAGGCTTAACTCCTGTGTGTTGCAGCCAGCAAACACAGACACAGCTTCCAGTAGTTTCAATCACACCACCTATGAAGGTTGCACGTGAAGCATTTCCTGTCACAATGTTACTCCACGCGAGAGAAGAAACGGATGGGAATTTGCACCCCCAAGCACTGCATCGTGGAATGGAACACTGCGAGGTCGAAAAAATGATGCATATTATCGTAAATCTTAATGAGAAATTTTCGGAAACCAACCCCCCACGCAATGCAGCGACTAATTGGGGTAAAATAACCCCAAAAAAAAAACACAAAATTTGACTAATGAGAATGCTGAGCTGATCCAACCGACGCTGGTACAACCTTTTCCTTCCTCTGCTCCAACAATCTATCACCATGCACACACGCTCCAAGGCTCGCTGCATTTGTCGCTTGTTATTTTTCAGTGTGAGCGTGACAAACATTTAAATTTATCTCTCGGAACGCAGTCGCAACCCGTTTTTCCAAGCGGTATCGAACGCGGTGAAGAGGGTGAAAAATCGCCTCCGTTGGAATGCCTAGCAGACATTCGTTCAAGTACGGGTGCATCCGTGGTGCAATTAAACTTTATTTACATGCACACTTCTGAATCCTTGTTTTATGGGTTATTTATAGTGCAACCAGAGAGTTCGTCACAAGAAATTGTGACTGGCGCGAAAAAAAACGGAAGGAAATTGTAATGGAAATCTGTTGATTTTCCAATGAAGCAGAGGTTCCAATAAACATCCCAAAATTTATTGCATTCTTTTCGTTTGTTTTTGTTTGATGGAATATTTCTCTTGTTTATTTTTCATATTTTAACTATAAATCAAAAAATGCTCAGTCTTACAATTGTGTTTTCTCATAGTAACTTCAGCAGTTTCCAACACCCAAAGTAACTATTACCCACATTGTAAGCAGTACAGCAGAAAAAAAAGAAATTCCCTCATCCACAGGGTCTGGCCTGAGATGTATGGAGCCATTCAGTTTACGACACCCGGGAAGGAAACGCATCTCAACAGCACTCCACACTTGAAGGGTAATTGAAAATATGTATTAAAATTTTCCTATTTTACGACCCAAAGCGGCAAACCGTCCAAAATGCACTTGAGCCGTGTGTTGTTCTTGTTTCTTACTCCGAAAACAATCGCTCAAAAATCGATCCGAACCACTCGCCGTTCGGAATGTGTGAAAATGGGGGACCAAAACTACACTTGCTAACAACTCGTGTGGTTTGTTTAGTAGAAACTTTTGGGGACACGCCGACGCGTTGGAATGTTTGCGGGATCGTTTAGAATTTAATTTAACGTAACCGAACCCGCGTATCGTGGTGGTCATAAACCTTAACCAGAGGTCTGCGCGTGCTGGTAGTTTTAATGTTCACGCCTTCACCACACACAATATTGTGACATATTTCAAACATAATTTTAGTGCCCGGCTATACCGAGCCCCGATGTATAAATAACTTATTTACTAACCTCCAAACGCAACATCATCATCTGTGCGGAACCATCATCTAACCGGAATAGTGAGCCGGAGTAAAAAGGTGTCAATAAAATGGTCTACTCAAAACATTCCCCAACCCTTTTATCATCTCATACCTCTCGTAACGTAACGAAAACCCGACCGCATCCGCTTTACTATGCATCTCACGTTTCAAGCGAACTGGGGTCTTGGAAAGTGGAGCCAGAATTAACTTACTCCAGAACCAGACTGGCTTCCTCGGGAGCGTAAAATTATATCGCTTTCACTCACTCCCCAAAAAAGTATCCAGTATCAGTTACCTGGGCTGTGAACCCTTACGCCACTCTTCGACCCGAAAGGGTCATTAACATTCATAACCTCTAAAAATAGTTTCCCAAAACAAGATGTACGAGAAGTTCCTGCATACCCCTACCGTCCTCATTTGCAGTAGTTCCAAAAGGGTGTTGATTAATTAGTCCCTCTCAGTTTCATCTCGACCATCGCGAGATTCGGTTGAGACGTTTTTGGGCACCACCAAGGAATGTACCACGAATCTGTCAAATTCAATCCAACACATCTTGGCTTCCAACAGAATCCAGCCAGAAAGAGTTGCATCGGGGAAAGAATTTTCCGTGAGCATAAAACACAGCTGGCACATTCCAAGCAAAAACATCGCCATTAGGATCGGTGTCTGGTTCGGTGGAATCATCTGTCATTAAAATGTCAAATTTGGAGATGGCACATTTCACTCATTGTGATGTCGTAAGACCAACCTCTTGTTTCCACACATTTATTACCCGATCTTTAGCTGTATTGGCAATTTATCTTATATTTGAATCATACTTTTTGCGAAGATATCATCAAAAACCCATCTGAGTTCCGGACCTGGTCAGCTGCAAACAAGCGCCAAACATAAACACCAGTCACTTTCTTCCTTCGAGTCATTCCGATTTGGCATTGACCTCCTTTTTCACGATCGACTCACGAACAGACTCAATTCCGGATACGGGTTAAACCCACCCGCAGGGACATTTCTTCGGCAAAAGAAGCGCAAAAAAATGCATAACCTCAACTCACAATGCGAGAATCAACATGAGAAGGAACAATACTTATCGGCACGTTTTTGCATCAGATCGTAGCAAGCGTCATTATCTTCTTTCTCGCGGATCGCACACATTTCTTGCGCCTTTTTCGTTCAGCATCACAAACTTTCACTCACAAAATGATCCCCGCTGCTTGTGGAAGACCTTGAGCAGTCTGTGCTGAAAATTGCTGACCCGTAGATTCCCCACAGACCTACACAGGCCGAGCGAGTAATGTTACGATGAAGAAGATTAGCCACGACCGGTTAATGATTATGACACACACGTTCGGAACAGATCACGGAACCGGGAAACCTTCATTATGATGATCCACCATTGCGAGAGAGCCACCGTGCAAATGTCAAACCGAGTCGCTTACCTGTAACGAGAAGGAGAAGAAGGGCGCGATAAGATATACGCATTTGGCTTAGTCAAGGTAAATTGAGAAGCGGATTTATTTCGCTGCCGGGAAAAAGGGATTCAACATCACGAAGTCCGAAAACGGTTTACGGGTTGCATGACTGCAGGAAACGAATCAATTTCTAGCTTGATTTCTGGACCTTCAAGGACTTCCATCTTCTTGGAAATGGCAGTCATTCCAATGGTATGGTCGGCACGTGATCATGTTTCCCGAACAAGACAGTGATTGCAAACTGGCCAGAAATTGCCAACAGCACCACAAAACCGTAACCCAAATTGACCGTTTTATGAAACATGTAATAATGCTTTTATTTGAAGAAAACCCCTCACTGCGGTAGGAGCCGGAGTAAGTAAAACGAGATTGGTGCTATATCCGGATCGGATTTCAGGGTACATTACCTGAAATTGACTCTTTTTTGGGAACTGTTGACCACGAATTACACGTGTACTGTCAAGCATGACTTCCCCTGCGAACCCTGCATGGGAGCAAGACAGCACGAGATGACACATGTACAGATGGTTTTAAAATTACGTTATCAATCTGGGTAAATTGCCTGTATCCAACTCTGACTCTGCTTCGCCTTCTGCCGTTTCCTCTTTTTTACGAGCAATTTACGCTAAATAATTAAAAACCTAATTCACTAAATGTATCCTAAAGACCCCTTTATGTGACCGTATTAGCATATGAAAGCCAGACCGTCCCTCCTTACTGCGGAGGAACATCCGAGGAAGAGGGATACGTGTATTATTGCAAAATTTACCTTCCTTTCCAAGCAACACTCGTAGACGAAACCCGACAGATGTTGGCAGAAATCCTTATCCTTGAGCAAATAACACAGCACGGTATGTGCAGAAATGGAATGCGTATGTCAGCAGTAAACAAACCCACAAAACTGTTACCATCCCAGCATCGGATTCCCTTTCCGGTGACTGAGCGACAAGCAGGAAGTTATTCATTTATTTCGTTCAAGTATTTGAACAAGATTTTACCGAAAGGCAGTGCATTGTAGTGGGGAAGAGACGTCAGGATCTACATTTGCGAGTGAAACCCCTCTTCGGTAGGCTTAATGCAACTGAAAGACCTTCACATTTTCATTGCCACTGCTTTTTGTCCCTTAGCCGGCTGCAGGAACGGCACGAATAGAGCAAATTCTGCATATTTTTCTACAACTGTTCGGTACTGTCGGTCGCCACCATCTGACTAAAAGCTGCAACAGTAGATGCTCTTTGCGAACGGGTATGAGCTATTTTATTCTTTCCCCTTTCTTACTTCCAGGATGCACATCAGCACCACACCAGGACACGGCCTCCCCGTGGTTCCTGGTTAATGCGCGGTGCAGTAGAAATGAAAATATAAACACTAAAAAGTCACGTACGGCTGACATCAGACAACCGCAATGACACTTCTGTCTGGCAGATCTGGGTTCTTGGGCCGAGCGTAGCGTTACCGCGCCGGAACAAAGTGCTCGCAACGCCTGTCGTGATGGTGATAATTATTCGACTCATTTGTTGCTCCCCTTCCGTTGTCCTTCCGAAGTCAACTTTCGGACGGGTGTGTCTTCATCGGTTGTTTTGTCCCCAACCCCCTCATCCTGACAAACAAATCCTGCATTCAGTGCTCGAGCAGCAGCACTAAAAATTGTCTCGTCATCTTTTCTAGCAACTTTACTCGTAAGCCTCTTTTCCCGAGCCCGATCGTAACAAATGTCAGAATTTCTGGAGGGCAGCAAAACACACCTCCCTTGGAGACTCCCGAAGAATAACACTTCACATGTTGCGGTTAAGCTTCTAGCAGAGCAAAGCAAGAAGTCGTACAATAATTACAAACTCGTCTCCATCGTCCGCCGCCGTACAACGATCTGGGGTTGGCTGGCTAGACGCACCAGTTTGCTCATCACTGGAGACGACAGCGAGACCCGAGATTTGTGGTTTTTTTGCAAGATGAAATGCTCCGCCTGGGTACCGGTTGTCCACACGGCTCTTCGCCTTTAAATAGCGTCCCTTTCTGCGGACAGCCGACAACTACCGTTCACAGAACGGTTCATCGACAATCGACATGTTTGGGAGGCAGTGGTTGTTGGACAGACCGCATAGGCGGGTTTGAGTACATGTGCTGTATTTACAGACGAGCGATTGTTGCTTTCTTCTGCCTCAAAGAACCCGCAAACTTTGGATACAGTGCAACTGCAAACAAGGCATATAATGTTCAAGATGGCTGTCGGGATGTCTATCGGACATTCAAGAAGTCCTCTCCCAAACGCTACGCGTTTTTGTGTATTTTCTGAGTAACGTTTAGCATATTCTACTCGCCACATCAAAAAGGTTGCCATGGTGAAAGTGATCTATTCGTCTCACTATCATTCAGTAAGTTTTCTGCCCTTTTTGCGAAGATTGTCATCAACTTCTTGCACACAGTCCACAGGAGAAAAGCTGTACTATCGCTGTGCGCAACTGTGCAGGTTGCAGTTCATGAAAAGTGGTTGCCTAGGCAGTACGTCGGCAACTCTTCGCCTCCTCCACGGGCACGGGCGTTCCATTCTAAAGAGTTCCTGTGTGCAAAAGCACACTTCATAACAAGCTATTCATCGTGATGGCAACGCTCACACGGCATGTGATCTGATTAATGACAGACGAGTGCACCGACCATTTGTCACCGGGCACAAGAAAGCGCGTTGAACAGATTTAACGTTACGGTTGAGGAGCGCGAAATTCTCGATAGAGGAAACGCACGTGACACACACACACTGTTGCATCTGTGCTGCACGTATATAATTAGCTGTTGATAATTGATTTAATTGGCTGCGTACAGTGGCAGAAACACGCTTTCTAGCGCGTGTGTGAATGGTGGTTTTACGATGTGAATTCCGCAGCCGGATGAAGAGGTAAGATGGATAAATCCCCCCTAAATCTCGGGTCGCCATAATGCCACCACAAACATCATCATCTCTCCCACGCAGCGAATTGACATTCCGATCCGAAATAGAATTTCCAACCGGCAAACGTATTTAAAAGTGTTGGGTTGTCCGAAACTTGCACACTTCCAGCAAATGAATGCCTTCCGATCGTGACCTTTGCGTTCTGCTGCTCATAACGAATCCGACTGCACTTTCATCTCAGATATCCACAACACGCGAGCCTTACACTCGCCCCCTGTTGGAGCCTTTCTCTTTGGCCACTGTGGGCGCATAAAAAAGCCGTCATCCTGTCAGAGTGTCTTCTAGAAGAAATGAAACCAAAAACCCGACCCCCAATGCACGAGAATCACGAAATCCATTTCACTTTCAAACGTGCATCTCGTCGCCGTTTGCCAAGTCTGGCAGAAGTTACGGTCACATGCAACCACAGTGAACACCGACGCGGCAGCGGGTGGTTGATTGCTAAGTTGCGAAGGAATTTTCATTTGGCCTCAATCTCAAATTTCTTGCGTTCCGCCTCACTCTCGATCGGGTGACTGAATGCAGCCAATGTGAAGAAAAATAAAAAACGCATTCGCTAGAGAAAAATGCCAATTGCTCATCTTTGCTCACTCACCATTCTGCACAAACCCCCCAATACTCCCCTCCGAGTGCGCCGCAGTCGCGTCATAAGCGTTCTTTGGAACGGCTTCAACATCCTCAAGTGGCGTGCAACGTTCGTTAAACTGCCAAGACTGCATATGCGTGAGGCGCGCGTAACCGCAGAGAACAGATTTTTGCACAGAAATAATTACTGCACCATTTTTCACCCCATTCGACAATTGATCCACACACCCACTGGGCGGGTTGTTTTATTACACATCTTGCTCTGTCTTGTCTACGTCTCCTCGTCCGTTTGCCAACCCCGATTCAATGCGTAGTTTGGCACCCGGCCAACGTTTTGACATTGGCTAGTGATCAACGGCTGGTTTTGCTGCTTCCACTTGAATTTGGCGCCACAGAACATTGGAATTGGAAAATTCGAAACCGCGCGTCCTTGAAGTGATCGTCTTCCCACTCATCGCCATCCCGAAACTCCTCCTCTCGGCCTCCTGTCGGTAGATTTATCACAGAGCGCTTGTGTATCCATTTAAAATGTCATAAATCTTCATCGCAATCGATTTGCGGACGGGTTTGTGCTACCCTTTTCGTTTCAACCCTGCCGGAGGTCCGGAGGTCCGGAACAACTCAACAACATCGGAATCGGATGTTAGCGAGGGAAGTACACACAGTACGAGGGAAGTTGGAATGTATGATCCGTCGGTCTTCGGGAGCAAATCGTTGGACTGCCGCAGAAGCGATCGGTTCTTCTTCACGTTTCCAATTTGCTTCGATTCGTTCGGATGTTCCGATCCGCGACCACGAGGCGGGTGATAATTAATGTGATTCATGCTGCTGAGTGCGTGTCCCACAAATCGCTTTCTTGTACAAAAACCAATATGTTCAGGACCGGTGGTTATTACAGCCTGCGCTTGACCAGCAAGAAGCAAGCGGGTTGGAATTTCGTAGCTGATGTGTGGTGGTGGTGGATCGGTCATGGTCAGCACGAAGCCTCGTTGACTGGACGTGCAGTTGGAAGTTACAGCTGTCTGACAGCTGCTGCTTGAGGGACACCGACGACCAGACAGACGACAGACGAACGCATGACCCGGCTTAAGCATCACAGTTCGTTCAACGCAAAAGGGCATAACCCGATTCCGATACGACGCTACAAAACTGCCCTGTTCTGTGTGCCCTGTGTAGAATTGGAGACCCACTTTCATCTCCACGGTCCAATACCCAATAGACCATCATTCCGGATGGAGCTTCAACCATGCTGTCATGGTGTACTGCCATCTCATCCGTCTCCTCAATGTGGACTTCCAGGTCAAAGCGCTCAACGGGGGAGGGTTATGACTCCCGGTATTGGAAACCACCAACAGTTTCAGTCCACGACAAACTGATTGCCGCTTAAAGACCACCGACCAAGACGACGAACCCACCCTCAACCGTGTGAGTGACGCGCCGCGAAGGGTTCAACCTTCGATATCTGATCCATTCCGGGATGGTTAAAAGCCTTCGCGCAGTTCACATGTGGGGTTAATTTACGAGAAAGCACCTTTTCGGTACGCTTCTGGACACCTCTAATCAGCTGAACGATACACACACACACACGCGCGCGCCTAGAAGAAGGAGAAGGAAAAGTGAAATGCACATTCCAGGCTCGTAATAACATGTTGGTTTTATTAACTTCCTGTCCTGATGGGTTTCAGGTTATCAAACCGAATTCGATACGCTGATCTGCGGACGGAAGACAAGGTCGACCTAATGGGGATCAATTGTATTGGAAATAAAATTCCTTGATTTATGCCCTTTTTATCTAAACGCAAACGCACGCCTTTTCTTTTATTTAATTTGTTTTCCATCTACAAGCTTGAACCGAATTAGCTTCTCAGGTGTTGCCTAGTTGGAACAAAAGCTGCAAGAATATTTAAATGCGGTGTTTATGTTGCTACTTTGGGTCTGCTAATTAAATAATCAAGTATCACTTTTCAACATCGATGAATAATTCAACAATACTGGTCACCCTGCGGCAAGAAATCTGATGCCAGATATTAGGACCTCAATAATTGAAATTAGGCTCCATTTGTGATCGATGCCTGCTTCTGTGAAGCCATTACAGGGCCCTTAAAAAACGTACGATAAAGTAGGTCACCCTATTGCTAATAAACCTTCTCCCGTTCCAGTTGCTGTGCCTTTTAGCATTCCCACGACAAAACCTACGCTTGAACAAACCGGAATGGAACTCCTGCGCATAGATTTCATTGCGTTAAGAAAGGCGAGACACGAGCGCAAAAACCACAAATAGGCAATCCGATCGCCCCCACAGCGATATCCGACAATGGTGCCGATTATTAAAAAGTATTTACATCGCACTCCCCAAACACCACCGAACGGATAGAAGAAAGAAAAACCAGGAAAAGCAAACCATTTTTCGTGGGCCTTCGCCCATATATGCACACGATACAGGCGGCAATTGTGCCATCCATAAATCCGCCATTCTCCCGATGGCGTTTTCCTACGCACCACATACATAATGTCCGGAGGGTACCCGAATGCAAAACTGTGGATCCCTCGGTGCTTCTATTAAGACGTAGTAGTACGTTCTCACCGCAACGATTTTATCGTCGCTGCGTCACTAATGGAATGGTCGGAAAACCGATCATTACAATGCAAAACTGCCCGCCCGGAGGCGTTGCACATGAAAAGCCGCTGTCTTGCATGGAAGTTATGAGGTTTTTCTGGTAGCTGGTGTAGTGCTTTCGACACGGTGGTTACTTTGCAACACGATTAGAAGGACGTCCGTGATTCTGAATAATATCACCGAAGAAAACACCTCGCGGTTGTGGGGTGGGTTTCCCTTTTGCCCCAACTGGACTCAATGGGAAGCTGTAATGCATGAAATCACAGAGGTCTATGCAATGGTTTGTGGGTGAGTTTTATGGCCTGAAGCACATCTAAAGGTTTATGGGAAATGATCGTCTTGGAACGATCAACAAGTATCTTGCAGGGTTTTCCATACGTATAAATTTTGGCTAATAAATATTAATTCCATATTATCAAACGTGCAAACTTTGATCTCTAGAAAAATGAATCTTATCGGCCGAGTACACCTTAACCGGTAACCTTCCACTGTTTGAAGAAGGTAATGTCTTCAAACGAATATGAATTGTAAGTCAGATTAAGGTACCTGTAGTTATAAGCAATACAGCAAAACATCAATATATAGACTCTGATTTTAGTTAAAACTTCCAGAAGTAATGTAATAATCAAAGAAACATACATCAGTCCATCCTCATTTAGACTTTACCAACACTCAGTTCTAAATGGCTGATTGCCGACTAATTGCTAATATATTTGTAATATTTTTATTAAATTGAAATATATAATAAAAACTTTATTTGCGGAGCGTTTCAATAAACTATTGAGCACTGTAATAATTTCCAAGATACAAGCCCTCAAGAAAATATACGAGGATCATAATGTTCTGTTGTAATTTCTCGCACATTAAATGTCAATTCATTGGTATCGCTAGAAGGCGTGTAACAAACCCCCTTGTAGGCTGATGATCTGTTATTCCACCTAATGGAAGCTAATTTCCTTCTATACCCCAAAGGGATTTTCATACAATTCAATTGAAGTATCCTACAGCAAAGATACACCTTCACGATCTTGCATTACTACTACGGTGAAATTAGATTTAGTGTTCCAATAAACCAACAGAATTTATTTTCATCCTTCCGCTAAAAAAAACCCTTTCCTCCCACACAGGCACCATATCACGCTGGATGGCGAACACGCCGCTTAATGGTGGACAATTTTCTTCGCTTCACGGAAAACTAGCTACGTGACGTGCATTCGCTTCGGGGCAGAAATGATGGAACATCGCTTGCTACAAAAAAGGCGTGCTTTGTAAAAGTGTCTCCACCGAGGGTGTGTGTTGGAAATGGAACGAGATGGTGAGCGAAAATAAAATTCCATCCAAACCGACCCAGCTGCTGCACATCACGATCTCGCTTTCTCACTCTCATGCAACATCCCGCACTATAATGAATATCTAAGCGACAAAAACGACCACGTCGGAACACGACGGACGCCTTCCTTAGACGTGCAAATATTTTGTCTACACTTTGCAGCTCAACTCGTGGTGAAATCCTCCGCCAACTAAGCAATTCTGGATGCAATATGGTGCGTTTTCCCGCAGAAAAACTGATCTCCAGTCCATTCTGGCAGACAGGTAAGTTTTCCGGACACACCAACGAGACCAACGTCCGGAACCTTTTGACCGGATCGCAACGGAACCGTTCACAAAACCCCCAGAGCATAAACGAAACGTACGCACGTTTGGTGCGTATGATTTGAATAATTATTATGGAGCATTATGAAGATGCGCGTGCATTGTTTTGCGTTTCGCCGACCAGCAACGAGTTTCGTTAATTGAAAATTCAATCAAACGAATAACGATGCACAATCACACACGAAGGGCCGCACTCGGTGGTGTGGACAATTATTTCCATCATTTGCATTAGTCAGCCACATGATGTGAATTGGAAAGTTGGAATTGCACTTCGCAAAAACGCATCCCAAAAACCAATAATCCAACAGCACTCAAATGACGGGTTTGACATTCTGGTGACAGCTTTCTAAACAGCAAACTGTACCACTCGTGTGTGTGTGACTAATCGTTCGTCGTCGGGCGGGATGAAAGCGGTGTCCGTATTCTAAATAATTCATCCCACTCAACAACCTAACTCAAACGCTGGATTGATTGGGTAACCGCAAATAATCTATCCACTGTCATCGTTTTGCAAATGACGCTATTGGTAGCGAGCTTTTGTCTTGCTAGCTTTGCTTTGGGTGGTAAAAATCCATCATGCTTGTGTTCATTCCAATCGCTTGCTTCTATTTGCTCTTTTTTAAGTGGGAACGAAGAGCAACATACAAAGAATTTTGATATAATAATTAAAAGTTTTATATCAATTTCCCAAAAAAGGATTTTTATGCCACTAAATTGATCCAACTTAAGCTACAGTTTCAGTAGCTCAAAATATTAATGAATGAATTCTAAAAGGGGTCAGTTGGCCCCACTTTCCCACAAACGCTTCTACGCAGAGTGTAGGGAAAACTTTTCACCGTCTGTTCCACAGTGGAAAGTGGTTTTTGTGGCTACAATCTGTCGAATAGTCAAAACAATTTCCATACCCAATGCCCCATCGTTGTGTACCGTCAATTTTCCTCTCGATTTTTCATGCCGGAAAATATACACCAAACTGTACACACACACACAAACACATAAGCCCTCCAGCCTGTCGGCTGTGCAAAATGGCATTGTTTACATTTCCCACCATGCGGTGAAGCTTCGATGATCGTGGCACGCGAATTTATTTTCCACCCCTCTAACGCACTGCTCGGCCTCTGAACCCTTCGATCTTGGGTGAAAAGTCCTTCTATGTGTAGTGTGTATAAATGGAGCGGAAAACAATTCCGCAATAAAAAAAGAACATTTCCCCTGGGCCGAAGAAAACATAAAGCTAACCTCACATGTTCCACCGGTTACGAGAATAACCTCCTAGCGGCCCAGACGCAACCAGTTTCACTTTCATTCCATAAGAAAAAAAACTACACACGCAACGCATTGCGTCTGTCAAGAACGAGTGGGAAGCTGCAAAATTCAAACGCACCCAGAAAGTGGAGCAGAGATTCAATAAACAAAATAACACCAAACCCTCGATTGGAAATGGAAAAGAAAAGCCAAAATGAAAAGAAAAATGCAACGCACCACACACAAGCGTACCGCAGTACGGGGAAAAATTAGCCAAACAATGTACCGTGGGCGGTAAAAAAAAGGTGGCCAGCAGTTTTTTGTTGATGGGTCTTTTCTTTGATTTCCTCTTTTACCATATCTTACGCGGGTGAAGATGTTTATTTTGCTTCTACCCATTTTCCTCCCGTTGAGGTCAAAATCTCGCACGATCGTTCCAACCCATCCGCACGTCAATCGCAGAGATCATAAATTAGGGGGAAAGAAAATCTTTGTTTCGGGATGCAAAGCAAATGTTGTTAACCTTTTTTTGTTTGCTTGTTTCATTTGCCTATCCTAGTCTGAGAGTGGAAAAATCACCCTATTCAGCGGGGGAAAAACGTGTTCCCCTTCAATCGATCGATCGTTTTCACGATCATTTGTACGGCAGAGAACATATCTCTCTTCGTGTTCATGCATTCCCCTTCTTTACCCGTGAGACTGATGATGATATCACTTTCAGCGAAGCGATGTCATTGCATCAGATCACCTCAGAATGGCGAAAAGATCCTGAGTTAAGACAACATCGTATTGGAATGTGATCCCAATTCGAAGGTAACACGTATTGGCCAACAGTTCGGGGGGTAATCTTTAGGTTTGAGAATCGATTCCTCTTTTGACACCAACATAAACATTCTTGTTCTCTTAACCCTAGAGAATTTCCAAAGCCCCTCAGAACTGGCCTCAAGTTGTTCCTGAGACGACGAATTGATTGCCGAGGAAAATCGAGAACGGCGCAACCACTCTAATGGTCACGAGGATCACATTTAATCGATGTACGCGTGACAGCACAATGTTGTGTTGACGTTTCTAAACAATCGGTTTGTATTTCCGATTTTCAATGCTTCACAATATCTCTAAAGCTGTCTCAGATCGGATTTGTATGTTTTAAAGAAATTTAAGCAAAAATTTTACTAAGGTAGTCATTGATAAAAAGCGTTAATAATTGAAGCAGGATTGAAGTCTGATTATTTATTTTAATTTTAAACCCCTATTTAACAAATATTTAACAGTTTTACTAACCCAAACTTCAGAGGAAAAATGAAAATTCATTTTCCAGTTATTATAATGATAGAAAAATAATACAAACTTTATAAAAAAAATCTTTTCAACTGTAAATATTCAACCAATTTCCCACCAAACGAGAAATAAAATGCCATCATAATAAAAACAACTATCCCGCCACTTTATGACGTCGAAACAAAATTTTCTGCGTCTGTGAAGAAGAAAGAAAAACAACTACATTCATCAAACCAACTGACAGGCAATAAAAGTAATTAAACACCACATTTTCTGCTACACACCGCCCTGAACTATCTCTGGATCGTCAACCAAACCGTCCAAACTCGGGTCGCATGCATGCAAAGCTTTGTCAGCAACAAACAAAACAAACAATCCCCGTTATGTTCCCATGCTACACCTTCCACACACCCCCAACAAAGAGAACGAACAAGAAAATCCGCGCAAACATTGCGCACAAACTGGCTAAAAAATGCAGAAACAGAAATTTCCATTGAAAAGAATTCGAAACGCATCTCTCAAATCGCGCTGTGTCTCTTCTTCTGTTGCACGCGCTTGTTCCCCGGGAAGGTGGTGCACATCGGTACACTTTTCCGAGAAAGCGAAGGAATGCAATTTTCACCATGCCGTGTCTCGGTGGATTGTGTATTAAGTTCCGTTCTGCACATTTTTTTGTTGTTTCCAACGAAGGGAGGAACAGGCAGGAGCAGGAAAAGGGCACAGCAAACAAGTAAACAACGGCACCAAAAGCCTGCCCGAAAAAAGATCAATTTACACCGCAAGAAACGCGTATATAATTAACGATGCATATTTTCGATCGAAAATACGGTGCTTTCGCGTTCGGTGTTTCGACCGTAAGGAGCGAAATCGAAACCTCGGCGCTGGTTTTTTTTGTTTGCCATGTTGAATTAATTGCAACTGATCCAATAAAAGGGCGCGTTTAAGCCGAAAAAATTACACCTCAATTTACTGCGCTTTTTCCTTTTCCCAATTTTTATGGTGCTATTTTCGATTTTATTTTCCGTTTACCATCCCGTATCCTGATTACGCTTCCGGGAAAATGTTACCTCCCACGGGCAGGATTTCCGTTGAGCGTGTGTGTTTTTTTTTTGTAACCCCTTGTAAGCGTGATATTTATAGCTTAAAATTAAATTAAAACAAATAACACCGGTGCACAACTGTCGCCAAATTGCACTGTAACAGCCCGGAAGTGCAACCACCCACGACTTCCACGCCCAATATCATTATTATTTCATCACCCTATATATTCGATTCAATGGCAAATGAGAGGTAGCGAAAAAATCATTTCCAAACTGCAGCAGGAACCGATTCTTTTTCTCTTTTGCTGCGCTATTTCCCATGCAGCATTTTATCAACACACCCTCGCTGAATATCACGGTTGATAAGGCGATTGGCGCAATAACAACAGCAAAAAAATACTCAAAGTGGATCAATTTTATCATGCGTGGATTTAAATATTTATCCAACAAATAGATGAGTTATTACCGAACGCAACGCTTTCCGCGATCGAATAAATAACGGTTGCGATAAACAAACACAGACAACGCAGGGAGCGTCTCCCGAGAGAGCAAAAAAAAAGCGCATCACATGCACCGCACCTGGTTTGCAGAAGTGCATCTTGCCGGTGTTCACCACCAACGCACGAAAAGGTCGTTCATATTAGCGAGGCGTGATTTTTTTTTAAATTAATGATCAATTCCTCTTCAACAATGTTCCCGAACTGTGCACCGAAAGTACGCTGTGGATGGTTTTTATTGTCCTTGCGCGACAATATCTCCATCCATCGCCCGGTGTTGACCAGCTGAACAGGCACACACAAATCACAACGAAAAGCGGCGAAAAATGGTTCAACAGGCTGTGGGACAGCACATTTTTCATGCCTCACATGCTCAGTCAACCCGGCGAACGATCATAACGATCCACACACACGAAGTGGACAGGGATAGACAACCCATTTTTTCATATGATTCCTATTTGTTTGTTACTGTCGCTGCTTGTTTGGAAATTCTTTTATTTTTGCCAACAGTTCCATTTGCCCCTTTTCCCGCTCTCTGCGTCTACTTGACATCCATTTTGAATACCGACACACACATGTGACATTTATTTACGGGCCTTTTCTCCACCCCGACGTCCGCGTGGTGGTGGTAAAGATGCACCGCTAATGGATGCAATTTTGGAATGAAAATAATGTAACCGTGTGAGTTTGATGATAAAGACATTTTGATGGGATTGTAATGTGTAAAAAAAGTTATCCATTTTTGCAGTTCTTCAAAACAACAGTACCGCAAGGTTATGGGGCAAAGTACTGCTACTCGGCATTATTGATGATAACTTTATACCAACAACGTATGCAACGTTTGGAATTGACTTTCGTGTCACACAAAAAGATCCCAAATTATTGGAACAGATTAATTTCAACGTAGGTTAATTTATAATTGGCATTTAACATATAATAGAATTTTAACGATCGTATACCAGGATCTTGAATGACTTATAAAAGATTTAATAGCAACAAATCATAAAAGCAAAACCTGCAATTTATATTAAAATTCATATTTTAATAACCTACGTGGATAAAGTACTACTTCTGCAATCGCTACAAAAAAGATCCCATGGTCTTGTCCCTCGACAGGCGGTCTAGTATATTCAAAGACTTGGATCAAATTTCTTCCCGAACTGATCTTCGAAGCAAAGATAGAATATCCGATTATAGGAAGAAATGTTAAGTCATCTATTTTATGGCTGAAGAGACCTAGAGAAGGTCATAGCCCTGAAAAGAAGACATCAATGAAGGGTCAAGCACTTTCTTCTTCATGCCATTACCTGTACGTTTAATGTATGATTCATAAACACAATATTTTCACCCTCTTCACACGCATTCATGGTGTCTTTGTCACCTATCTGCTCATTTTTATCCTGTTTGTTGTGACCCACTCACAGCAGCACAACTGACCTTCTGTTGCTCAGCAAAAGACCATTTGCGCACGCGAAGCATATATCTATATTGACCAAGTGACTGGACAATGTTACAAAACGGTACGGTCCCTCGCTAAGGTTAGTTTTACCTTGAGCAGTAAATGGCATCGACACTTTGCACCGCCGATCCGAAGACAGTTAACAGGAGGCAAGACAGGTAAAGGGAGAGACATTCCGCCATCAAAAGCAGAGGCCCAACCTCAACCACCACCTAGGTATGCAAAGTGGTGAAAGTTGGCGTGTTTCAACAACAAACCGCAACGTCAATGGAATTGCCCACCCAAAACCCTTCAACACGGTTACTTTCAGCTGGTGCAAGCATTACCGGTCGGCTCAAGAAGTGGCATTGAGTGACAAATTCATTGCAAAAAAAAATAAACCAACTCCCCATGGAACGTCTTCCTGAGCTGCAATCTTTCCGAGACCGGCCTCGTCAGCGGGACGATCACCGAACGGTGCAATATTAAAAATACCTCACCGGAAGGTCAATTCGCTTTCACTTTTTTTTTCGCTGTTCGCTGTTAAACCTTTGACAGAAATGCAAACGAACAAACCGAAGGAAGTAGAGGGAAAAAATTGGCAATGAAAAGAAAAGTTTAAAGTCGAAAAAACACTCTCAGCATGATCGCTTCTCGCGCACACAGCAAGACACGAACGCATCGCGCAAAACTTGACCATGGTACGAGGTAGCACGAGGCCACAAGTCATCGCACCCCTTACCCCGTGTGAGCTTCCGTTGGAAACTCCGGTCGGAATCGGAATTTGAAGCTGATTAAAACATCAACCACAGCCGTCTACGGCCGTAGCAGTAGCAACGTACAATGCAAATCGGAATTTGTTACCGCTGAAAGCGAAATCCTACGGGAGAAGCATCTATTTGGCTTTTATTCCACCACTCGATGATGATGTCGTTTTTTAATATTGGGGATCGAAGTTAGGTATAACAAAAAAAATCAAAATCATTCCATTCGTGAAGCACCCCGGGATAGGACAGCAATTGACCACCCGGCGTTACGCAAAGTCGCTGTTAGCGAAACACGCTTCACATACCCGCCGGGTGAAAGGAACATCAAATTTTGAAACTGACAGCTGTCAACGGTTCGATGAGGGTTGGGGCACTGATGACACCACAGACTCCTCTCGCCGAAATGACTCCTACATGTGAAGGTATTTGCAAAATCATATCAGCTTCATATCTAAACGGTTTGTACCACACGGTGTGATCCACCGTCGATGCGAAATGATGTAATAATGGGTTTAACTTTTGTCCAGTACACAAATAGTGAGTGACATAAAAGCAATTTCATAGCAAAAACAAAAAAAAAAACAATCAACAAAGAAAAAACATTCCGTTTTGATGGACGGTCTCCATTGTTTTGTGAAGTACATGAAATTAATGTTTTAACATGTTAATGTTTCTGCTGCCCGCACACTGACAGCACACACGCACATGATACGCTTTGGGTAGGCGCAATATCCCATCAACAGCGCGAATTGAAAAGGTTGGGGTAGAAAAACATTAACTCTTCCATACATTCCCGATCCATCCATTATTGTATAAACATCAGTGCGAGATTTTATCACCACACCGACATCGCTGACGAGTCCCCGCGTCCGAGGACATTAAGCGGGAAATTGGGAGGAATAAAACAGGAGGATCGTGTGATTTGTAACTCATCCCGCTAATTTTTACAACCGTGTTGAGGATTGTTTTTTAAAGTGCAACTGCCAATCCACCGCTCGTTTCGGCGGGGGGGGGAGGGAGGGATACCACCCGTACAGCATCATTAAACGGGATAAAGGGATAAGCATAACAGCGCAGAGCTGTTTCATTAAAGCGCTTGTGCGAATGATTTGTTGGCAAAACAAATTCACGCGAGAGCTTTAAGCGTGCGATGCACTATTGTTTGTTTGTTTTTTTGTTTAAAGCCAATGAACTTATGCGATGTGTGATTGCATGCAAACAACATACTTTGGGGCACTTGGCGTAAACGGGATTTGGGGCGGAGAGAAGATTATTAAGTGAGTCCATAAATTTTATGCGAACTACAACACCGATATTTATATTTATGTATCGGGTTTGTTTTTCTTCCAACTCTACGTTAAAGGTCTGCGTACCAATCAATTCCCATTCCTGTACGTATCGATCAAATATGGGAAACAAAAACATTATCTCGAAATACACATGCAAGGTAACTAAAGGAACCTGCTACAGAGCAAATGAAAGAATAGCACCGGAGCAGCAATTATCGATGATGTTTTCATTTCCTTCCAATTGCAACTCGTTTGCTTCACCTTTACCGATCTTTTCCACCGCAGTGAAGTGAAACACACCGATAAAGAAACAGAATCATTACATCGGTTGCACTTGCCCACTTGCAGCGGCTGGGTGCAAAAATATCGATTAAAAAATGCCCGATGGTAAACAAAAATACGCAAAAACACAGATAAATGGAAGTAAAACAACACAACGAAAAAGGGGCCAAGTATTTCTGGTGCTGGAAATGGCAACCTATGCAGCGACCTCAATTTGCACCTACCGAGTCAAGACCCCACTTTCTTTGGTGCTTTCCGTTTAAATGAGGTTAAAGCATTGAAACATGACCTGCAGCACGGGGGCCGGCAGGAGAGCGAACAGAAGCCGGAGTACTCGCTGTCTTAAGTTTCCGAATTTCAAAATGGGCTCGGGCTGAGCTGGTAAGGGAAGCAAATGAAAACCATCTTTTCAAGGTGACCGGAAAGTAAGAGGTGCTCCAGGTGCAGAAAAATGGGATTGCCCATGCCAAAAAACGGGAAATAAAATTCCAATCCTACCCACCGAAGAGGGGGGATTTTTTTAAAATTGCTCACACCCTAGTTATTATTGACACACCCTAGTTTGTGCCTTTAAAAAAATTTAAAAACAATATATTGATGATTTTTTATATTCTTTTTCTTATAATATGTGAAGAACGCTTATAGGCAACCTCAATGCCCTTGATATCAAATTTAAATTATGTGAGGTTTTCCATCAAGATGAGAAACGATCCCCTTTCTGAACGTTTGACTTTGTTCGTTATTTACACTTGAACTTGCATCAGAGTTATTTCGGTCGCATATCTGACTCTAATACTCTCATAGAACATTTTTCGATCGACCCTCTTGACATAGAATTTTGTGACTCATCGTCGACTCATCAATTTCTGTTACAACCAAAACAGAACTCGACCAGTTATAAATCGCTTCAGCCAATCGCTAGATCCCCGAACGCTGACGAGAGCCTGAAGCACTCGCGGGCATTCGAAGATAAATTGATCCTTTTAAGGAAATTAAGGTGAATCACAGCTTCACAACTTCACGGCACCACTGGCTGTGATGTTAACTGGGAGAGATTCTTTTCGTCCCGTTTTCGGTGGAGAACGTTTTCCAGGAAAAACGATGGTCAGGCGCAGGCAGAGCCGTTTCTAATTTATTGCCTTCGGGCATTCCGTATTGGATTAGGGAACCGGATTCAAAAGTAATGGCTTTTGGTGCTTTCCAGAAGGACCAAAGGCGGGTTCTAAACGTTATTGGGACGCGATGGACGCAGTTAGCGCCTTCTAATTAGATTGTTTCATATCGAGTTTCTTCGTGAAACAGCTTCACAAGTTTTGAAGTTTTATTTTTCTGTGTCGTTCCCGGATGAGAGTTCTGAATATTTTATCGCTATCCACTTACATGTAGCAAAGCATCATTTAACATTGAAGGCTCACCTAAAAAAACAGAAAAAGAGGATTATTAAAAAATGGTTTTAAACATAAACGTTTAAAGAATGAGGGCAACAAATTGGATTTTCAAGATGTTAATCTAATATTTATGCTTCACCTTCACGCCTCACACACCCCAGAAGGTGTCCACAATAAGACGGCACCTTAACTTTACGATCCCTCTCATTGGGGAACCTTTTGTTCCGGATCGACTAAATCAACATTTACAGCGTCCTTTCCATCATCTAGCACACCATCTGGTATGATGTGTGCATAAATTATGTACAAAGTCTTCACGCTCCAAACTAAGAAGGGGAATCCAGAAAACATCCCGGTCCTGTTTTTAATTGTTTCCTGAAACTTACTACTGTTTCGGATGAGCATCACACTACACCTCATCCAAAATTTCTTGCTCCGGGAGCAAACTGCATTTTCTCGGGGTTCCCTCTAATTTGCCCAACCAAACAAACGCGCTGCTCACGCGGAAAGGGCAATATTCAAATTTAATGAAGCACTTCCATCGTACCCCGCGCGTATGTCCATTTCCCCGTGGTGTGCTCTATGTTTCTCGACATGCCATAAAACCCATGTCGTCAGTCAGAAACTTCGATTAAAACCTTATTTTCAACACGCTTCAGCTACGGTTCACGGATGTCCCTTCGTGCCCGACAACGGTGAAGTCCAACCCCTGAAGAAGAAAGTCCTCCTCTGCCATTTGTCGCTGGCAGTCCCTGATCCTGGCCCAGGATCGTTCATTAAAATTGGTCTCGAACAAAAAAAAACTCCTCTCCCTGTTTTGCAAGGGGTGAAAGTTTTGCTCCGCTGCGTTTGTTCACCAACCCCCAAACGAGATGCTTTTGATTGAGAAGAAACCTTTCTTCGGGCTTGCTGAACGCGCAACGACGAAAGAAAGCACCGCCGTGCACCTTATTGTCACGTACGAAGCAAAAAAAGGGAAAAAGCTGGGCGTTACCGGATGCCGGCTGTCGTTCCCTTTTGCAGGGGTTCGGCATGCAAAGTACGCCTCCGACCGTGTGTATCGAAAGGGATTTTCACATCGTTTTTCAACACCCATACGCCTATTGGTACACACGGTTTCACGCAACACACGAATAGGCAAATAAAATCAAACAAATCAACGATCAAATTGCGTTAAACATCACACATTCCAGGCATTACGAGGGCAACACGGAAAATGCTTGCTTATTTTCATTACAATCACATTCCACGTACAATAAAATGGACGAAAAGGCGTGCATAACCGGGAAAGGCATTTCAATTACACACCCAAACGCCAACACAATCGAAACCCGTCCGGTGAGGTGTCAGGAAAAATAAAACCTGTGAAAGCATTTCGCGTTTAATGAAAACATTTAATTTTCCCACTGCTTTCATCATGATAAGCCACAATGGGAGCGCAAACTTCCCGAACTCAATAGGGGTGTTTTATTGTCGTTCACCCATAAATCATTTGCATACGAAAGAAGTTCTGCCCGGCGGGTATGTTGGGTCCTTTTCCTTACGTTCATTCCCCGTCATTCCCCTTCCTCATCAGAAAGACCTGAGTTTTCAGTCCCGCGCACAGGGGACACATTCTTCATCGACGGACGGTATCCGTTCATTATCCTTAACAATGCGCACCACCGACAAATGGCGGTGGTGTGGCGAATTGCCTTGCAACTACAAAAGACTTGAACGATCGTCTAGTGAGGTGACCTGCAGAACGAAAAAAAAAACGTTTGCCGACTGCAACATTAATCGTATTATTAGCATCACGATAACATGTTTTAGGCGTTGGTTTCGTACAACAACAAGGAAAAAAACACAAGAATTCTTTCCCCCAGCCATTATTTCCACTAAATAATTAAGTACTGGTGAAGTTCGTCCCATTCAAAGGAAAGACATTCAGTTGCTTTATCGCGTTGTTGCGTTTTTTTATTCAACTTTACTTTATACCGAGTTTAAGATGCAATACAAGCGGATAGACACTGAATGGAACGAGCATAATAATAATTTGTTACTTTGGCGTCATACTGTCGGCCTTCTAGGCTTTCTTCATTGCGCCTTTCCCCCTATAGACAAACTGTCGGAAGTTGGGCATTTCTCCACCCGTCGTAAGGCGGTACCTTTCTTCTTCCAAAGGTTCTACCAAAGCTGCTTTACTGTCTTTCATGTCCTCCCTAAACTAGCATTATTGTGTCCTACGTTTATTATGGTTCACAATTTTTTCTTCCATCCCCACCCCCCCCGGAAACTTAGCCCCAAACATATGCTTCGATGGAAAGCAGGCCCAAGAAATATGAAACCAACGATTGAATTTCATTCGACCAATCCCTTTTTTCGTCTACGATGGTAAAAGTTTTACTATGGCTTTGACGTTTACTTTCGTGGGGTTGAATCGTTCACGATGGTGTGAGAAATCGGTGCAAATCAATCTGTTTAAGTGTTTGCCGTCTCACCCGATAGATGGTGGCATGAGTAATTGAGCATTGTTTAAAGAACTATATAGGGTAAGTGGAAACAACCCCCAGTGCGCGAGAGGTAAAGTGTAAATGTGGCAAATAAAAGCAAGCAATTTAGAAATGAAAAATTGTTTGATTTTATCCTGAAGTGCCTAAAAAAGTTTATTAACATAATATAATATAATCATAATAAATAATATTGTAATATAAATATAATAAATAATATTTAAAATAGTAAAACTCATAATTTTTTAAAAGAATCGCTAATTCTACAAACCAAGTGCATGCAATCTAATGCAATGCTACGTTTTACAGCATTTGACCACAAAAGACATTGCAAACACCCAGTTTGTATGTAAATTTCTCCACACACTCATATCCACATGTTTGCTACTGCTGTCTACCCTAGAAACAGTATAAATGTCCCTCTAAAGGACACTATATTTAAAATTAAAATAAAATCCCATCCAAAATGTTCTCTTTGGGACTTTCTCTCCTTCCTGCTTCAAGCACAACTGTGAATAAAATTGAAAATTCATTTTACACTCTTGCTGCCAACCAACAACGACGGGCTGTGTGTTTATTCGCCTTCCAGGGCGCAGGGTTGCGTTCACCTGATTCTACACCGGCGGACCTATTTGTTTATCGCGCGCAAAATTTTCTCGTAAATGTTTCACCTTTATTTACTCGCCCCCAGCGTTCCGTATGCGCTACCCCCAAACCCCCAAACACATTGCTCCCCCCGTTTAGCAGCATTCTTTGAAGTCGAAAGGAACCATTTGGGTGGCGCATTGCAACAACGATTTAATAAGACTTCTATTTGTCATGAAAACATGTGTAAACATAGCTCCGAGCATGAAAGACCATACCAGGCGCCCTGATAGCTGGGTGTGTGTTTTGTTTTTTGCATACCTTCCGCATGCTCCCCTAACGTATCTTCGCCCCCAAAAAGCCAGAGCCTTATTAAATGGACACCGTTGGCAGCAGCAAGCAGCAGCAAGCTTCACGGGCAAGCACACTTTTTCTTCACCTTCTATGGCGCGGTAGAAAAAAACGGTCGGAAAAGTCAACCGTTGTTTTACGCCACCTTTGGTTTGTCGGGTTGGGAGGAGAGACAAAATTAAATAACATGCTTACTTGTACCTTCACCTCCGGGGACGAGCCCGTTGCGTCCCGCGTTCGTGTAGTATCGCAACGAAAAATTGAAATAAGATGCCGGGGTTCTTTCGGTTTTGTCTGCACTTCCGGTGCCGGCTTGCTTTTGGAAAGATGGATTCATACTTAATTCATAGAGATCCCCACACTAAGATCCCCAAAAGAGCATGCAAAACTGACTGATGAAACACCACGGGAAAGGGAATCATGTTGCTGTCAAAAAAAGCAGGAAGTAATCCAGGAAGTTTACACCAGAAACTGAGAATATTCTATGCTGCTTCATAAAAAGTGTACTGTATTATATTTTTTGTTGGGCTTCTAGGATTATAACTGACAGGTGGTTCTCTGATTTCGTCCTACGAACAGGGAAAAATTGGAGAGAAAAACATCATTTCATACAGTATGAGTAGGGCCCAATACAGGACTAGTTGAAGGCGAATATTAAAGTAATCCATTAGGAAAGTGCAGTAAGCGGCTTAAGTGCTACACTTTCATCAGAAAACACTCTTTGTCTTTCCCTTTGCCATGAGTGACTCAGACGGCACAATTTATTCTGTCAGAATAACAAACTAATATTCAACCAATTTCCAAAGTATCCGAAACAGCCATCCTTCATCTACCAAACACAAAACTGAACTGACAGAATTATAATCAGCTAATCAACTGTTGCAAAATTGCATACACAAATACAGCCAAATGCTACCAAAAATACCCACACCACGTTACCTTGCGACTCTGTACCTTTCCAAGCCAATGAAAAATTACCTTTCACTCCATCACCATTGAACATTTTCCACTCAACGATGACGTTCGTGCAAAACTCAGGATGCTTTAATACCAAACTCATGCTCCACCGCAGTGTTGCCAGTGCTACGGTAAGCGAATAATTCATCTGCACCAAGCACCTTGCCGACCGTGAACCAACTTTCACTCAATTCTCCACCTTTGGCTCGCTCCGTTCGATCCGAAGTGTTTTGGTCCGTTCCGTCATCGCGTCCGTCACTGTGCACTTCGGTGGAACTAAATTATATTTCCAAACCCCAAGTCACTCACCTACCACGGGTGCGTCTTCCGGGATGGATGTTTGTACGGGAAACTGACTCCGTGCTACGGTTAAAATATGCTTTCATCTTCCACCCAACACCGAAGAAGGATGCACCGTTTTTCGGAGCAAAAAAATGGCAACATAACGCATAACTTTCCACAAAACCTGGTCAAAAACTTCCACCTCCACCTGAAGACACCGGGAGAAAAGTTTTTCAGGAACCTTAAACACCAACTTCGGCAGGATATGACGCTCCCGTCCCATTTGCTCTCAAGTGATCCTTCAGCACGGCTCAGCAGGAAAGTCACGATCGCTTCGCCATTCATAATTTCGGTAAGTTGCTCCCTTCCTTTTCCTGAAATCTTCCATTCCACTCCCAATAGAGGAAACTCAGACGAAGAATCGCTGCTAGTGAAAGAAAGGTCTGAGAGTTGATGCACTTCGAACGTTTCAAAATCTGCCCGGTTTAATGCAAAAACTTACGCATTGGTTCACCTTACCATCGATGAACTTGTTCGCTTAATAACTTTCTTCCATTACGGTGAGTTGATTTCGTTTTTCTCGTGGATGCGAGACGAAATCCCGAAAGATCTTCACCATTTCAACTCTCCTGCTCCGTTGCATCTTGATTTATTCCCTCAAGTGTAAGAAGGAGTTCGTACACGTACACTGTGTCCATCAACTGACAGCCAACATCAGTGGGCAAGAACCTCATACCGGGTACCAACCATCGAAAGCGAAAGGTAAGAAACGTTCCAACATGCACATCCGATTCGTGCAAGGTGCATTAGATCCCACAAAAGTGAACTACTCTCTTGACTGTAGGCCTTCCAGTGGCAACTCGTTTGGCAAAAAGTCAGAAGAAAGGAACAAATCCTGTTCCCTTCTCGACGCTTCAAACGATGCGTTGCTTTGCTCAGGTCGTGTGCAATAAAATTGTTTTACAAGATCTCAAACGTCAGATAACTCCACTCACGGAGGTTCACTTTAGTGTTCGATTTGCGTTTTACGCTTGATTGGTGGAGGTGAAACATTTCCTGTTTTTTTTTTGTTTGTTTGTTAGCTCACGTAATTCCCCCAATGCCTTCCAATCAATGTCGCATTCCTTGCCGACTTGCGTACACCGGAAAAGACAGCTGGATTGTAGCACGATAAGCGTCAAGTGAGTTTTGCTGTCAACGGTTTGAGTTGTGAGTGAGCGGGAAGCGACTGCTTTATTTTTCCAGCAAAAAGCATTGGATTAGCAAGAATTTGAGCACTGGGCAGAAATCCCCACAGACGGAACACCTTGTCACAGACACCTTGGGTATTTAGAATGACTGTTCCAGTACAGTCTCAGGCGCCACAGCACAGTCATGTGCGTATTGCACACAACAACTCTTCAAACCCCAAAGCACAACTCAAAAGTCCCAAAAACAGAAACAATGATTTATTCGCCACATACTCAATGACATTTCATCCCAACCACACACGCACAAAAACTGTACACTGAAATTGTGACAAGCGAGTTCAGAACAATGCCGTCGAGAAATAGCGACAACAGTTGCACACTGTTGGAGCCAAATGGGGAGGACTCAAAACCTGAAAACCAACCAACCAACCAACCAAAACCTGAAAAACCACATCCAACCAACCGAAAAGCTTCCCACCGGAGGCAGAAACAACAAGACCTAGCAGCAGAAGGATTATCACACCATAAATCCGTCAGTCACATGTTCGATTCGCGTCCGCTATCATCCGGTGTAGCCTGTGGAAGCTTTTGGATGGAACTAAAAATCCAGAAAAAATAGTAACCAATTCGGGAGTTTTCCTTATATATCATCCGTTTTTGATGGGTCGGCAAAATTCGTCCTTTTTAGTTTCCTTTTCATTCTTATTTCTGTATCGCTTTGCTACTGTTGGGAACAAATTTATTTGCTAATGTTTTTGTTTCCTTCTCCTGCACACTTCATCACGGGCATTTGCATACGCGTCTATGTGCAGATTAAACTAAATTTTTCGCAGCAATAACTCTTTTTGGATGCGCACATCATAGGACCGAATGTCTCTGACAGGATTTATGTGCGATGTTATGGTATGATTTATGAACGATATGTGTAGCATCGTTAACAAACGAATTGACTGCTTAAATAAAACAAAAAATAAACTCCCAAAAAAATAGAGGAATAAATGATAGAAAAAAAACTTTCATTTTCCACTGACAATTTACATAATATAAATACTTAAACCACAGTTATGTTTTCCATAAGGCACACACAAAGAAGTTTCCTTTTCGCAGAAAACATAACACTCAAGTGTGGGGCAAATTTCCTTCTGATAGTAATCTAAACATGAGTGCCACCACCAGGGTAAAAGCAAATTCCCATTTTTCGCGATGGAACGAAACAACGAAGACACGTTTTGAATAGGAAGTAAACGAGTCGTCGTCGTCGATGTTGTTTTTGTTTCCTTCGCCACGTTCGCCACGTTGGAGAAAAGCAAAAATTTCCCTTCATCCGGAGTATTCTGCAAGGCGAGAATGCAATAAAAATTGAATCGATTCATGGGAAGTTGATGGGCAGTAGCACCAGAGCAGCGTAGCAGCATGATTTAATTACACCGATAAGGCTTTTACTTGACGCCGACAGCAAGAACGTTGACTACGGGGGGCGGCTTGAGAACCTTAACCGTTGGCGCCATGTGTCTCGGGTCTGCTTCATGTCTAGGCACGGGGAACGTTTCATCTTTGATCTTTAGCCGTTTTGTTCTTGTTTTTTTGTATCTCTCTCTCTCTCTCTCTTTGCCTCTGACTCCATTCGTATGTTTTGCTTTTAATGGTAATAGTTTGCTAACAGGACCATGTCAATGGAAGATTTCAGTGGAGGATTCTTTCGACACAAACCGCTCCATTCTTTTTGTACGAATAAGTGCAAATTGCAAACAAATTTCACCGGAAGTCATTGCGAAGACCGCACGCGATCAGTACGTTTTGCTGGGTTGTACATTTTTTTTATTCGCCAGCTGTCTGTCGATGTTTTCCGTCCAAGGGTGAATTGTTTGGAAAATTGAGTAGGGGTTGCCAGTAGCTCAAGTTGTGAAATTGCAAACATCATTTTTGGCATGTTTTTCGGCAATTTGCAATCGTAGAATGGATGTTAAACACGCGAACATTTAACACCATAATTGGACACTAATCTTGGTGTTGCAAGCAAGAATATCTTCCGGCGTTTTTTTTTTGTTGATGAATTATCAATTTGAAAGCAATATGTGAGCTTAGCTTTGAGATATCTATCATAAAACTATTAACAAAAAATATAAACGATACAGATCAAACTCCAGAAATTGTAACATCTATTACAAAACAACAAACAGGCGAAACCAAAACGAACAAATATCTCGTCCCTTAATTATACGCTCCACTTTCCATCGTATCAATTTCGAAATTGGCAGTACAGTTTTTCACTCAACCGTTACCAAACAAAACATCAATCTATTCGCGTTCTTTTTTCCGAAAAAACATTATCCTAATCAATCGATCGATCGTATTGCGCAGTTAGCGAAATTACGCTAACGAATCCAGCATGACGCGATGCAAACGAAATCAGACAAGCAAAAATCAATTCCCTGCAGCTGTGCAATAAACTTGCAACGAGAGTGGGCAATAAAAAACACACACAACACCGCACATTGCAAACAAATGGTGTAAAGCGTCACACTACCGTTGTCGTTACATGGAATTACCAGCATCAGTTCCGGGCAGAGAGATTGGAAATAGGCGCAACATGCAAAGAGCAGCAGCAAAAAGCCAAAAAGCCCACGTAAAACGTCTAGCAGCTTAGCGTCACAAACCGGGGCCAGCTGTCACTTTACTTTGACAGACAGATCTGCTAAAATATTGTCACTACAGTGCTCGGTTGAAAAAAAAAAATACTCCCACTCCAACTGCCAGAAAGAGAGAAGCGAAAAAAGCTGCACGTGCTCTAAATGGTTTGGTGAAAAACTTGCCCGCTTTGATCATACGCGAATTGGAAAATGACTTTTTCGATCATGCCCGATACTCGGCCGGCCGGGGGTGTAAAAGCAACAAGGGGGCCACGTTGAAAAAAACGCAATTTTCTATCACATCGATAACATTCCCACCCAGTACCACCATCCCGGACAGCGCGCCAGCGACAGCATCATTGATGCAGCTCGGTTCCATTCACTTTTCCATTTTCCACTCAAATGCACAACCCACACACCGATTCGCACGCTGGAAAGCTTATTTTCCATTCAGGCTTGTTGGTGAAGGAAAGGAGGAAGGAAGGAAGGCGACCAGGTGGAGTGCATTTGCCCGCATAATAGAAGCCAAATCTGAATGGGCCGCGGAAGAGTCACAACAGACTTCCTAACGTTGGCGTTTTCTGGTGAATGGCCGAAGCGAAAAAGAGCTACCAATATAATACGGCCATAATGTAGATTAAGCAACGAAACTTCCCGAAGCACTGCCCGCCGACAGAAACGGTGGAAAAATAAAAATTTCATTCGATTTTCCCACCTATTGACAACGATCCAACTCCCAAACTACGCTCCCAGCTGGACCGGATTCGATGCCCGGACCCGGGGGTTTTGATCGTGTTCCTTATCACAAAGCTTCTTTTCACCCTTTCTGTTGTTGGCCTCCCTTCGAAGCAAACGTTCTCAAACTCGGCAAAGCTTTTGTCCCGGTGTGTGTTTTTTTTTCTTCGTCCACCCACATTGTGTCCACGCGCTTTGTTTTTACCGCCGAAAAAAAAAACGCATGAGTGAAAGGCGCACAACACGCCTTTTGGCAATGCAAGTTTCGACCCCCCCAACATACCCGAGTTTTCCCCGAGTCGTTTGGTGCGAAGGAAAACAAAGACCCTTTCACCGATGGCTCCAAGCATCGGAGTATGTTGTTGTTATCAACGCTGGCTTGCACGCGCTGGACCAAAGCGGGGGGGAAAACTCACACCCCAAAACAACAACTTTTCGACCACGGTTCGAACCGGACGCACTGAATGTCCGTGGCATTAGGGAGCGGGGTAACACCTCCCGGTTGCCCGGTTGCAAAACGAACGCGCCAAAGGTGTGTTCTTCGTTCTATCACGTTCATTGCAGACGGTAGACGGTGGTTGTGTGCTCTTGCCGATACCGGACGCTCAAACGTGGCCCGTTTCGTTGTTTGGCGAAAGGAAATGGATTGTGAACTAACGAACAGCACCCGGTACGGAAGCCAACATGTTGAGGAAGCGGTATCTCTGCTGGACTGCGGTAATTACAGTCGTGGACGATGTTGGGCAGATAATGTACCAAAGTTTATGGGGCAAGTTGTGAGTTTTATTAGTAGCTTCTAATTCACATAATGAATTGAAAATAAGTCTGAAAAAAGTAGTAAACCTTTATCAAAACTGTTTTCAATTTTTATTAATATCTCCATTAAAGTAAACAAATTTTAAATATAAAAAATAAAAGGCAATAAGTGAATAAATTGATCAGATGCTCCGCAAAGCCATCGCTTTACAAGTTGAAAGTAATATCAATGAACGATTCCACTCATCGATGTCGATTCGTGCGATTTTAACTGTAGTGGAACTTTCACTCTGCCCAAACCTCGATAACGACCAAGAACAACACAAGCACCTGTACGGTATCATGCAACGTTGCCCATTTTGAACTTGTGGACGCTATGTTTTTCCCTTCATTATCCCTCCCTACATTGCGCCCGTTAAATACCCGCACACCCTTGCCGAGATTGGACATCGTCCGAAAATCAAGTATTCTTCCAGGCCCTCGATACCGTGCGGCAAACAGTAATCGTGTACGTGTGTGTCTTCCGGATCGCACACAGCCGATCATTCTCCATCAACCGGTTTATCGAAGCATCAGCCGAACCAGCGAACAGGTGAACATGAAGTACAAAGGAAATAATGCAGAAAAGTACCAAATCTCCCACAATCTCCCTCCCTTGTACAGTTCACCGAACAGTGCGCCGAACAGGAAGATGAAGAGGCGACGATTTTTCATGTGAACCCGCTGTACGGCCTTTTCGGGCCGGCCGTTGTTCGTTGTTCTTCTCCAACTTCCAAAGGGTTTTCATTCACGATGAAGTTGTCTCGGGTGATAAAGTTTCGGTGCACATACACCCTTTTATATACGAGGGGAAGATAGCTTTGGATCTTCATCGCGTACGGAGAGAACACAGCCCACAGGGATGTCGCAGTGTATTACGCCGCCGTGGACCCAGATCGTGGACCCATCGAAGCATGATACGTGGATGAAGGTATCGAAGCATAAAGCGAAGATAAATAAAAGCGTAATACTTTCGCTTAACGTTCTTTGCGCCAAGTGTCATCGATTATTTTGGGGCCCGCGCGATTCCAACACCGTGCGCCGGCGTGTGCCTTTGCGGTGATCATTACTCGCCGACTTCGCGTTGCCAGGCACGAATTTATGTCCATTCATTCCTTTCGCGAGGTTTAGCGAATCGCTTCGGAAGAGCCCCATCTTTGGATGCCGAACGGAAGTCTTTGTTTATAGCACAAAACGTGCTTTGAGCGGATTAGAAGTGGCGCTTCCAAAACAAGCATTGGCGAATTTTCAGCACCAGAAGCAACGGTGCTACTAGCAGATTTCCGCTTATGATTAAACATCCCATAAAAGGAGCAAATTCTATTGACTTATTGCACCCGAAAACCCGCCGAACCGAGCCGAAACAAAATGCGAACCTTTATTTAAAAAAACCCCAACATAAAATCGTTTCCCTATCCGGGATGCCGAAGATATGAATAAGAAAGGTTACATTCCCCTTTGGTTTTGCATTGTTGTCGTGGAAGCGTTACCCGATACCAGCATAAATTAGCATAAAGGCGTTCGAACGTTGTTCATGCTTGAACGATAACGCGCGCGTGTGGGGCTGTGTTGTGTGAGAACAAAGTGAGATGATTTCATGCATCGATACCGATATAGCACCGCGGCAAACTACTGATAATCTAATTCAACGTAATGTGAATAAGAAGCAGAAGCTGGAGAGAGGATACGGGGATTGAATTCTAATTTCTATTGTCGATAAATTGGATGCACGTGAGAGGATATCAAAGAACGAACGATCTAAAGCACAACAATATGCTTTGTGATAAAATCTGTGTTTCCTTGTTGGTGTAAAGATAAGTTTTCCTTAGAGAATATAATGATTACATAAGGATAATGACATTCAATAATGCTTAATTTACATGATTTAAGAGAAATAAAACTTATCTCACCCCCAATGGTTTGTACGAGAATTGAACCTGCGATGGAGAAAAATCCTCTAGTTAACCCCCATGATCTTACCACATACACCATCGTGATCAGTTTCTTTAACCACACCAAACACAGACAAAATGCTTCAGGCAAACTTCCAAACGGGACAAAATTAATCGAAGTCACCATAAAAAATGACTAATGAAGCAATGCCAAACCCAAAAATCGCGTAATAATCACCCATCCATTCCACACCCCGAAAGAAAGTTAATCATACAACTGTGGTCAATCAAATAAACACCATGCAACAAGAAAAAAAAACAATGGTTCGATGTAAAGCCATACCCAAGCTGACGGAACGCGCCATCATTAGCTGCACCTCCCAGAAAAAGCAACTCCGATTGGCATTTTTTCAAACACGCAAAAAAAATCCCGAAATGATTGCTAGTGGTCTCGCGTCAGCGTAGCAAATTCGCGAACCAGTTGACCCCTTGGAACATACCCGTCGGTATTAAAAAACTGAACCAACACCGCTCAAAATAGACCTAAAACAAAGAAGGAGGATGAGGGATGGGAAAAACTGCCTACCTAATTTATTTGCTCCTATTTCGACCTTCGGCCAAATAATCATATGGTAGTGTATTCGTCGCTTTCCCTCGTTATTTCTATTTTTCCGCTTTTCTTTTCCCTTTTCGCTCCCTTAAAACTCGATCCTATCCAACACACGATAGCAGGAAATATCTGTCTAGACGTCGTCCTTTGGCAAAGTTTGAGCGTTTGGCAAATTTAGCCTTCATCACAGCGCTGGATGGCTGGATGGCTGCGATGGCAGCATAATTAGCGACTAGCGATGCAACCCAAAAGGGAGGGAGGCGAAAAAAAACAAACGTGTAACTCATGATGTACGCGATGTTGAGCGTATATTTGATGGGAGTTTGGTACGAACTTTGTGCATAGGTTGGCTCTATGTAGCGAAGAAAAAAAAACCCAACGCAGCATAATCCATCGTGGTTCCTCATCCGCTTTTTGACGATCGTAAAACGGTTTCGTCCGGGTAGGCATATAATTTTGTACTGTTTACCCTAGCTAGCTGAGGTCTTGCAGGGAAGGAGTACGCCAGGCGGAGTTGTATAATTTTCATCTCTCTACCATCAGCGCTTGAATCGTTTGGATCAAATCAGAATGAAATGGATAATCTCAACAAGTTGGGACTTCTAAACTGCATGTTCCTCACCAACACTGTTCCCAGGCTGGGGAGACCCGGGGAGAAAAGTTATCCGTATCCCCGGGTCCGGTAAGAGAGAAAAAAAACAAAACAAAACGCTCCACTCATAAACCATCCCCGAAGCGCAAACAAACCCCCCGACCAAGTGCGCCAATAAAATAAAGCAGCCGAAAAACTTCATGCTGCAGTAACAACAGCACCGTGCCATATAATTTTGCGGTTTTGTAAAGCGTTCGTTCCTTCTCTCTGCTGTCGTTTTTTTTCTTTGTTGTGCCTTTCCTTCAGCTCAGACGTCTGTTTCTTCTCCACGATGTTAAGGGGGGCACACACTGCCCGAAAACTCGACCGATTCGGATCCGGTTCAGAAAACGCACGTAACCACCGACCGAGAGATAAAGACAAATGGTGGTGAATGGTGGTTTAGGGCCAAATAATACACCAACGCTGGTGCATAATTTTTCCGCAAGCGAACGAAAGCGAATCGAAACGGAACAAATGACGGAATGAAGTCCCGGTAGTTCCCGGCTTTACACCTTTCGCTGTCCCTCGTCCATATCACGTTCCCCGGGGTGGAAACATATGATAGCTTCTTGATACGCAACCGGACATGTGGCAGTGTCGGGCGTTGTGCTGCTGCTTAACGGAAAACAGTATAATGAGTCACCCGAAACCGACGAGTCGCCTGCTGCCGCCTGCGCACGTATAACGGATCGTCTGGCGGTTTAGGCCGGTTGGTACAACTCACTGTTGGATTTTGTGCAAAATTGCTGAATTTGTACTGCCTCACCACATTCTTTTTTTTCTCCCCCGGTTGTATATGTGTTTTATTGGTCTGTGGTTTGCTTGTGGAACTTTTTCCACAGTGTTTCGGGTTTACCGCTGACGCTGTCTCGCAGACACGCGGATGATGCCGCAATTATTAAGCGACGAATTATAAACGCAAATAAAAAAGAGGGGTATTTGGTCGGAAAGTAAGTGTCCCCCACGATATAGATAAGATCAAAAATGGATAATTATGAAATGTAGACAGTGATTATGATTTAATGATCGGAGAACTATTTTTCCATCAGTTTAGTTTTGTGTTGGAAAAACAAGAAACAAAAAAAAGCACCCAAACGGTTATTTTCGACGGCCCTATCTGGGTATCCGATGGGGAATGGGATGATCGCCTTTCACAACCCCATCCACCCATCCCCCAACCATCATTTGTAGTGGGCGATCGGAAAAGTAGGGCGAGAAAATGGGAGGAAACTCGATGCACCCATTTCATAGCGTAGCTCACCACCAAAAAGGAATAAATGAATGAATCGCTAATGTTGTTTTTTTTCTTATTTTCATTTGCGAAAAAAAACACCTCAACCACTATTTGCGAGTCTGATAAATAGCGGCCAGCTCCGTTAATTATCCGCTACTCATTGCGCGATAAATGTACACCGGAGGGTGGTGCTTGCGATGATGGGAGTGTTTTTTTTCCTCTACATTTCGCGCTGATTGAGGTTTGGAATTTTCCGACCCGATTTCGGTTCAATGTGCTGGAAAAATAGTTCGCAGAGCGTGAGAAATGTGCGAAAATAGTTTTTTGACTGCAACAAAAAAAAAATGGGAAAACCACCACTAAACCCCGAAACAAGGACGGTTATTTAAGCACAATGGAACAAAAAGGACAATTGTCCTGCAAACGGCACGGTGGGGCAGTGATGCCATTTAATGGTTTGCATTCATTATTGAACTTCAAATGCAAACAAAACTGGTTGCCTATTTTTATTGTGCCTCGTAACATGAATTCACGCATTATGCTGAAAGGTACTGACGAGCTGCACGGTAAGTTTACTTAGGTAATAATCAAACATAATTAATACCACATCTACCAAACCCGACACACAAATATGCTTTATGAAAATGAACCATCGGAGCTTCTTGTTTGGAATTTATAAATTTACTCCATCCAGGGAAATCCCACTCTATGAAGCTTTTTTATTCACGAGCGACTTTATTTCTCCCTTTAAAAAAAACGCATAATACATGATATTTTACAACATATAAACCCATCCCCGAGGCAACCCAGTACGTTTGATGTGGTCACCGTGCGCTTCAGTTGGTTTTGTGCTTGTGCATAAAATAGCTAACCAACAACGCCAGTTGGGGCGATGCTGCGCGAGTGGAAAAACCTAACCACCTTTCCGCACACGTCCAACATTCGCAACGCAACACAACTGCTCTACTCCTTTTCACGTGCCCTGCGAACAGGGAAATTGGTATGTTTTGCCTAGTTTTGTTTTAAAATTTGCTTCAAACGGACCCAAACAAACTCACCGTTTCCACACAAACCACTACCCCCTGCACCAAATACGCTCAATACTTAATGAGTGTTTATGCTACCACGCGTCTGATGAGTGTTTGGGGAGGAAATACAGCAAAAAAAAACACACACGCACACAAGCAGCTGACTTTTCCTTCTCTTTTCGTGCTGTGAAAAACCTCGTTTAAAATGCGCGAGTGCGTGACTTTTCGTGTGTTATATACAGCAATTTATTATTTAATCAATATTCCGATTATCTCAAGTTAAACGTGATCAAGAGGTAGGCAGTATACTCACCTCCCATAATAGAAAAGATTATGGATTATACTGACTTGAATTTCAATATTTCCAATGAATCAAACAAGGTTTACTTGACATCCCAGGCTAGATTTTAATGCTTTTTCAATAAAATTTGTGGAAATATTATGAAAGAGACCATACGATAGTCTCAAATACCTCGACTCAAATATATGTGAAATTCTATTCCACAAATCATGGAGATTACGATCGTAAATCTTTTCGATCAGTTTAATATGAACTCAGTAGCTCACCCTCTAAAATCCATAAAGTATAGATAAAAATTGGAAATTCTTCACAAGAAAACGTTGAAATTTTGCGAAAATATTTTCCGTCGACTCAATAAAGTTATGTCGCACAGCCTCATACAACTCACGAAACCGTACGGAAAGGTATAAACGAGACACAAAATGATAGTCCTGGACATAAAAAAGCACACGCTTACCATGCACGTGCCACAATATGAAATGCATCCCGAACGAACCATCATAAAAATCCACAATTTCAACGTCCACACATCCACACGTTCGAATGTATGACGCCAAAACAAACCCCCTGACCGTTTATATATGGCCGCACCACGGGACCAGGAAAGCGGGAACTGAAGCGTTGTTTATGCTATGTTTATTATTTCATAAAAATAAAATGCCACCTTTCTACCATAAACATAAAGCGCGCGGGCGCGCGAAAGCGCAGCATTATTGCATATGCAAAAGCCGAAACCGAGTGTGCTGTTTCATGGAAGTGTTAAGCATTAACAAACAAACGGAAGAAAACGACGCGATTCGCAATATTTGGAACACGTACACTGGTCGAACGTGAGCGCGCGTGAGTTGGCCGCGTGCGCTTTTGTTATTAAGCGATTAAACGCCGGCATTTGGAGAAGTTGAGCCAAACGACTTAAAGCTATCAATGTAAACATGTTAAAGTACAAAGAACTGTTTTTTTTCTTAAATAAACATATACCACACGATACAACACGTAAACACAAGTATTTATTGAATGAAATTGACGCTTTGATACGCTCTAAGGGAAAAAAGGGAAAAGGGAACATTAAAAATTGGCTGTACAACAACCACGACAACCCTCGCGACAATTCCTCTTTTCTCTCTCAAACCACTTAAAAGGTGCTGCACCCCATGGAAACAAAAACAATACACGAAGGTACATTTCACTATTGCTACACGCTCAATTTAACCGGCACCGAAAGTGTTTCCAATTCGCCACTCACCTAAAAAGGTGTGCCAAATGTGCCGCCAAAAAGGTGATTTGGAAAATTGCCTAAAACAATTGTTTGACCTCCACCGCCTCCGATCGTCTGATCTTTTGCCCGTAAGTGTGCCGAAAGTTGGAAGCATTGCCGTAGTGGCGTAGAGCAGAAACACAACATAACAACAACCACCCCACTTGCACGCTGCGAACAAGAAGCTTAACAATGTAAAACAAAAAACGCACAAACGCATTACTCATGTGCTTTGGGGGTCGAGTGCAACGATGCAACATCAATATGGCGTGCCTCTCGAGTGGCATGACGAAGCGCAATGGGTGCTCGAGTAATTTTCGTACTCCCTGGCTCCATGGTCGGTCGAAAATTGGCACCTCTTTTGACGTGGTTGTGTTCTATTTTGTAAATAACCCTCTTTCTTCCGACGGTTGAACGAATCGGATACACTTTGAAGTGCAATTTTGCGTCCGGTTGTAATAGTAAATAGACGAGAGCAGGCGAAGAATGTGCGTATGATAGAATGTACAAGGGTTTGAGGTACTTTGTATGATTATTTATATTTACATTTACCCAAGTAAAACAAACGAAAATTAAAGATGATCAATAGGAAGATAAGGATGAGAATATTCTGGTATTCTACAAAGATTTCATTTTCTAATAAGTCAGTCGTATAACCACTAAGTCCTAGCCACTGACGACTCATTCCAGATGAGATCCAAGATTTTTTGTAATTAGACCGACCTACCGACCGACACAACAACCTGAAACTAGTCTAGTCTAGGCCAGAAAATTCCTGACTTTCCATGACTTTCTTTTCCCTTAGTAGGATAATTAGTTCTGTGTACGGGGGGGATTGGTCCGGATGAGATTTTATTCCAGTCCGTTCGAATGAAGACCGGCGCCGCTACCATTATGCCACCGGACCACAACGCACGGAACTCCTCAGAAGGAGTAATAATACGAACCAAATATAATGCATAGCTCCATACACATTACTCGGTGTATATGCAAGAAACCCTACTCTACCTTACAATCTAGGATGGACCACAAACTTTTATCAAATTGTTCCAAAAATGTATTAATAGAATAAAAATTAATAACGTGCACAAAATGTCATACCTGCACTCAACAACCCATCCTATTCACATTGTGCACTTTATCACCACCAAAAAAATCCCACTTGGGAAATTCGAAATTCCCCACCAAGCGAACTCCCGGTATAAAATTCGCAAGAACAAGCGGAAACAATTTTCGATGCACCAGACCACCATACACCGACCGAGTACGAAAGAGCTATTAATAAACCACCCACCAGAGAGCCCCCTCGATACTCGCGTACCTGCATCGACAGCCAGACGATGGACAACATATGGCATTCTAAATGGTTTGACCACCTCCATCCATTCCCGGACAGACAGATACGAGAGAAATAACACGCTGGGGAGCACGGCACCGGAAGCGGCCTGGGTGACCAATAATTAATGTCTCACACCTTGTCGCAACCAAAGACCACCACCACTGGACCAGAATGATTGTGAAAGCGAAGAATTTCAACGGGTTGAGTGCAATATTTTGGAAAATTCCTCACAGATTAAATCCCCCCGTTCGGTGCGAAAGAATGTCAATATTGCACAGAGCTTAAAATTTCGCCCGCGAAATACGATTCGGTGGGACGATACGATTATTTTTGGCACCTACACGCACACACCTTTTAAAATAATCACAGGCAAGCTCGGCTCCCGATACGCACACGGAAACTAATTCATGGTTACAGATGTTGTTGGCCAGAAACGGGGGTCCAGAATTCATTTCGGACACATCGATGCCGATAGGAAATCGGTGCAAAAATTAGTTGCCACCCACGTGCAGCTACCCCTCCATCGATGGAGGTGCTTTACAGAAAGTGCAATTAATTCAATACCTGCACGGCTACCTGGTACACACAGAGGAGAAAGACCTCCGGGTATCCCAGCACACCACATCACACCGTGTATCGTGAGTGGCGCGTTGCTTGTCTGCAAAAGTTCACATGTACTCTCATTAGTGTTGATTGCATTTACAACGACATTATTAGAACGGGGGCGACATTAAGCGTTCCGGGAGCAGGAGGTCTCCCGACCGATGCCGGAAGAATTTCCCTGCACTCTGCACTCTGAAAATGCACCGGAGGCGTGAAAAGTTTGTGCAAACGATATAGAAATCAATTAACATTAGTGCACACTACCATCCAACCGACTGGGGGATGCCCAGCAACGTCCATACTGAACGGAAACCATCTCCGTGCAGTGTTTGCAGAGTTTGCTGTACTCCTACCGAACACCCTCGCTTGCGCCTCCATTGCACCAGACGTATTGCGATTCAAATAATTCTCATCCCTCGCGAGTTCTCGCGTCTAATCAATGAGGTTAGGTGTGGGGTTAGGTGAGGTGTCACATGGTCAATATTGACACCAATCGAGGAAATGGGAACAATGACACGGTCGCTGGTGCGCTCCACTGTACGAATGATTGCATTAAAACTCGCTTGGACACAAGGCGCTCACTCATCATCTTTCACATGGGAGGTTGTGGAGTGGAGCGGAGTGCGCAAAGGGAAGCACACTTAGGGTGTGAAAAGATCGCCTTTTGCTAATTGCAGTTTACTGGTCCTACGCTTTGTTTGCCTGCATTTGTGCGAGCGGAGGCGTTAGTGTTCATCTTGACACATGGCTAATGTCAGCTTTGCCATGATGGTTAGGAAATATAGCGATAGCAAAACAGAACGCTATATTGGAAGATCAGACTCTCTATTCTTTAGCGATTTGTGAGTAAGGATTACATTTAGATATGGTTATATCAAGAATTCTATTTTTATTTCTCATTTAAGAGACTTATTTGTAGATTTATGCATGACACCTCTCAAATAAACGGTGGGACTGCATTCGACGTTGTATATTATGAGTTATTGGGTTATTGAGTTTTGAGTTATTATGAGTTAGTGTAACTAACTTCTGAAAAATTACTTCTTTTCACGTTCTTTTTAATTCAAAATATGGAACATCTTTTAAAGCCTTAGTACTTCATTCTCCAACCACTTTCCCACCGTGTTCCGGTCTAGGAGAAATAAATTACATTGTATAACAACTAATGCCTGACAAGAAACCTCCATCGTAGAGTCGAAATGTACGACAAGAAAAAAAAACGATCACGACTCCCTTTGCAAAGAGCCCTTCATTACATCCAAACGGGTATATATGACACGTAACATCAGACCACGCCAGTCCGTCTCGTGACATTTGCCCACCCATTGCAAATGCTACACCCCGCCACCAACCTGTCACACGCCCCGGCGATCAACGTGCTTTGATGTTGCAGTTTGAGAAACGAACCCTTCCCAGCGAGAGCGGACCATTGCAATGCCAATCATTACTTCAGTAGAGTATGGGCTGGCAACCAAAGCAAAATCGCAACGCTTCACGTCATACCGTTCACTACCCCGTCATAAGTCTGTCTGTCATAGGGTTGGTCGTCGGGCCATTGGAAGCGGGTCTGGGTGGGTGATGATGCGTGGCGAATTCTTCCCTTCTTTCCCCGTTTGCATGTAGGCAAATCGCTTTGCTGTAACCAACTCCTCAACCCAATACATTTCCCTTCCCCGGCTGCACGATCACGGATCATAAATTTTCCAAATTACAATCGACTCTCTCCGACCGTCCGGATACCATACCAAGCAACTTTCCCGGGTGTTTCGGCGATTCGGTTTTGGGTGGATTCTCCCATAAATCAACACCCATTACAAATCGCGGAATACGTTGGAATTGGCAAAACTCATGTGCCATCTTCCTACTCGCCAATTACCGTTCCCGGTCCCAGCTAGGATGTTCCAAAGGGCGACCTGTTTGAAAGTCGATACCTTCATATCCTCTCATGGCGAATCTATCATTTTCTTGTCCTTTATTATAATTATTCCGCAACGATTGCACAAATTATTTTTACACAGTACGGAATCAGAATAAGCGCCCCGTGACATTCCCCTTTAGCCAGTGGCAAAGCGTAAAATTAAACTAAATCCCTTCGATCACCGCTTTCGGTCACCCTTCGGCATGAGCAAGACAACCGAACCGTAACGGTGAAATCAGTGAAGAATCATCTAAGCAACATTTTTCACGAAGGGAAATGGTTTCCTTTGCACCGATTCGATTTCGACCACAAACCTCGTCAGCTCGGATGCAGCGTCGCAGTTCCGGCAGATTTGCGTTTAATTTTAAATTTAAATTGCAATCCCTGGTGCGTTGCATTCCAGCAGCGTACTACAGGGAAGTGTATTCACCCACCGTCAGCTAAAGAATACAACACAATTCGTTCTAGACGTTTGATAAATGACTATTCGTCGAGGGATTCTAATAAAGAGCTGAGTATTCCCTTACGAAATAAAAGCACAGTGTAGCATTATGACAGAAGCTCCCGGTCTCGCGGTCTCCCGTCACCTTTTGGTACTGTGTTGCCAACAAACAGCTAGCCTCAAAAAGGCAGTACTCAACACCCAGATGGTTGTAATGCAACGAAAACTTCCATTTAATGATACAACCGTGCGCCACATAATCGCAGAAAGGTTAACAGTGACGTTACTAGGGGAGTGTAAGGTAATGTTTAATGACGGGAAGGTGACTTTTCATTTCGTTATGATGAGCGTCCCATGAGAATGCACGATTCATTACGGGATTTAAAAACCAAAAAAAAAACAAGCAGCGAACTTAATTAAGAGTCGGTCGACTAATTTTTTTTAAATAAAATTTGACTACATTTCGTGATTTTTTATGAATAAAAATCTAATTTTTCATATGTGGTGAAGAATTGCTATCCCAAATTCAAGAAGAAAAAAGACAGCAGATTGACTCCCATCAGGGTGGTAAACCACATCCATTTCTCAATTACAAAAATCTGGCAAGTAAACAATCTTTTCTGACAGATTTGTTTTAGAAATTGTTCCCGCTCAAAAAAAAATTACAAACCCTGCATTTGACAGGCCGTATGGGAGGAGATCAAAAAAAGAAAAGCAACAGATTATGAATATCAAAAGGAAAATCACTTCCTATGAATATTTTTCACATATAAACTTCTCATACCAAACAACATCAAACCAAGCTACCTTTTAACCCCGAGGGTGTTTTTGTGTGGTTCCCCATTTCTTTTCCACTTTCGTCCACGCTGCACACCACCACAAGCAACACAGTGAAACATATTTGCATTTTCCTATTATTGTTTGCTATGCTCTTTTGCGATTTTGTTTCCTTTTTCCGCTTGTAGGAACACTAGGAGAATATTTGGGAAACCGGGATTCCATCAATGTTAACCATCCGTTACTTCATCGGTCTCGGTAATCTTAAGGAATAAAGGGCTTCCCCCGTTTAGTAGTGTATGGAAAAACCTTTTCCCCCCACACCGTACCACACCGTAGCGAAGCGGGGATGCCACTGGTAGTATTTCCATTAAAACAACCCCACTCCCCCCGAATGGGTGGCCAGCGAGCAATTTTCAATTTCCTCCCATCCCTTCGGTAGTGGCCAAATTTTCGATTTTACCATCCTTCAGCCGTCAGAAACAGAATGGTTTACCTTTTTTTCCTTCGCTACGCTACTGCCTATCCGATTCCGTTAATCCATCTAGAGTGTCCATCACAGCGCACAAAACCACAATGTACCATCCTACCAGCAGACGTCCATGGTGCGTCCATTTTTCCGGACGTTCATTTCTTTTGCGCTTCACTAGACCTAATGCATCCTCTCGAATCCTACAGTCAATGTGGTCACTCCTTTCCTCCTGTGGGAGTGAGTTCGAAAGGCAAAAAATAGGCTCCCCTTTTAATGGAAAAGCCGGTAGCTTCCGTATCCCAAACCGGGGACGCAGAGTGCACTCGAGAGTGTAAAACCGAAAAAAAGGGAAGCGTACGCAGTGGAGAAAAAATGGGATACGAAAAAAACAACTCGCCTGAAATCAATTTATTTATCGTTGGTTTTTTTGCCTGCGATTTCGATGCTCCTGTTGGAACAGGCCCGATTTTCACGGACATCCGTTTTGCGAAACGTGGCACTCACTATCGATAATAATACGTTATTTATGTCCACCCTCAAAACACCCCCGGTCCAAGACTGGCGAGAGCGTAAGCGATTAGTCTTCCTATTGGTTCATTCTAATACGACAGAACTGCTGCAACCTGAACCTGCCAGCAGCAAACAAATAGCTGCACCCGCACCATCCAACAACTGCATCGTCCGGGAGCGGGTGGAGATCCGAAGGACACATCTCATTGTCGTCCATCATTGCCAGATTTTACCGCAGAATGTGGTTTGCGGCTTTTGCCACTGTCCGTTGCTTCGTCTTGCGCCAACGGAGCGATGTGGAGAGTGGAAAACCGCAACCGGCAAACGGAAAAGGCAAGGCGCGTACACACATAAGTCCGTCGGCATCTTGGCGCCCGGCGACATCGAGAGTACCGCCAATAATTCCTCGCTTATCTCTGCACAATACCCACCGGCATCAACCCGGCTGCGAACCCGGAAGGTACGGATGGGATACCCGGTACACTGGATACGACAACTTTCGGTAATTATACCGAAGTTTGATTGCTACTATTATTACTCGCCCTTCGCACGGTCTCGGTGGTTTATTGTTATCAGTGACCAACGGTTGCGGCTACCCTTCACATCCGGAATATGAAGACGGCCGTCTGCCTTCGGTTGGGCTTCGGGGTGACTTAAGGACTGGCTGCCCTTTTGACGGAAGGCGGAAGGAAGTTCCTTCTTCATCCAAACCCAAGCGGAGGAGGAGAGTATTATTACGCCCTCTGTATTATGCCTCCACATTCCGTACGTCGATAGTAAAGCAAACAAGCAATTTCGCAAACAACAAAAGCTTGTGTCGGCACTCATTCCCCCGCAGACCTTGCTTCTATACTGTGGCTCCTTGATTTCCGGTGATGACACGTGCTTTTAATGGTTGCACGGAGGTGCTAAATCGCTAGGGAAGAGAGTCGTTCTAAAAGGCACCTTTCGGCAATTCGGAAGTATCGACAAGTCGCCTGGTCTCGGGGTTTGGACTCTGCGGCATAATATTGTACTTGGAAACGGTCGAAAAACCGGCGAGTGGGTTAGAGTGCGTTCTAATAAAATATATCAATACCGCCGCCGGCAGTGGCCCTCCAGCGTAACAACAACTTTTAGCACGCCCCTAGAAAGATGGTGTTGATTAGGTGGACGAACATCGTCAAGATAAATATTGATCGAGTGTTGGTTGTACCATCCATATTTCTAATTTGATTACAAGTTACTTTTCCAAGGATATAAATGAAGCACCTTTGGAATTCGTGATATACTACCGAAGCTTCAATATTTATGTACAAGCTTTAGGTACTCAACAAATTCTATAAATTAACTTCATCGAGAAACATCAAATACATTACTTAAAATATTTTAATCGCATATTTAATTAATATAATCGAACTAATTCCAAAAATGGTTTAATTCCCTTAAGAATAATAGTCATTTTCATTAGCTTTCAGTAACGAGTTCCTCTAAACACCACTTGATAGGAATGTCCGCCCTAACACACCCCATGAATTTAACCTTAAATGCCTTCCCATAGCTCCCCTGAGCTAATCGGTGGACATCCTCCTAAATTAATTTCATTTACGCATTTAAACACTCTCCCTAAACACGAGAACAAACACAGGGGATGAGATGTTCGTGCACAAAAATTTCCCGATGGTCAATTTTTCGAGCGCAAATGTGGCAGATTAATTTTATTGCCAAACGGATTTTGCTGCTGGAGGTGTCACCACCGGACCAATCTGCACCCTTCTGGATTAGGATATGGAAAATTAACAGCACACTAGCATTTCCATATAAAAATGATGACGAAAGCGTTCCAAGTAATGTAATATAAATCCTCTAAACACTTTGCATTTATCCACGCTAATAATCAAATGCAAAGCTTACACCGACAGTTGTCACCAACAACATTCAAGCAGGCCCCAATTTCCACTAGTAATTTCCGTCCTTTAATCTACTCGCCGCTGTAAACCGTTTCTACTACACAAATCCGAAGCAGAAACGAGGCATAAATTTTAGATTTCAATTTATGATTCTAGCCCTATCTATCAGTTTAAATGTTATTCTGCTTCATCCTATACCGTCTCCATCGTTGTGAGTAAACCGACCATTCCAAGTGTATTTGTAGCCCAAAGTCCAACCGACCAACATGCCAACCTTCCACCAAACCTTCAGGAAAATTTACCCATTTTTGTCATTCGTTTCCGACCCCAAGCGAAAGCCCAGCTCATACTAAATCGGGAAAGTGGAAAACTCGACCAATGTTTCTGACATTGCTCTGATCGTTGCCTCCCCAAACTCGGCGGACCAACCAACGGCACCGAGAAGATGATCCGGTAAAATGATTGCAGTGATTTAGATTACATCAGTACGAACGGACGGCTCGCCGGAACTCGATGCGCCAGCCCAAACATGAGAACTGTTCCCTGCACCACATCCTTCAACAGGAGCTGTAAATTGAAATTCGAACTGCAACGAAAAAGGCATCCCCGGTAGACGACACTCGGAAAGAGAAGGTGATCCGTATCCTTGCCATCCTAGCCCTGGGTAAGTCTGGCCGGTAGAGGGTGTACAATCAAGCTAGCAGCAACATTTAATAGCAGTAAGGAACCGACCAGAAAAGGGACAAAATCGGTAGGAATGGGGAAAGAGAACGAGAGAGTTTCCCCTAAAATCCTTGAATTTGCAAACTTTACTTTGACTAACTTCGACTCAACCGTGTGAGGGGATGATGTTTTCCTTCCTATTCAATTCATGCAGGCAACTTACTGGTGCTAGACGTGCATGACGACGACACTAGTTAACTTACTGCAGTGTCTAATAAAATGTTCCATAAATCTTCTCCGGTTGAGTGAAACGGATGGATAAATCGGAACGAATCAGACGGATGGATGAGCGCTACTTTGTCATTCAAATGAAATACAAACATCGGATCGATTTCGGATCTGCATCGAAGGCAGTAAGCCAATCCAAGACGACTAGGCATGGGAGGCAGAAGTTTGTACAAGATAATATAAATATTTCAACTGCAAACTCATCCAAAAACCAAAATGCAGTTAATATTCTCAAGGTGTGGAGTTTGTTGCAGCAGTAGCATTCACGGGCACTAGTGAATCAGAGCAACAATACAATAAATGTCAAACATTCACTATTCGGCCCCAACGTTACATGCATTGCTCTTTGCTTGATTTTAGCACGTCCACGTGCTTGAACATTCCGGGGGGGGCGCACTCTAATGGTCGCTCGTTTTCGGTCCGCTTACGGTTGCAAATCTCACCCAAAACCCAACGGACACCGGGCCGAAGCCAAGCGTACCATAAATCCATCCGAATTCCAGCGCTCCTAGCGAGTTGGAGATGCCTCGGGAAATTGTCGGAAGACGAGCCGGTGAAGAAATTTCCCCCGAATATCTCGCCAAAAACCGGGCACGTTACGTACGTTTCGGGAAAGGAACCACGAACGAGGCTGAGACTCCTTACGGCATAATCCTATCAGCAGAGATCTATAATTTATGAACCGGGTTCTCTCGCCGCTGATGGGAGGTGGGAAAGCGGGCTGCTGGAATCATGCTAAATATTTGACCATTCGAAAAGTACGCTCCACGATACGAACGAACCGAATGGCAACGTTATGGCATAAATTGTACTATTTTACAATCGTACCAGCATCCCGCACAGCCTGACCGCGGTGGTGGTGGATTTTTCAAACCCCCCCGTAGTGGTGCACATGGAAACATTTATTAGTCTAACACCGCATTAACAAAAAAGAAAAAAACGCCCCGCCAAATCGTACGAGTTTTAGAACACGAAATTGGAGGAACAGGAACAGGGGGGGCGTCGTATTCGCGACTCGTTTTGTTGGGCAAAATTTATTCGAAACGCATTCCTGATAACGACACACCGGGTACAACAGCGTACTTGGGACACGGCTATTCGCATAATCATCGCCATGATCATCATCCCGTCGTTGTCGTTCGTTGTCCTCCCATAAAACCGTTGATAAGAGTGCACACACTTTGAGCGCTTCTTTAAATCATAAATTATCAACACTTGCCGGAGCACAGCTGGTTGGTTGTGCGGTTGGATTGTGGACGTATCGCACCGAAAAAAAAACCCCCGTCACTTGCCCGGTTTCTGGGCAAATACGGAAACGTTTCGCTCTAAGCTCCAATAAACATTGCCAAGCATGCGAAAAACACATAATAAGATCTTAATTATAGATAACCTTCTCCTCATAAATGGGTGCTCCTTGCATATCTCGCCCATCCTGGAGCGGTCTTGGAGCGGTGATAGTAAAACAATCGTTACCATTCTTAGGACAATTGCACACACGCCTTCACTGCTGGCGACGATGACGACGGACCAGCGGGTAGTCGAGCCTATCTCTTGCATAATTGCATAATTTTGACCCTTTGCCCGCGCTGCTTTTCCTCCACTTACCTATTATCGTGCAGGCCGGACCGGTGATGGAGTTGCCGGATAGTTGAGTGATGGCAAGCAGCAGATCGCCCACCAGCAGACAGGCAACGTAGTGCGTTTGGCAGCGCCAATGAAGCACGTGATGTTGCGACGGTACCAGCAGACCGGTGGCCAGCGTGGCAGCCAGAAAGATGGTCGAGATGAGCAGACCGGCAGAGTACAGCACCAGACGGCCGTCCTGTGAGATGGAAAACAAGGAAGAAGGCAGGCGTTGCATTAACGATTTCAATCATGGCTTGCTGTGCTGTGTGCTGAAAAGTGTAGTTGCTTTTTAGTGGGTTCTTAACGATTATGGGTACGCTGATTGTGATTAAATGGTTTAAGCCGTTTAAAACGATACGGACTACGGATGTCATAGAGGTTATTCGTTACGGATTAAATTTTTGATGTCCCGACTTAAAGGGCGCTCTGGGTCAGCTGTGCGTAACATCCAGTTTGACAGTATTTTTAATGGATTAAAATGTACAACTAGAATATAATATTGACTAAAAATATTAAATTGAGTATTTCCTCATCGACCATTCACTTCGGTAAGCGTAAATAAAAATAATTTTGGTTCAGAAAAAAGCGCAAATGAAACAAACTCTGAATATTCAATGGTTCGTAAACCGCAGTGAAACTAATTTCATCCCTCAAAAAGTTTCATTTACTTTTCACAACTCTTGTTTGCACTGCAACTACTCGTTGCCGAACAAAGTTCGTCCCAACCATCGAATCCGCCCTTTTATTGCATTCTCATCACAGATATTTCCCCGCCGAGGACCGGAGGGAAATAAAAACTCCAAAACAATATTGCGAATGTTATTAAAATCATCACCATCATCATCGTCATCAGCAGTGGAGTGGAGTTTCAGCAACAATTGCCTACTCATGGCCTCCTGCTGCCATGGTTTATGCTACCGATTTGATACTGCAGGGAAATCATTCCTCGGGCGAGATGGTATCTAAAGGCTACTCGATGCCAGTTTGATAAGCGTTGAGGCTTTGATCGGAGATGACGATTTATGGACAAAACAGGGGCAACGACAAATGAACTTAAGGGTGACGTTTCGCCCAAGGGCGATGGTGATGATGTGGAAAATTTGACACCATCCCCTTCGTGTAACTTAAATATGTGGGGAGGGTGTTAGAAATAGGAATTGATTTGCTCCGAATGTAATGTTATCGCTTACAGCTGAGTGACTTTGATTCGGTTGGTTGGCTTCCTCTTACCTGGTTAGCGATGGGTACCGAGGCCGGCTGGAAGTGCTCGGAACAGGTAAACACGTACACCGTACGATCGTCCTCCCGGACATGCTCGAGACAGAACTCTCCGGAAGCGAAAATCTTCCCAGAATCGGTCGTTACCGAGCCGGTTTGTTCCTGGAGTCGCGATTCTTCAAACGCCCCAGCAATCGCATGCTTCTTGCAGGCCGGAAAACCGTAGCTCAGCTCCACGTACGGTGAGTTTACGATCCGAGAGTCAAACAGCTCGTGACCCCGGGGTAGTTTGGAGCACGTTCGGTTACCGCTATCGTAGGCGAAGTTTGAACCACAGCATCTCAGTACAACGCTCGTCTTTTCCGGCGCCTGTAGGGAATCCATCTGACCACCTTTGCCGCCATCAGTTCCCGCTCCGAACAAATCCGTCGGCCGTTCCGGACATACCAGCGCGACCTTCTCATCGATGCAGTAGTCCGGCACGGGGACCAGCACATGCTTCTGGTTCAGAAACAGCGATCCATTGCCCATCAGCGTAACCAAATCGACTTCGTACACGGTCGGCCGGGGACAGGTTTCCGGTTGCTGTTGCTCCGTAAACTTCATGAACGGAGGTGCCGATCCGAGGTCCTTGTACAGCTGACCCTTCGCCGGTAGGAAGATGCGCGGTACCCATTTGGCGATACCGCCCGCCACACACTGCCGCTCGGTCACGTTGTAAAACTCGCCCAACCGGCAACATTTGTTGATACGGACCTCCTGTGGCCGTGTGCCGGCAAGTCCGGGTACAGCCAGCAGGACCAACCCGAACAACACCAACGAAAGTAGGCTGCACATTTTTGGTCAATGCTTGTTTTTCTTCTCCACCAAGGGAGCCAACGGGGCCCAGTTTCAGCGCACTTCACTTCTTTCGCTTACGTTTCGCGACTTTTCTCTTCCTGCCACACTTCTACGCAAAGAATCACACAATATCACAAAAACCAACACTGCACTCTCTCCTACCACCCCTTCGAAGCAGGGAGTTGGTGATCTTCGCTTTTCTTGTTATCTCTTTTTTTGCAAGATTTCCTTTTTTTCTGAGCGCACACACTGACTGCGAGGCTTTTCACTTCACATTCTACTCACGTGACACAGATCGAAGGGGAAAAAAACCGGACGGGTATCACAGCAACACTAACGCACACGAACATGACACGCTATAGCAGATCAGCATCATAAGCCACACACAGCTCGTCTCGTCTTCAGGTGCCGGACGATTTCCTTCAGGCACTTCTATGCACCGATGATGATGTTTTCTCTCTTGGGATTTTTTGCGCCGCGCGTTGTGTGTGCGTGATCGACTTACTCGTCTGTCGACTCGCTACTAAATTCCTCTTATGCTACACTTTTCGCTCGGTTTTCCCAGGTTGAGAATTCGCGACATTCCCCCCACACCACCCAGTGGGTGTGAGTCATACAGTAAGGCGCGTTTTGCGTCTGGCAAATATGTAGGCGATGTACTTAGGCACCAGGAAAACTAACCAAACGATGCCACTGCGTATGGCGGTTGCTCAAAAGGAATTCCCCTGAAAAAGAAAAGAAAGAGAAGAGCTATGAAAAGTTTGTCTAATGCAACAATTGGCACGCTTTCTTGGCTTCTAAAAGAGTGTTCGGACCGGACCATGCGGTGATGTGTCACAAATTCAAACCACAACGCACGTATTTAGCACGCGTTCGCGTTGCAGTGGACCCCTCCATGCACGACTCCCGCCTCTGTGTGGGACGACGCGATTTTGCGATCCGAACCGAATGGCCGGCAATGGTTCGAGTGCACGTACGAGTGTTCAGCGACAGCAGGCCGCATCATTTCTTCCCGGCCCGGACCCGTTGGTGCTGTGTGATGGCATCCGTTTTGTGTGCATCTCTTTGTAATTAGCACACAACACAAGATGGTGCACGAACTGCATGATATGCAACGGCATAAATGCACCATAAATGTGGTTTAAGTAAACGCGTGCATTATGTGTGCCTAGCCGGTTAAGTATTGATTTGGAAGATTACTGAAAAGCGCAAACGTAAACAGGGCATTAAGCATCTTTCAACGCAGAGAAACATGAAAGTTTATGTCGTTATTTAACACGTCCGATTCTGGTCAAATATGCACCATTTTGTTGAGTAATTTGTTGCCATTTTGCAGGTAACTTTGTAACACCACTCTCGAAGAGTTTTGGACATTTATTTATTTTTTATTCATTTTTTCTATAAAACACTAGAAGATTTGAACAATTTTGGCATGAGAAAAAGGTATAATAATAGCTAAGTGCAAGGTCAGGGCTAATTTTTCACAACGAGTCACAGCAGATGTATGTGGTCTGGAGTTCTGAGGTTTTATTATCCAATTCTAGTCCAGTCTCCCAGCAAATAAACCGAGGGATTCTTTTTGAACAATATTCCCGATTAGAGCCATAATGCCTTTAGGTATCCTTAGGTACCTAAATATCGAGCTTCCAGTGGAATCCAATTTGCGCAAATAGTTTAAAACTGTTTTATGAACGATCGTTAACTCCCGGACGATGTCGGTCAACTATTTCGAAATCGTTCGCCACGAAAACCTACTGAAAAAACACAATGAATTGCTTGTTCCCACACCAAATATCATTCTTAACCAAAATTGTGTACTTCAAACAAGTAGCCAGGTCAGATTTGATTAGCTTAAAAGCTTCAATTATTGTTCACACAGCAATAATAACCAATTCCCCATAAGTATAGATCTTGCAAACAAATTACCTCAGAGTTCAAACAATGCTTGCATAAATTGAAGTACGCAAAATGGAGTTTATCATGCGAGCATAATTTTACTTCCCCAATCCATGATAAGCATGTTTACTTTATCACCCAACTTAAAACGAATGCAGATTCGACCACAAAAAAATCACAGTGTTTAACGTACATTAAGCTTTGACAAACACTGACCAAAAGGTTGACCGATCAGAACGAACTGCCCGCTAAAGAATAAATACTCATAATGACAGACCAACCATCACCAACACCGATGTGCGCGCCGGGAAAGTACAAAACGTCTCCAAGCCGTGGCATGTAATTATGATCTTTCCCAACATGCCTCGTCCATTAGGAGGCAATAAACGTAAGAAACCAATTTTCGTCGATATCCCATCCCGGTACACGCGCGGCAGGGTCTTCCGAATCTTTCGAAGGATGACCGGCCGGCATCAGGGAGATAAGGGAAAGGAACATTAACTACCCAAAGAGTCGGAGCGAGAGATCATGTGGAAGAATCTCATCATCAGAACGGAAAAGCCGATCATGGCGACGCAATCACACCATGCACGGAGGAGCAAAAGGATGAGCGATCGTTAGCGATCATTAAATCGGATCGTTTCACCGTAGTTCCACCGTACAAAAACCGCCAAGCCACCCGGGTTCACTCTCGACTGGGGTTAAAACCGGTTTTTTTGATAAGAACCGATACAACCTTTACAAAAGCCGTAGTCGCGTCGATCGAAACAGGTTCAATCGTGCTTGGGGAAGCAAACAACACAGTGCCCGCGTGCCGTGTGGGAACTGCACACCGTCATCGTTTACGTTTTGTTTCACACACCCCGCCACATGTCTACTGGTGCGCCACCAACACACTAATTACTAATGCAAACTGTCACGCGGGTGCGTTACTAATAAACTTCACACAAAACACGCACTCTCACACATGTGTGCGCAAAATGCGTGTGAGGTTAAACCTGTCTATCGGACAGCGAATCTGGCTCTTATCTCGCTTCTAGCGTCCGCCGAAGAAGAACGGCCATTCACGCGCACAAATAGAACGCATCCATCTTCTGATCGCTTGTTTTCTTTTGATTGTGTAATTGCACGGCAACGATCATTATGATCGTGCTGATGTGTGTGTGTGTGTGCGTGCGTGGTTTGTTCCTATTCTTGATGACTAATTTACCCATCATCATCATCTTCATCATAGAAGAGAGTGTTCTTATGAAGTGGAACGAAATAGAATCTAATTATTCACCACAAAATTGTGTAATATCATCCTTCTGCTTGATCGCTCTTTGGCCCTTACATTGTTCTTAACCCCATCACGCACACACCTGTACCCGTGCGCTACATTCTTGATGGAAAGAGGTTCGATCCGATCCGATCCCGCTTTGCCTGGTGAGTAATGTGATCTTTTACACGCGCCTCGATTACTAGATTTCTTCATCTTCAACGCTATTTTCAACCCGTTCTGGGTCTGCAACTCGCATTCTGCCCACAGAAAACACTACAGATGGTAGGAACAGAAGGGCTGCGGACGGGCGAGCATAGGATGCGGAGATTAACATGCGTCTCAGAACAATCGGCTCACAAGCAAGGAACGACGGACGAGACGCACATAAAAGAGTAAAAACAAAAACCAACCCTGCCAGTTGATGGGGTGTATGCAACGAGAGTCGGGGAGCGTGGTAATGAAGAAATACCTTTCCCAGGGCTGGCCCATTCCCTTTCGAGCGAATAAACAGAACTGATCCGTTCCAACTGATCTTTCGCTTCGAAGAATTATTTAGATGCTACGCGCCGTCTCCTTCTCGCCGCCTTTCGGACGCATTCGACCGCTACAGGTGTGCCGGAGACATCTCTTTCACTCACAATACAACACTTTCCCAATTGCGTATTCAATAGCGGTACCGATCGAACTAGATCTTCTGTTTGCAGCAAACAACAGAACGACAATGACCTGATGTCGGATCTTGCCACCGGTCAAGAGAAAACGCAAACGCCCGGTTAAGATCCATCTCGCAATCACGCAATGTGTCACCGTGCGTCGTATCACTTTTATTATTCACATTTAAAATTGTTTTACGCTCGTTTGCTCCATTGCCAGCGAAAGTGTGACAGCACCGTTTTTTGCCAAATTGCTGCAAAACAAAAGTGCCGGGAAAGCGGAAAGAAAACAACAAACACTCACGCACGCACCTTTCGACAGCTTCCTGCTGTACGGTGTTTGCCGATCCTAGCACCTATTTCACCTTGCACAATGCTGCACCCCACAAAACAACTGCACTGGAACGCACTTAGGCACTTCACAGTTTTCTCCCTGTTTTTTTTTTCTCTTCACGCAGTGCCTGCCAGAAACTGCAGCAATCTTTCACACGCAACTGCTTTTCACGGTACACGCGCGCGCGAAATCCCGTCGTTGCGTCCAGAATGGAAATAAATTCGAACGGCGGCTCCCGCGTACCATGTGCGAACGCCAGAAAAATAAGAAAGCGACTGAAGCTGAAGCTAACGCACAGCGATCCGTAAAGCCTGCTCGTGCTAGCTCGACACACAGCGGCCCGTTTGTACACGCACACTGCTACAGCGCTGTGGTAAACAAACCGTTTTTGACACTTGCCGGCAAAAGTCGCGGCGATGGTTGTGTGCGTGCATTAACCGAGGGAGCAATTTCTACCCCACATCTACCAGTTTCACTGCGTTTCACAAGAGCCAAACACATAAACTGAGTCGCTCTCTCTGAGATTGTATTTCCATCCCTGCATTTCACTGGGCTGCTTTGCCGGCAAGTGTCAGAGACGGTTTGTTTACAGCGTTTCTTTCGGAGTGTGCGTGCAACCGGTTTCCACTCTCGGAGAGTAAAGCGAACCGCGGGAACTTTGTGTGGTAGTTCGTTATTTTGAATTTAAAACATGTTCCTCAAGATTCCTGATTTTGAAATAAATTCATATGAATGTCACGTATAAATTGCAAATGTTTTAGGAATGACCATTTGTTCAATTAGCTCAAAAATAAGGCAAAAAATGAGCGCAAACACCAGATAAAGTTCTTTCTATTTTACTGTCAGATGCATTCATGCACTTCCTTAATCCTCAATTTCATTATCCCAAATATCCTAAATTATCCAATCGTACGTTTAAATGGTATTACACACACGCCGTTATACTCACCGTTTATCGCCTCAAACCACCCTGTGTTGCCCCCCTGCCATGTTTTCCTCTGAAACTTCCATGCAAGTACTTTTATGCTAGATTGGTGATGTTCTATACAATTGCGTAAAATCGAGCGATAACGCATAACGTTACACAAGGCGTTATTATTGTTCCCGTGTAGTGCAGTGTACCAAAATCATAATCGCAGACCGTAAAGATGTTTAAGTCATTCAACTCTTTACAAACTTAACGACTCAGATAATTAAGTGTTAATATTAGTGATTAATAACCTAAATTATTTTGAAAAATAATATGCAGAACTTGTAAATTTATTGTTCCCATGTAGTGCAGTGTACCAAAATCATGATCGGAGACCGTAAAGATGTTTAAGGCATAATACTCTTTACTCTTTACAAACTTAACGACTCAGTTAATTAAGTGTTAATATTAGTGATTAAAAACCTAAATTATGTTTAAAAGTTTTTACATAAGTTATTCATTTATTGTTTATAATATTTTGACACTAACGAGTTAAGGAATCATGAAATATTGTGATATTCCTCTCTCTTGTTTCACACTTCATCACAAAGGCCACTTTAATGCGGCTTTTCACAAACGCTGCTGATCGTAAATTGTTTATATTACTTTACCTATCTAGCTGTAAAGCTCACCATACCTTCGCCCACAATGTCCTGTTTCGTCAATATCTTCCTCCATCGTACCACTCATTCGTACGCATACTCATTAACGCAAGCTGACGCCGGAACGGTTTACATTATCGCTATAAAGTTAATTACAAATCGGTTGTGCAACCCGGGTCGTCCCAAAAAGAACTTTCTTCACGTAGTTATTTCCCCCTTTTTCCTATGTTTACGAGCACACGGTAAACAGAACAAACGTGTTTATCGGTCCGTTTTCCCGCTGCACACATCTCGGGACTTTCCTGCGCGAGTCGATTGTCGTTTCCCAGGACAAATAATTCATATTCGGTCGTGAATTCTCCCAGAGGCAAACGCTTACACCGGTGACAAATGAAAGGGAAAAGGTACTCGCAACCCACTCAGACGGTAGTGCTTTAACGATGCACAATATGTTGCACCATGCTAAAGCCACGCAATCAACACGCTGAAGTATCGATTCAAATTTTCTCTCCCCCTGTTTTTTTTATTGGAAAGAAAAAATCCACTTAGGAGTTGGCGCACAATCACGCCAACGGTAGATGAAATTTACGTTCCTGAGAGGTAACTCAATTACACATTCAATTGACGGCCGGAACTGTCCCGTACCGTGTATCGCAGCGCACAAAATCCATCCCGCACGCGGGAGATCTGCACCGTCGGAAGGTGCATTGCTTGCGGCTCATTTGTTCGTCACGAGTGCAACAACCTAACCTCTGCCCCTAAAAGTGCTGGGTCGAACGTCAGATTTTGTTGTTGCACCATTGTTTGCAAACCCCGGCCCATCTCACGGCCCATCGTCCTTATCGTGGTGCTACACACAGCTCCCCTTAAAAACGTCCAACCCGATTCTCGTTTACGCAGCCGCCACACCAAATTGACACACCGGGACACACGATAAGCAACGCAACATTCGGGAGGGTGCAGTCGACGGCAGGTCCTGGAATCTGGCGCGGTGTCACAGCAGCTGGGTGCAGAATGGTAATAAAATAATTCTACACATCAAAGCATCATCGGAGAGGGCGAGCGAACAATCGTCCCTTGGAACCGTACGTCAACCAAGGGGAATGCACACCGTGCGAAATGTCGGACCGTGCTTTAAAAAACGCTCCTCGCCATGCTCGCATCCACTGGGATGCTGCTGCTACTCACTTGCCTTCACATCTCACATCGTGCTCACCGGCACACGTTACCATGGTAACTACGCAACCGAACATGCAATGCGTACGTTTTCATTCATAGCTCGAGCTAGGGAGTACGCGCGCGCCTGAATGGTAGGCAACACGGGCAGCAGCATCACATCGTCGTCCTCGTTCTCTCGTGCTGCCAGTTTCGGTTCACCCGTCTTTCCGGGCAGCTCGCGTTATCAGTGACGGTGCCAAGTTTGCTGCAAAGATGGAAATGTGCAAGAATTTAGTGGTTTAGTGCTCAGTGAGATTAGATACCGCCAGAGTCTTCAATAAATAAATGAAATTAATAAGTCAAGCCGTGCATCCAAACAGGTGAATGAAGGCAACTCCCTCGGTAAGCATTCACTCTGTAAACAAGCCGTTCCGTTCCGTTCATCATCGCGGAAGAATGCGGAAAGCAGTATTTTGCTTCCGTTTCTTGCGCAGCGAAAGGGAAAGTTTTTTTTCTTCGTAATAGCCAAACAAGTGTTCTAAAATTAAACCAATCGCCCGGTGTGCTTGTTATGATGAGGTTTTGCTTGTTTTTGGTGTTGTTGCTGTTGTGGGAATATCATTCCGGGAGTGTGTTCAATCGAGATCTTCTTTATTGTCTGAGGGGTTTTTCTGGGCATGTTTGTTTGTGTTTGGTACTCCCACGTCCAACATTTATTCCGGTGCGTTTGAGTTTGAGTCGGGAATTCACCAAGAATCTCCCTTCATAAATACTTGGAGGCATGAAAATGTACTCAACTTGACAGGCTTCAAGACGTTCTGCTGGTTTAAATGTTCTTCCAAAAAATGAGCACAACTTTAAGTTTGGATTCAATTTTGAGCGATTCACCTAGAACTATACTAAACAACATGTCCACTTGATTTATTGTCATAAGTAAAGCCAGGTTGACATGTTGCAATGCAGATTACCACTAACAATCCATCAATCATCGAGAGACAGAACAGTTTTCTTAGAAACCTACATGCAAGAATGCAACAAAAGCTTACAGGCACATTAGGCAGCAGGAACATATTTTCGCTTTCATCTCTACAAGCAGAAAATGCACCGTACCGTGCGAGACCCACAGTCGCCACGGTTCAACCACAGTGTCGTCATAATGTCGCGGCACGTGCCACTCATCTTCCATGCGAGAAAGAAAAGAAACCAATCCTCCCATAATCCCAAATCCCGGCCCGAACAAGACACCGAACCGGGTGACCACACCAAGTCGCAAACTAACCGTGCTTCAAGCCATCGGAGTTGACAACTCCCGGCTCCCACAAGTCACGTGCACGTTGTGTGAAGATTTATGAAACCAACGACCATTTATTTTGTCCCATTTTACCCACTGTGTGTGCATCACACCAATTCATTTAGGCGGAAGGGCACACGAAAAAACCGCTCCCGCAACGAATGAAGAGATCATAATATTTTATTGATTTAGTTATGATGTTTAGGTTGAGCTTCCTCCTGGTGAGGTTTACTTTACAGTGGTGCTTCCAACGAAGAATAACAACAATATCCTAAACGATCCCAGGGGATACGGAGTATCCCGCACGGCACGCTCGATTGAAGTGTTCTAGCACAATGGAGCTAGGAAGCCATTAAACAGTCTCAAAAATGACAAAGTATAGCTGATGTACAATGCAACCATTAACTGGTTGATCACGCATCATGCAGATGACGCATTATGGTGCCGCTTGAGAGACGCAAAAATAAACCCCCTCTACAATATGCACAGACTACGGGGTGGAAATCGTGTCACGAATCGTTAATTACACGCTGTGCCATCGGATGGCATTCGATCCGACTGATCGGTGAGACAATGTCAGTACATCCAAGCACACACATTCCAAACGATTGTTAAGCAAACCGATAACAACAATAAATTCACGAAATTGACGACCCATGCACTTCCGTTTTGACCGGGATACTAAACGCCTGAATATCCGCTTAACACTCTCGGAGTTGTGGAGTTTAGCGGCGCCTAAAGCAATCGCAAGGGAACGTGCTTGCTACTCCTCTGGCTGGTTTTCGTTCCATCTTGGGAGAACGTAACGATCACCTGCGAAACGATCAAACAGACACACATATAATCGGCGGCAGACGCGGTACGTTTCGAATGGAATACTTAATCGGTTGTCGAAGGGTTACGTACGGTGACTATCAAGCAGCATTAGCTCCACATGTCATCACCAGCTGAGTCAAGCGTGTTGGCGCTTAGCCCGAGGCCCCTCCTCTGTCCGCCTGATGGTGGTGTGCAATTAATTACCGAAAAAACTGCCAAATATAAACATCGTAGCGTCTAACGCTGGCCACCACACTTCCAAAAAAGGGGATCTACGAACGGAATCAGCTTACTGTTTTATTAACTTCCTGCAGATACGTGTAGTAGAGGAGGATCGGAAACAGAAAAGCGATAAATTAGTAGCAGCTCGTTCGCCTTATTTCGGGCGGAGATTTGCCTAATCCCGCACTGTCATTGACATTGATCGTAGTGGAAATTTATACGACACTGTGGAAGATGTTGGAATTTGATCCAACTGGAGCTCGTTGGAGCTGTTAGAACGATTAAAAGATTGTGTTCTGTACAATCCATTGTGTTGGGGAATTCAACTCGATGATTCAGAGTGGAATTTGAGCGCAGAGTACTCATCCCCGCGATAAACAATATCTCTGCAAGCTTCTATTACGCAAAAGACTGCATTCCTCCAACAAAGACTCCTCCCTAAAAAGACTTCCAACGGAAACTTAACTAGCACCTAAACTTGCCTAACGACCTAGGCAGCTGCACTTGATAGAGAACCACTCTTTCAACACTTTCACAATGTCGGAATGCAAAACGCCACTGCCCATCCGTAGCGATGCTATCCAGCGCCCCGTTAAGTCAACACACTCTCGTAATCTCCCACGATGATCGCCCACGTCACATTTCCGGCTCGTCCGATTCTAGCCATTCTTGGACCCCCCGGGGCAAGTTTCAGCACAACCCCAGAGCCGAAACAAGTGTCACCAAACGGTACGGGAAATCGCCTCCCTTGCGGACACTCCCGGTTCTACGCTAAATGACGGTGCAATTGCCAACTTCGGTCAGCTTGCTGCGCCGAAAACGGTGTTACCCACAGGAAAGGGTTTTGGCATGCAAAGAAACCCCACGATCCGACGTTAATTACGCCCTGCTGCAGGCGTGTCATCGTCCGAAGAATTCGAACGAATATATTTTTAACCCAAAGGAAAGAACCGTTTTTCGTTGTGGTGCGTGCGGGATGTTAGAATCGGGAACCGGTACCAAACGGCACACCGGCAAACGCTTCTTCTAAAAATGCATCCACCCATTGCGCTGCGTACGCGGAAACCGCGGGCTGAACACGCTCGTGGGAAAACCGGCTTCATCAACCGTCGAAAGGTTTTGCCATATTTGTGACCATGCGGCGGCAGTTACACAGTGTGACAAATGTTTTGTTATGGCGTGTGGTGCGTACCATTTAATTTTGTATGATCCCGAACAGCTGTCAAAGCAATTCTTCGGGGAATCATCTGCAGAAAACAAACAAAAATACTGCTTTAAAAGAATTTAAAATTAATAGAAAAAAATGAAACAACATTGTTTAACATTATAAACTAAAAACAACCCGGGTAGGAATAAATTTGAAAATGTCAAGAATTTTTCCTTGAAGAACATGCTACTGCTAAACTACTGCAGATCGAGCTTTAAAACGACGGTTCATGCCCGAAACGAAGGTTGCAGAATTGTGCAATAATATGTGGGATTTCCAATCTAATCATGTACATATTAGCAACGATTGTTCATTCAATTCTGAATATTCTGGATGAACTCAGCCTTCCTCTTAAAATTTACCTGGTTTAATTGTCACGTCTCTCAGCATTTTTTCTTAAAAAGTAAAAAAAAACCTGATTCGGTGCATCACTGATCGCATGCGTCACACATTCACTTTTGCAGGGGTTTTCGACGTGTCGGTGTGAATGGTATGAATCAGTCACGTAAAGAACGAAATTATTTATTTTTTTGAAGGTAAATGGTTACAGTTTTTTAGTACTATATAGGCGATACCCGAGTTACGCGGTTTTCGGATTACCAGGATTCGGAATTTTGAATGCAAAATTAAATTTCTAAACTGCAAATTTAAAAAAAAATACGTTAGATTTCATTATCATTAAAATTAGTCATCATAACATTTTATTGTATCTCCTGAAATACACATATGAATATCAATTTCAAATGTGCTTCTTAACGTGAAAATAAGTATTCGATACCTTGATACGACACATAAACGATGATTTAGAGCAGGGGTCTCCAAACTTTCAGTCCGCGGACCGCATTGGTTGAAACTACCGTATCGTGGGGGCCGCTCACACATTAACTTGCGGGTCGTTTACAAAGATATTTCGCATAAGGTGATTTTTAACCGCAGTTTCTAGTGTTTAATGTTACGAACTTTGATACTGAATAATATTTTAATGGTAAAAAAATATTATGGCTTTCTTTAAGCTATATGATAAAACCTTCAAATCTTTTAAGTAACGAGTCCAGGGTGATGATTTATTGTGGCAATTAAAATTAGTGGAGAAAGATGTGTAGACGATCTTTGAAGGTCGTGAGTGGTATCTCATCTGGACCAAACTGGAAAGGATCTAAGTACACTTAAATCTAAAACTCATATTTAAACCATCTTCGATTTAATTACATTTCGTAGAACAGTATTAAAATATAATTAAAATATATAAAAAAAAACTGTACTCCTATAATGAACAGCATAAGTCTGTAAGCAAGCACAAACGAAAACCCCTGCGATTTGATCAATACGATCGAGCACTGATTTGCCGGAAACAGCGTGAGGGCGCTGCGTATCGCTCCACGCGACTGGTGGCGACGGGTGCGAACTCTTAGTCTACATCGCATCGACCCGCTGCTAGTTTACCGCGTCGGCATGACCGTCAGTCTATTCCGGTCGCTGTTCTAGCATGGACGAGCGATTATCAGTAGCGCATTAGAGAGCACCGCTTGGAAAAATGTTTGTTGCTCGCGGACACCCCGAATCGTGGACCGCGTGCATGCAGTGCCCGTGTTTAGTGCTGTAACCGTCGTTCGATTCCCCCTAGTGACGCATTCTGCGTTCGGTGCGATAGTGAAAAACGGCGCGAAAGCTAAGCTGCGAAAAAATTTACACACCAAAAAGGTGATTTCAAGTGGAAGTGATTTTTTGTTGCTGTGTTTTGTTTCGTTTAATGTGCCAGTGGGTTTGCCCCGTTGTGAGTTTTTTTTGCGTGTGCGATGTTGAGAGTGGGGTGAAACGTACATTGCCGTAGATCGATACAACGCAACCGTTCCCATATCGATTGGAAATGCATCACATTGAATCCTAGGTGAGATGGAGCGTGATCTGCTGTTCAGTGAGTTGTGCGAAACTGAAACTTGTCCTTTCCTAAATTGTATTTTAAACAATTCCAAGCATCTTTTGCACAAGATATTTTCTTGCTACGCCAGTGAAACAGTGTACCGCTTCAAGTGCTGCTTCAAATCGCTAATAAATCATACCAAACATTTCGATAGGATATTTCCACCGATATCTTCCAACACTAGCGAAATGAACCCAAAATAGAACAGTCCCGATACGCGAATCTTCCTCATCGATCACTATCGAGTTTGTTCAAATCTACTTCACATCGGGAATCATCAATTGTTTGGGTTACTGATACGATACCTTTGCCGTTTTATTGGACTACGGTTTTGGTAAACAAACAAAGCAGAAACCGCAAGTGAAATCGAATGTTTTCCACTTCTTACGGAACGAATGATTACAATCAACAGCTTGTGTCGGTGTTCAGCAAGTGTTTGCAAGCGTCGTTATTTCACCTCGTCGAAATTAGCCCGATAATGATGACGCTGACGACCTGCACAAAGACTTTGTCCCGAGATTATCTCCTGGAGCGTCCATCATCGACCATTATCTTGATAGCCCTATGCTATTTGTTTTCGCTTCGAAACACAATCTGCAGACCAGTGCAAATTTGGCAAACTTCCATTCACAGAATGGGACCCCACCCGTGGCAGCTTTTAATGACATTGAAGAGATTTTTGCGTGCACCACCGGCAACGGATTTCGAACTAAATCGATTGACACGCGCCTCGCACGCAACGCTTCCCTTGCAACCTTGCAACACACAACCGATTGTCTTCTCAATGGCAAATTACGATGTCCGAATGTTAACAATTACCACGATCCGTCACACCGTTCGACACATGGAAGCGTTGTTACAAGCCCCCGGTTTTAAAATATCACCGTGCAACAATTATTTCCCGCGTCCAAAAAGCGACGCGGCATTTGTCAACTTGTTGGCTACAAAGTTAAGTTAATGGTCAGCTTTGCAGAAATAGCGTCCGTTTTAGAGCCATTTGCCCTCAAACCAATTGCATGTTCGTGCGGTTCCTCCCCAAACCGAAGGCAATTGGTGCGGTTCATTTGTGGTTTGGACGAAAACAAAATACTTTGGCCCTGCGATTGACAAATTTTGGTGCCCAAGGCACGAAATGTCCTTAAACAAATCTTTTACTTTTTTCTCTCTCTCTCATCATTTGCGACACGCCATAAGTGAGCTGTAAGGTTTCTGCCGCACCGCCGTCTTTACATCATCCCCGGTGGGAGACGAGATCGTACGAAGATTGAAAATAAATTCATCCCAATAGACAGGTGCGTTTGCGACCTCCATTTGGTGCTGGCATAACCGCAACAAACTATGGCGACAGTTTGTTAGTTTGCTGCCTGCATTATGAAATATTCCGGGCGGTTTGTTTTGCTTTTTTTTTCTTCTCGCTTCTCAAAGATATACCACACGAAAACCGCAGAAATGTAGATCATCTGTCAATCGACTCAGTGGCCCCGGCGCATGATGACGATCGGTCGAAACGTCACTGTAGGTAGCGACGGCACTCCAACAAGAGCCGTTCCGTTTAATGGCCCTCCAAAGACTCAGAAATGTCTGTCGCGCTTAAGCACAGACTAATGAAAGTTCTATAAATAATCCCCCCCATCCACTTGGTAAGAACTGGGCACTAGAATGGAAGCGATCGTGATCGACGACATGGGTGAGAATGCACCGGATCTCTGGCTCACGCGATCAGATGTCGAAGATGTGAAGTCTTCGGCTTTGCTCCATTTTAAAGTTTGGAACTGATGACAAAACCGGCCATTCCTGAAGACCCATTAGTCGCATCCCAAAAGGTGTCGGTAAACATTCAATTTAAGTCATTTTCCGCCCCTTTTCTGCCACCGCTTGCGACACATCTGTTACGACTCGATCGACACGAAGCAGTTGACCGTAATTGATTATCTGCTCAAACCGAGGTGATCCCAATATTCCAGTGCGTGCATGCGTGCGTACGGTGAGAATGTTATTATAATTGAAAGCAGCAACCCAAACGCAATCGTTGGGAAGGGAACCCAGGGATGTCAGCAAACACCGGGAACGCTGGGAACTGGTTTGTGTCATTAGTGCAGCTTGTATAAACATTAGGCGGTGTATGTTTTAAAGACACCAAAAAAAACCTCCCAAGGGGATGGTATTAATTAATTATTTTACGCCAGATAAATTAGGAGACTGGAAAAGAGATTATTTCGGGAATGTTCCTTAACGGACAGAGATTTTTGTTGAACGCTCGTGTAGAAAAAAAAATCACACTCCCCTTGTCAAGTTCGCCACGTACATAAATAATAAGTATCAGCTGAGCTAAAGTACGTCCAAATCACAACCTTTTTTATTGTACTTTCTTATCAATTTTCAGGACTGGCAACGTGAAAAGCATAGCAAAAAAAACTCAAACAAACGTGTGCCGCCAATGTCATGCGGCTGGAACGGAATGATCGGCAACACGACAAAGCGCCTTCTGATGTCTTCCTCGCCAAACTCCGACATGTTACAAGAGGTTATCTCGTGGATTGGAATCTATAGGCAATAAAGCATGCGATTTGTCCCGGACGAGCTGACCCATCTGTTGACCACCCAGTCAACCAGTCGTGACTCGACTTCTGTCGCACATTCGTAGAAGTCATAAAAGGGGTTACTGTACGCCCTCGAACATACCCTGAAATCTTCACCGGAACTGAGCAGTCTTCCTTTCTAGATAGTAAGTTATCTTTGGAAAGGAGGCATGTATAATCCATGATAGAGCTTAGCATAAAACGCCGCATTTATTCCAAAGGATTCAAACAACTGGTTAAAAGATTATGATACAGGATTTAATTTTTCTATTAACAAAAACGTGGGCTCCATACATTTTTATCAGCTCAACGATATTTAGCGCTGCTAAGACCTTATCGATTGGGGATAATCACCTGTCCCAACTGTTGCGAACAAAGTAGGCTATCAGACCTGCTGCTAGACGACTGCGATGTTGCCATAAACTGTCCAAGTGTACTACTACAAACAAAGCCTTTTGCTGAAGGAAAACCAGTGCCAATGTGACGGAGAAAAGCAATAAGTAGACATCCGTCTCCAGATCCAAAGAAAACTCAGAACAAAACAAAATCATGACCGACTCACGCAAACCTCCCGCGAAGGTTGTTCCAGTTCATCGGGGGAAAACCACAACCAACGCCATTGCCGAAACGTGTCAGCGGGCCTGGATCGAAAGTGACAGGCACCGGCAGCCGGAATCGGAACGGGAACCATTCCTTACCACCGGCAGCAGTTCGGACGGGAGCGAAACGTCCAGCCTGGAGTGCGAACAGTTGTGCACGGGGACGCGTGGGGCTCGCGAAAAGAAAAAACCGCGCATTTTCGCCATCGATCTGGAACGGGGAAACGGCGGAAAACGACAGTGTGACGGCAGTACCGGTGAGCTGACACCGTCGGGTTCGGTCGGTTCCACCGGAACGGGAACGAGCGCCGATAGCCGTACCAGTAACGAGGATTCTCACAGCGATGCCAAACTAGTCGATAAGCTGCAAAAGGTGAACCGACGGAGGCGGAAACAGCCGCAAAGCAGGACCGCCAAGCTGATCCAGTTGTGTCAGTGCTGTCCTTGGACCGTGCCGTGGAGTCTGCTGATTGTCAGTGCCCTGCAGGTGAGTTTAGGCTTTGATTTGGAATCAATTTTTTGACAGACGTGTTATTGCGCCCTGAGGCTAATTGGGGCTGTGAGGTTTCTCCTTGAGTGTTAAATTGGTTTATTAGCGGGAGCCAGCCCATTCCGCGAAGCGGAAGGTTACGGCGATGAAGATGGGCATGAATCACAAGTTGTGTTGCCTCAACTTCAAGATAAAGATTTCAAATCGATTTAAAAAAAACGTTGATAAGCTACCGAGTGAGAAACACGGAAAGCTTGTTATGCGAATTGCATACATTTCGCATTTACTTGATAAAACGCCTAAAAGTATGCAATTTAAATTCGTATTCTAGATAAAGCCCTTTTTTCAGTCCCATTAGCAAGGTTTTCATTCCTATTAACAAGACTGTAGCCAGGATGGATTTCTTTTTAACCGAAATCCATCAGTCCAACCCTTGCTTGTTGGCTTTCGTACTTCCGAACAAACTTTCGTATAAGCCCAATCAATCAACCTGCATTTGTCTTGCCCACCAAACACACAAACAGACAACGCCAACTGAATGGAACACACTGTCCGGTCCATTCTTATCACATTTCGCACATATGTACTGGCAAACAATCGCCCTCCATAGCTCTATCGATTTTCCTTAAGCTGAGCTTCTTCATTCGATCCTGAATTTTTTCTTCACATGGTTCAGTGGACTCGTACCGTACCACTTGTCGCTGACTGTGCCGGTCAAATGGTTTCACTTTCTCAGAGCCGGGACTGTGTTGCGTATGAAACAACACTTCCCGGGAATAAGAAGACTGCCAGTGGGAAGGAAAAAGAACAATAACCTACAAAAACCAGGAAACGTGTCCCGAGAGAAGGACACGCATTCCGCGCTTCATTTGGTTCGGTTAAAGAAGGAAAAAGAGCACCGGATTGCTGTGAGCAGTGGAGAAAAAATCGATGTGAAAATTTCATTGCAACCGGGGGAAAGGCAGTCAGGGTGTGGCATTGACGCAGTACTGGGATGCTGTTTACGTGTTTTCGGCAGGAACCCTTCTGCTAAGCCTAGACTCACAGGCACCGAGCGGAAGAATGGCTGATAAATTGTGTAGGATCCGCTAACAAGCCAAGAAAAATGAGTCATTATAGTGTTAGGGAACTGATTATGGCCTTTGTTTTGGACAAGAATCATCAACACATCGATGGAACCTGAGCCGCTCCACAAACAGAAATCCATACACCCTGCTTGGGTGTCGTTACACACCAACTAAGCCTCAATTAGTTACTATTTTCTTACCATTTACCGAACTTGATTCTGTGACATAATCCAAATCGAACGATACCATTGGACCTTGCCCTTGCGGCTGCCAGATCAGTGTTATCCGTGTGCGGAGTGTGCAGCGTTCCCTTGAATCATTAACGCTGAGATTTACGTTCCCAGCGGCACCCAGCACCATTCAAAGCAGTGCCATTAATTTATTTAATTTGTTACGCCACCTCTCGGGCTGGATGCACTGTGCGCATTGTGTTTAGTCAAGCAGAATGGATTGCACTGGCGCACGTCACCCTTGGTCGAAGCCAAGGGAACAATCACCTTTGTTGGGAGGTGATTTTTATTATAAATCGGATCTCTGTTACTCATCAGAAACTGTGGCCTAAGATTAGCTGGGAATTCTAACCATTCTAATCGCACATGGTGCATATCCGAACAAACGATACACAAAAAAGTGCTTTGTAAATATTTGTCCCGGGTGTTTCGTTTGCGTATTATTTCGCAAACATGATAAAGTAAATATTTTGGTATGTTACCGAGAGGACTATCTGGTGGAAAAATAAACTCCATCTTTACAACAGTAGCTCAACGTAAAAAAAGCGTCCGTCATCTTACGGGGGCAGCACATCTTACGGATAACATCTTTTCTTAATGCTTCTTTTCATAGGAAGGCTTCAATCAATTCGTCTCCCCCCTGCTATCATCTACAGACTACAGCTGTAATGTACAATGTCCCCTTCCCGAATCAAACACTTCAAGCAGTTTGTTGAAGGCATGAACACATCCCCTTGCACGTGCGCTTCGCATCTTGACTCGGCCCTAACCTCATCAATGTCGATTTCCCTTCAATATGCGTTATCGGCATAAGCAGGGGTCCGCAATTTATTTATTTTTTTATCCATTGCATGAATCAAAAATTCAAACTGCTACCGTTCGTGGTATTTGTTTTAGACGTTTAGGTGAAAATTAATAAATGAAATAAATTTTAAAAAATCATACGATATCCCTGATAAGATATGCATTGGAAAGTTTTATTATGCGAATTGCATACCTCTAGGCGTTTTCTTACGTAAACCGCTAGTATTCGTAATTTTATTAGAAGGACATATGCATAACGTAACTTTTCACTTGTTTATAAATGAATTTATAAGAAGTCGTTTTAAATGTTCTTAATTCACTTGTTTAATATAATTTATATAATTTATAAATATTTATCACATAATAATTCATTTCTTGTCATTTTTGTCATTTTGTCATTTTTTGTACAGTCTTTCGCTGGAACAGATACAATACTTTCTAAAGGTCGGAAACAAAAGATCTAAACTAAAGCTCCCATAACCTCAAAGCGTACAAAAAAAACCAATGAGAAAAATTGCCAACCCCTGACACAGAAATCGACCTCGCTGTCACCCCAACAAACATAATTACGTACCGGTGATGCTGGCAAAGACAATGATTGAATAAAATTGCAATAAAATGCAGACTTAAGGCCTTTGCATCCATTTGCAGCATAATCTCCGCATTGAGCGATCGATCGGCTCCACTGCTCCATTCTCCTCAACCTCCCCTTATGTCATCCTTCTGCAGGTATTTGGTTCCCTTTTTGGTCAAAGCATGGCAAGGGGGTTTGCCGGTGGAGAGTCTCCTAGCAACCGCACTTGATTGATGGCATGATGTCCGCGAGATTGTCACGTGCAGTGTCCCTTGCCGGGCACTAGCACTAGCATCCCTTGTAAGGGAACAGCCTCGTAACTAACTTGCTAAAAGGCGCAAAAATAGACGTTCAATCTGTTCGATTGGAACGCTGGTAGCGAAGGAGAAGCAAATTCCGAACTACCAGCTGTGAACAAACGTACCATTTCATACCGTCCGCAAGGTTTGGTAGTTACTCTGCCCCGGGTGCAGTCTGTGCAGTTGCAATCCCCTTGCCCTATCGATCCCCACCCTTAAGTTCTGTCCACGGTTACACACGTTGCAGCGGAATGTAAACAAAGGCGCACCGGCAGCAACCGGTGTAACGAAACGGCAAGCGAAAATCCAATATTTACCCAACGCCTCGTAACTGCCACTGCCACTGGGTCACGGGTGTAGCAAATCGGGAACAACTCTATCGATTGTCGACGGTAGCACGTTGCACGCGTCGACCACGGATTGATTCGGCCGGTGACAACTTACAATGGGGACGCACGGAGCAAACGGTCAAATAGTGACGCTCCACCGTCTAAATGGTTTGCAAAGTGTACCGTGACTTCACAAAACCTGTGCCAATCGCATCAAATCGCTTAGAGATTATAAAAGAGGATTTTGGACTCTGTGGCCGGCCAAGTTACGCTGGGGACACCGTGAACAGTATTGTGTCAGTAGAACAGCTAATGTCTCTTTGTTCTTCCAACGCGTAACCCTGACGGTGCGATGGATGGGTGTGTATGGCTTCAGCACAAACAAAACAAGGAAAGCCACCAAACTGCGCCATCATTGCGCTTTGCTCTGATTTCTATATGTTTCTAAATAGCAATGCACCGGCCACGCACACAAGGTGCTGCAGGGGACCAGTGGCTCTAGTTCTTTCGAATTCCATTGCCCTACCGTACTCAATCTCTTTGGAACTGATTTAGGTTACCGTCCTGTAGGCCGTGACTGCACCCAATGGACACTACCCCCAAGTCAAACGGTATTGGAGTTATTCGACACATAATTAGTATAAACTGTCCAGCAGTAGTTACCCACGCGAAGTGTCCCCTTGCTCACCCGGAATAGCCCGGGTCAATCCGCGAAAAATGTCTCAATTTACAGGCGGAACCAACGAAGAAACCAAACCCCATTGGAACGAAAGTTATGCTTAATCACTGAGCTTCGACGCACCATTCACTCATATCCACCTATTCCTGCCATGCTGCATGTGTATGGGAAAATAGTGCGAGGAAAAATAACGATTCTAACAAATGGCCCTTCCGGCTTCTTCGTCAATCCGTCACGGTGGATGCGTATGGTGATTACACTAGAAATTTAATACGAAACCGCGTGGTTTCGGGTGCGTGTGTGTGGTGCCTTTTTCACGATTCCCTTTCCTTTACGAGCATGCGGACGTGCTGGTGCTCGTAAACGTAAATCAAACTACACCAACTTCACGATCCCAATTCGGCGCGATTGGCGGGTGGGTAAGATTGGCTGAGTCCTTTGAAACATCTTCAAGATTTATGTGCTCGCAACCCGGCTTCCACCACGGCCATACGGACGTCGGTGTTAATTCTGCTCATATTTTTATACCACATCGCGTCGATGAAATTAACGGCTTTTGGTCATTGATCTGCGTTGGCACATTGCGGACAGGCCGGGTTGTTTTACGCGAGCTGAATGTAAATCTATACCGAACGCCAGATAGGAACAGAATCTCTTAAATGGTTTTGTTTGGAAAATCATGAGTGGATTCCATCTCTGATTTCCATTGCAAACACCTGAAAATCGTACAATGTTTTCCACAACATATCTTGACATCGCCACCTTCCAACATTGCTGCTAGAGTTATGTACTGAAAATCATCATAACAGAATCTTTTTCTTGATTTTCTCCCCCAGATCGCCATTTTTACTTATGATAACGATGCCATCAACCAGAAACTCATCTTCTCACCCGTGAAACAGTATGAGGTAAGCGTTTTTCTGTACCTTCCCACCATCTCGATGTCGATTCATGATGAAATATTTAAACATTCCCTTCACAGATTTGGCGCTTTGTAACGTACACTTTTCTACACATGGGAACTGTTCATCTTGTGCTGAATATCATCATACAGGTTAGTATGGATAGGGTTCTGTGAAACATGTTATTCTTTAATATTTAATAGAATGAATACGCAAGAAATATCAGCTAATGCATAGTTCCATTATCTCAGGCGTTACAAGAATATTAAATTAAAGTAAAACTATTGTTTTAAATTATATACCCGATTGAGAAGGGAAATATGTGCCTTGAAACAGTATGTTTGAGAAATTGTAACCAGCATTTAAGTTTTCAAAACTAAAAGCCTAAATGTATGCAAACTGCAGTGCTCGATGTCATTCAAACGAACATCTAACCGATTTTGTTTCTACAGATTCTTGTAGCATTTCCACTGGAAACGGAACAGGGTCATGGTAAGGTGCTGTTTGTATACTTTATCGGTACGCTGGCCGGTGCTTTAGGTGCTTCCGTCTTTGAGCCTACCCTAATGGTAGGCGCCTCCGCCGGTGTATATTGCTTGCTCATGAGCCACATACCACATATCATCATGGTAAGTTGCATTCCTTCCTGTAGAATGGCATTATTTTAAACCATATTACTTCCCGCAGAACTTTCGCACGTTATCGTATCGTTACTATCGACTTATTGCCGTGCTGATGCTGTGCATTAGCGATGTCATGTACTCCATCCGTCACTGCCTTACCAAAGGAAACCATCAGCCAAGAATCGGTGTGGCAGCCCACATCAGTGGTGCTGTTTGTGGGCTCCTGATAGGTTTCGTCGTCTACCGGTCCAAGGTAGAGCCCGACACGTCCAAAGTCATTGTGGTGTTTCGGACGCTACGGTACCTAGCGGCGGTACTACTGCTGGCGTGGATTGGCTGTACCGTGCTCTACAACCTCGACCGAAGCCATGTGATTCAGATCCTCTAGCCATAGTGTGTCGGTAGTCAATGTAAGTTAAGTTTCTAAACGCCCAAACGATCTATTCAAAGTTTGTACAGTACCGTAAGTTTGCGTAAGACCAAAACACGTTTTTATGACATATTTATATACGACGCTAGCTGTGTGTTTCGTTTATTCGATTTACATCCGAACGGAGTGCTTAGAGTTACGACAGTATGCAGACCACTTAGTGATACACCTTAAACCTCCTTAAACCAGCCGGAAGAGATATCCAAGTCATATCGCACGGTCGCGACTCAAATCGAATAACACTTCCGGCAATTTACTAACCAACCTAAACGTAAGCCTTGCGCGGCTTCATATACCCTCGGTATCGCATTCGAGAAGGACTCTAGTTTGCAAAGGAAATGGATTACAAGCTCACCTAAACCTGAAGTTGTTCGTCGTTTGCTCGATTGTGTCTTACCCTGCGTGATATGGTTTGTGTCTACGATTCGAAGACACCCGTTCAACCGTATCAGTCGATCTGACTTAAAACTATAGATTAATATCACGAAAATCACAGTAACTCTCGTTCATTCGGTCTTCCATTCATACCATGGACACACAAGCACTCACACACACTCACGCTCACGCTCCTATACACTTACATTAGCCGTACTTATGAACACCCGTGCACACACTTGTCTAATCCTAGTTCGGGTCACATAATAACCGGCTTACCGTCGCCTTCGGCAATCCAACGGCGTACAGTGCACACCAACTTCGGTACATTTACACTCCAGACATGGCCCCGATAGCTCCGATATGATCCTTCCCACACGGTACATGCGCCCGTAAATGTTGCATCCGGCCAGCTTCAGGATGCCCACCGTATCCTTCACCTTCGACTTCATGGTAATCTCCGCCGTCCCTTCGGAGTGATGTTGCTTCAGCTTGTTAATATCCACCGGATTGACCACGTACGTTTCCGCGCTGACACCGGGCGTACCTTCGGCAATTACCTGGTACTGGTCAGCGCGATGCTCGGGACTACCACCATACCCGTACCGATCGAGCTCATTTTGTGACTCCGTGTCGGATTCGGGCTGGTTGATCGGTTTGGTGTGGAAGCCCGGATTCAGGAACGGCAGATCGAGCAGTGATGGCCGGTAGAGCGTTTTAGTATCGTTTTTGGCACTCTCCACCTTCAGCGTTACCGTGCCATCGTGAAGTTCTTCGTCCGACGGTGGTTTCACATCACCGAGGGAAGCCTCCAAACCGACCGTCGGATCGTAAACCGCCGTCAGTCGGGAAGGGAGTGTCTTGAACGGCGGAATTCCATCGCCATGTGATCCGGCAGTGCCACTACCCGTGCTATTCCTCAATTTATTCTCATTGATGGGATCCTCCTCGCGCAGCAAGTAGTTCAACATGTTCTCCAGACTAAACATTCCGCTCGCTTCAGGTTCACGGTCGGTACCGGTAGTACCAGCTGGTTTTGTTGCCTCCGATACGGGTTCTTCGGGATGGTGCACCGACACGGGGAAATTTAACTCGAACCCGGTAAAGTTGGGCTTCGATGAGGTTGTGCGCTGCGTTGGTACGTGTTCCTCGGACACTGAGGGTAGGTAGTTCGAATCGGTCGTTATCGATATGATTTGCTTCTCGAAATCATCGCCTCCTTCGCTCGGATCGCCTAGTAGATCCTCCAGCGAGGTATTCTTCGATTGCAGTGTCGAAAGTAGCTTCTCCTTGTCCTCGATCAGGGACATTAACGGAGGTGCCGGTTCCGTTCGGATCACATCAATGAACGGATTAGATGGTGTTACTGGAAAGAATTAATGGTTGATAGAGAATTAATATAAGAAACTAAGAGTCTACATGTTCAGGAGATCCGATCTTACCTCCATAGGAACTGGTTGGTGTGGCGTTGTATGGTAACTTCGCATGATGATCGTCCGTCAGCTCTATCGGGGACGGTGTAGTAGCGTAACTTTCATAGTAAAACTCATCCTTTATCGGTTCCTTTGGTACAAAACCACCTAAAATATCAACAGCAAGCGTTAAATAGGAATCATTTACCAGAGAAGAGCCCTCGCTTCTTGAAACATACCTTCCGTTTTCGTTGGCGGTGAGAATCCACTCATGTCTGTGCCTTCAATCCGGAACAGTGGATTATCGGTGCTGGGCTGTATCTTGTCCAGCTTTGCCCCTCCGTAGGCCAGCTCCTTGTGGTTCGTGTAGTAGACATTTTTCTCCGGATATCCCACACCATACTTATCGTACACCGGCACATAGGTTCCTTCCTGCGGTACCTCATACTTCGTGGGAATGAACTTCTTCAGCTCGTTCTTGAACAAGTCTTGCTTTTGCGGATGCTCTGAGTACTTGTGTATTGTGTCCGTGTCGTAATCGTAGTCCATTTCATCGACCGTATCGTACTTATCGCGTATAACCTTCGTGTTGTAGTACCCATTCTTCGCATCCACATCGTAGCTCTCCGTCAGCGCAGGATAGTTGATCGCAGGATCGTACGAATACTCGTACTCCGCCATTGGTTTTCCGGGTGCCTTGTACGTCAAACCCGGATGAAGAATTTCGTGCTCGTTGCTCATGCCGTACCCTGTCGGTGTCTCGTACGGATCGTTCACTATCGGATAGTTATTCGGATGGTTCTTGAAGTACGTGTACGTCGGTGGTACGATACTGGCCGGCTTTGGCGGTTCGTTCTTCTTCACCGCATCCGCCGGCAGGAACGGAATGATCTTCAGGTTCGGTAAACTCGGCGGCAGTGTCGGTTCGTCGTAGTCCAACCCGATATCCGATTCCAAAATCGAAGGAATGTTGCTTACCTTGTGGAAGCCACTGATCGGAATCGGTTTCGGTGTGGCCGGGCGATATTCCGTGCGGTTTTTCTGTCCCTGTTTGCCGGAATCATTCTTCGTTGCGTCGAAGATGTTGGACAGCCCGCTCAATAGCACGGACAGAAGATTGTTCTCCTTCAACGGGTTCGGCGGTGGACGAGTGAGTGCTACAGTGGGCGTTAATTTTGTCGGTGAGATCGACGTGATCGTTTCAGTGGTGGTGACTGTATCGTTATTCTCCACACTGAATGCTTCCGTACGTAGTTCCTCGTGAGTAGTGTCGGTGTAAGAATTCACAGTTGTATCTGTCACTTCCGTGGACGTTTCAGCAGAAGTTTCATCCTGCATCGTTGAGGTTTCGGAAGGAACAGTTGACGTCATCACTGTCGACTCCTCACTATCGCTTATCCCCAGCGTACTTGAGCATATTTCTTCCGTTAAACGATCAGATGTTTCCTTCATCATGGTCGTCACATCTGGCCCAACCGTTGAAGTCACTTCACTCTCAGTTGCCACGGACGTAGTTAGGTCATTCAGCAAAGCAGTAGAATCCGTCGATTCCGTCGTTGTTGTGGTCATCTTGGAGAGAATTGTCGATGGTATCTTTTCCGGTTGGAAGCCAACAAATTTATTATTGGGGCGCTTCGTTGCAATGGTTGTTGTGGTTAAGGGTTCTGTAGCCGTCACCTTAGTGACTTTCTCTATTTTAGCATTCAGCGAGTTTAGAATGGTTTCGACCGTTTGTTTGTCGACCAATTGATCGATTTTAATAACGACATCGATTGGCGTGGAACTGACGACCGGTTGCGGTGTTGTTCGTACTAATTTCTCAGACACTACCAACTTTTTCGTTGTTGCTGGCAGTGGTGTTGTTATGGGTTTGATGGCTTCCGTAGATGTCTTCGTTAGCGTAGGTGATGTGGAACCAGAAGTGGATGGAATTGTTCCTGTTGTCTTGGTAGAATCAGTCTTAAGGGAGGTGCTTGTCGATGTGGGTAATGCTTCTTTCTTCAATGGAGCTTTTGTAGGTGCCAATAAATCGGTACCATTAGCTAACAAAGATTCTACCTTTATTGGTGCTGCAGTACTTGGGAAAGTAGTAGCTGGAGCGGTTGTCGTAGGAGCTACTGTGGTTGTTTGCTTGGTGGTAGTAGTACGAGGAGTTGAGGTAGTAGAAGGTGTTGTAGTGGTAGTAGTAGTTGGAATCTCGGTTGTAGTAGTGGTAGTAGTAGTTGGAATCTCGGTTGTAGTAGTGGTAGTAGTAGTTGGAGATGCAGTCGACGTAGTGGTAGAAGTCGCAGTAGTAGTTGGAGCTTCCGTCGATGTAGTAGTAGTAGTAGTAGTAGTAGTAGTAGTAGCGGATGTTGTACTTGCATGTCTAGTCGGAACAGTTTCTGTAACTCTTTGAGCTGATTTCACAATAGGAGGAATCTTTGTTGTAGTCGATGTCTGCTTCACTTTGATCGACGGAAGGGTAGTTCTCTCGGTAGCAGTCGTTGTGGCAATATTTTCTACTGCTTCCGTTTTATCCTCCACAATATCCGTAGTGAGCACATTCTTCAAGGTAGTTTCCGAAAGCGAATTCGATACTTCTGTAGGGTTTTCCTTCAGCAACGAATCAGACTCCAAGTTCTGGAAGCTCGGTTCATTCATCAACAGTGTCGGCATCTTCGGCAACGGTTTAAACATTATCGGAACGGGTGGAATCTTTCTTACGGGGAAATTAAAGTCGGGCTTTTCAATGTATATCGCTTGCGGTTCCTGAATGATCTCAACCTTTACGGTTTGCAGCTCGGGCGGTACCTCCGTGGAACCAAACGTGCTTCCTTCCGATGCTGAAGTGGTGCTCAGTAGCAGCTCATCCTCTCCAGCATCATCGATAAAGTCAAGCCCAGCACGCAACAGGTCTAGAAAACTTTTCTCCGATGTTGTGCTCACGGGGGTAGCTTCAGTGACGGGCACTTCAATAGTTTTTGTAGCATTCTTCGCTTCCTCCTTCGGTGCGTCGGGATCGGGCCCGAAGAGGATTGAGAAAAAGTCAAACGATTCTTCCTCGTCTTCCATTTTACGTCCGAAAGGTTTCTGTTCGCCATGTTCTGTGAAAGCAAAAAAAAACACGTTAAATTGTATATCCAAACCTTTGCAACGCAACCACTTAAAGCACTTACTACAATCGTATCGCACCGCACAACACTCCCCACGCGGTACTCGTGGCGTACAGCCCTTGATGGCCGGTGCACACTTCTTCGGAGTACATTTTCGTTGTCCTCTTATGCAGTAGCACACTTCACACGGATCTTCCGACTTCATCTTCTCACCGTCCGGGTACGTATGGCCTCCGGCGGTACATCCGTTGCTACGGTAACCTCTTCGTTCCGTCATGCGTTGATAGTGTTTGTTATTGATCCGACGGACATGGTTTGCCGACTCGGTGGACAGCTCCGTGCCACTGGTTTTGATAGGCGTTTTTCCACTACAATCGTACCGTATGGGACAGCATGCCGAATCCACAAACACTGGGGCACATTTTTGATTTGCTAGGGCACATTTGGGCTTTACACACTTCTGCCGTCCATTGATGCAGTAGCAGTATGAGCAAAGTGTTGAACTAACCATGGCCGAACCCGATTTGTATACCGTTCCATTAATGATACACGCTGTGGAAAAGGAGAATCGAAGAAAAAGTTAGAAGCCGAAGAATAAAATGTCTCAAGAATGATATACTAACCTCCATTATCTTCCACCTCATCGTCATCCGAACGTCTCAGATACGAGTTGGGCTTTTCCAACCGCTCCTGAGCTGCCTTCTCGTAGTAATCCAAAAAGTGTAGCTTCTTTCGATCGCCATTGTTTTTCACCGCCAAGTTCAGCTTGGAACACTGCAGATACGGACAACAAGATCCGGCTTTGTGCACCAGAATGCACCCACGCGGCGGTGGAATCGGTTGCTCTGTGAAGAAATAACGAAGAACGAGCGGTACGGTGAACAACGAGTTTGCGCCTAGCGGGTATGCAATACGCACCTGGACACACTTTCAGCGCGCATATAAGCGTCTTCTCCGTACATTTGCACATCAAGCACGGTTCCTTCGTCGGTACGATTGAACCCTCCATAAAGTGGGTACCATTGTAGTAACAACTGGATTCTGGGGAAGAAACAACGCGGATTAAAATCAGATTCGTTGCATTGATTTGCATTATTTATTGCCCACACATTATCTGTTCATCAATGGGAAAACACTTCATTTGCGAATGATTTATGCACGTACAATAAACGCTCAATATGTGCATGTTTTTGCCACCACGTTTTATCTAACAAATCAGTCCAAAAACTATGGCACTGTATAGCATCAGCATCATTAACGAAAGCCCCGTTAACGATTGTGGTTCCACCTTCGTTTGCCACTTTCGCGCATCATTAAGTGACACCGACAGCATCATAAATATATCGTATTACACACGCTCAGCAGAGAAAAAAAATACGTTCTGATCAAACGCTAAGCTTAGATAAAGCAAATAAAAAACCGCTAGATCTACACCGACGTCCGGTTATTGACACCCTAGAAGAATGGAGGATTAAAAAGGAGTAGCACAAAAAAAAGCATGGCACAGAAAAAAAACCCAAATGTGACAAGAAAGGCACAAAAACCAGACATTTCGTTAATGAAATGCGTCGTACCGTCACAAAACCCGTTGAGATCACCATCGTCATCATTATGATGGTGACACATTTTGCGCCACCTCGTACCGATCGTATACATATTTTCGCCATTATATCAGCGGACACATTTCAGCGAAAAATTTCTCATTCTATTGGCGTACATTCCGATGCATGTTTTTGAAAAAAAAAACATAAAAACACGAATATAACACACTGATTACTAAGCTCATGCTGACCCATGTTGGGTTTAATACAGCTTCCCGAATGCTGCATAATGAGCTACAAGCTGCCGGGGAAGGCAAAGAAAAACGAAATCGTTAGAAACGATCGTGAAGTTGATCTTCCGCTAATGATTGAAAATTTTCGTTTATCGATCGATTTTTTTTCCCCTCTTCCTCTTACACTCTTTCTTGCTTGCTTTATCGACAAATTTGGTTGTTTTTTCGTAGTGAAAACGTGCCGCACAGAAATAATCAAACCGTTTGCGCACAAACCGCTTTCCAAAATGCAAAAGAATCGATAAAATCTACAACAATACACGGCGGAATTGAAATCTCCGCCGGGAAACGAACCCGAAACGAATCGCGCACCGATCGCACAACAAAACATTGACCCGCCTCGAAGCCGGTTTTGCGCCAATGAGGGTCAAATCTCGTACACCGATGCGCGAAAGTAGCCCATGATCAAGGCCTTAAAGCGCTGAAGTTCAGCGCGGTTTTACGTCACACGCAACATGCCAGCGTTCCGGGGTTCATCGAACTGGCCGCGTGTGTGTGTGTGCAGGGGTTTTCGTAAAGTTCTCAGGCATTGGTAGTGCAACCTGTCTAATTGGGCAGTGTTGGATCGCAGCAGAAATGATTAGCAAACAGATGTGGGGTGTGTTTTTTGTGGTGTTTTTTGCTTTCTTGCATTTTCCTCCCGGGAACATTGGACGTAACCCATATTTACCGCTCGACACTGACAACCCTGATCCGACGGAGGACCACAGGAGGCATTTATATGCACCCCATTCTACCCCTTGTTCGGTCCGAAAGCCACCGTGACTAATTCGGCCCACTCATCGCGGTGTCCTAGATTTGTGCGAAACCCCATCCGGCGGACCGGCTGAAACAAATTGAGCGGAGATACTGGCCGGGCATGCTTGGCCCCATACGTGCCCATATTCTTTGGCCCTCTTCAAACGTGCCCCATCACTCGAAATCGGTTTCTCCTTCTGCGCTTCACTTTCTGCCTGCGCCACAAGTGTTGTTTGTTTTTGCTCGCCCCGATCCATTCTTGACGCCTACCTTCGGCATTCCAATTCCACCTGGCTGATGGAGGTGAGGGCTTGATCGGTTTCTCCTACTTCACTTTTTTCAGCCCCTAACAAATTCGCTCTCGAAATGGCTTGATCGGGGTGGCACTAGAGCACGGTAAATCAATTCTTGCCACCTAGAAGACGGTACTGCTAAATAGGTTCCACCAAACTTTTAAGGGAGGTACGACATTCTCCACTAAAAGAGCAATACAATAGAGGAGACGGGAGACAAAACAGGCGGTGGAGTACTTTTGATGGACATTAGACGAACGTTTTGCGGTTTCGGACCACATTATAGGCACGACACCAAGGGGCTGTCAAACTGAATAATTGATGCTTTTAGGGAAGGCGAAAGTTCCAGTCTTTTTTATTCCCGGAGACCTCATTTAATGGTCTTAAAGGAGGTTTTGATGCCTGTTCCCATTTAACGCTCATTTATCTGAATTACTTTGTTTGATTAAAGTCAAATGAGATGGTTCAGGTGAACGTAATCTTCCCCTGACGTGGGCTGTCAAATAGAACCATTATGAGGTCCGTGTTATAGTGGTACCGTCAGCTCAAAGCCTACCAGCCTATTTGGCTATAAATATTAATAGAATCGAATTTAATTCACCACATGTTTGAATCATAAAAGCTGTAGCCGTTTTGATGAGAGAACGCTTATAAATATTTCATTACATCTAATCGTTTTACAGCGTCCAATATTGCAGCAAACAAAACTGACCTCAAATTTTCCACCCCGAGCGGTTCTTTATGATCTCTGAAGGAGAAGAAGGAAAACATCCCATTCCGAAAACCAATTCGCAAGCATAATCCCATTAAAAAGCCTCATCCACATACATTCGATCAAAACATCGTGACCATTTTCCATGCCCCCCATTTGGCCGGGGCGATTGCTTACGACCACGATGTGGACCACAGGGAGGTTCACTCGCGATCGTGTCCAGCATCCGGGAGGGTTTGGATTTATGATCTCCCAAAAGGGCTATCCATTTAAAGGCACCCATTGAGCACCCTTGTGCTAGGGAAGAGGAATTGTAACTGCATCACTAAACAAGCCGAGAGGGAAATTTGACTCAACGGAATTCCACCGCGTGTGTGATCCCAAAACCGAACCTGTTTCCCCCATTGGGCAAGATGGCCCATCCGTACGCCTGCGCATTCCCGACTGTCCCAACTGTCCCTGATGGGCGCGTTCGTGGTTGTCACCACCGACCAGGCACGCACCTTGAAAATGGGGTGGAGTTTGTAAGTGAAAATTCCAAAACCACTATCATCACCACACGGCGATACATGATGGTGATGATCGTCGCCGGGTTTAGCCGTTCCCCTGCGGGTGGACTGGGAACGTGCGCGATCATAATATTTAGCACACGATAATTTCACACTCACACCCCGGGACCCGTCATCGTTCCCGGACGGGAAGCCAGTGGTTTTCACCAACGATACCCATTATCCGATACCCTCCCTTTCCGTCGTTCCTTCTAATGTTGGTCCGAAACGAAATTATGGAGCGCATGGTTCGAAACGAAACGAAGCAAAACGAGGCAAGCGAGCATATACACCTTGCGAGAACTAATTTGCATTCGCTCCGTACGCGCCATCACGCGGACGGTGGACCACTTTTCCTTCGGCGTGCCCTACACACACACACCTTGCGCTAGTATTTAGCTGCCTGCCCTGTACGTTCATTCAGGAAAATGCAGGTCACATACTGTTTTCCTTTTTACTTCGATCACGAATAGAACACACGCTGGCGTTGACGGTTTTGCAACAAAGTGGATAAGTGAAATAAGGAGGGTAAGCAAAACAAACAGTTGCATAGAAATTATGCAGGTTGCACGAAGAATCATGTCATCATGTGTGATCATTTTCATAACACTACAAAGCAGGCACACAATGGAAATGTGTATCTTACCGTATCCGTACCGTACGTACCAAGATGACTTACATAATGACGTGAAGAACACCGAGGAGGCGCAAGAGACAAGCGCCATAAACAAACAAACAATCAAACAAACCAAGCGTTCGTCGCTTGATCGATCGTTGAAGTTCTTCGTTTTCGCGGCTTCAGCCTTTCTGTCATCCGGAGTGACAGAGTGAGAGGGGTGGCATTTAGCAGTGAGAAGAACCTTTTGCATAATGTAGATAATACATCTTCCCATTTGGGTCATGTCCACTTCAGAAAAAAAGAAGATAAACACCTTTCCACATGCACTTTTTTGTCGTGATAAATCGACTACCAACAACCAACATACAACGCATTGCAAGGCACGGCATTTAAGGCGAGAAAGATTTAATTAACGATTGCCACTACAGCAGCAGCTCTGTTTCGACTAACCAAGAAGGAATAACTTTTGCTCTCTGCACAGCTCCATCGTATGGGTGGTTTCCTAGTTAGCGAAGGCCGCTCCATGATTACGCGTCGAACTGAAGAAGTACCCATTACGAGGCCAACATTCCGATCGTTCCGGAATAGAACGCAACGAAAGCAAGCCCCCGCAAGCTCAGGGTGGCTGACCCAGTTCGAGAAGTCGCTGCACACACTCCGCCTGCAATCCCGAACTTCAAGTCCCAGCTCCCACTCACTGCACACTTTGGCATACAAAGTGCAAGTGGAAGTGAGTGCATGGTGAGTACGGTGGCGACGAACCCCCGGCGCTCCCTAACGCTACGGTGCTACGATCAATTCGGAACCGAGGATCGGCCTAGGGTTGGGTAGTTTTGTATTCAATTAATTTGTACACGTTTTCCCTCTATCGTCTGCCGTACATCGATCGCGCGCATACCCTTAGCAATGATCCTCCCCGCGAGCAGATGGGGCTACAAAATGAGGACTCTTTCAACCAGCAGGTGGTGAACTGAACTGAATATGTGTTTTGTGTCCGATGGTCAAGGTTTTTCCCGCTTTTTTTTCGCTTTCCTACTTACTTTGCACGAGCCTCGCACGATTACCTAGATCGTTTAATCTAGTTTTTGTTTGGGAAATGCGAATGTTTTCCTCTGGATTTTGTTTTTTGCAAACCTTGCAACTGAAATAAAAAAAAAGCTGCTGGTCCGAATTTTTCCTCGTGGAAATTTCCCCACACAACGGGAAGCGTGAAAGTGCTTTTCGTGTGGAGCCGGACACATGGTGTGTCGTGTTCCTGTTTGACCGGCTTATAATGTGTACATTTCCTTCGGCGATGGCTTTAAGGCTTGTTAACACAGTTCTAACGGTAACACCGACCGAGTCTCGTGTGGCTGGTGGATGTGAAATGTTGTAAAATATCATTAATAAAATAAAAAAAACCTGATGTTAGCTTCTTCGCCGGTGGTGTAACACAGTTCGTTGAGTAAGATTAAGATTACTCTCAACGATCTCGAAACTGCTAAGCCTATTCAATATCCCACTGGATAGGCTGTAGCTACACATCATCATATTAAGCCAAGGCTAATTAACACGCTAGACCACATAGAGCTCTCATAAGCCTATGGCTCCTACAGGGATAAGCAACGTTCCCCCTATTTGCTTATAGGACAAAACATGGGCGATACATAACATTGACTCTAATTAGAGTAAACTGAATAGTAATTAAATTTTTAAACTCTCGAATTATCTCCATACTTTCCTATCCCTGCTCAGAAGCAACAACATCCAACCTGCTGCTGGAACTTGGAGTTATTCAATTATCATCTTTTCCAACCCGCATCGGTGTAGTGAACGATTTTTTTTGCGGAGCTCACGTTGCGATAACTGACAGAACGGGACCCTCTCACATCTCATTACTGTGTGCATTCAAGTGCGATATCAGCCACAAAAGTTGATAGTTCGGTTTTGCGGACCGAAAATATCAGCGGGTGTTTTCGTATTGCCCTGCTCTTCACATCGCGCTCACACACGCGAATAGATAATAGCAATAATCATTGTCGGGGGTTTTTTTTCTCAAACGGATGGAAAAGTGAAACTGAACAACACTTTGGAAGTGTTTCCTGTCGGTGGCTGATTGGCGATTAGTGTTTCCCCCTTTTCATGTAGGATCGCGCCCAGTAGAAGTGGAGCAGCATTTAAGCGGCTTTACTGAAGGAAGTCTTCCCCAGAACCAAAATGAAAAATAATAGCTCACAAATAAACGCATAACAGCTGCTGTCAAAAGATGCTTCAAATCAGACAAGCCAGTCACGGGGCCGAGCAAAATGTAAAATAAAAACCGCTTTCGGTAGCTCCAGCAAGTAGAACATCCCCGAAAATGCTACTAATTGTGTACATCGGCCTCCCATTCTTTCTAATTATCCACCCACGGTGTGAATCGCGGGAAACGGGAAAAACGGGGTAAACGAACCCCTGGCCACACAACTCTCATCTCAAGATAGACACGCTCCAGGAAGCTCCAAGAACTATTTTTCATCATATTTTATTCGCGGCTACAATCCGCCTCTTGTTGATCTAAGTTATAACAAACAAAAAAAAAACGAGCCCCATTTCCTGCACCCCTAAAACAAAAAAAAAATCGGCAAGTGGCACAATAACATGACACAAAAAGAACATATTTTAAAAGTGCCCAAAATGCATGTCAGCTTTAGTAAATTTGCAAGTATAATGAAGCTACGCGGGAGAGAGAAGCTTTTGTTTGTGCTGTATCTTCAGATCGCGTTCGGGAATATGACCAAGGTTTGCTTAAGAGAACAGAACAGAGTACAAACAATCGTGCCCTAGAAGGCAACCGGAAGGAAGCATTGTATTATGCTAAAGCTTGTTTTGCTGAGAGTGTTCATCGGCACGAGGTAAAATCTTCTACTCAAAAACACAACAAACAGGAGCGTTTGGACAAAATAATGATCCGGATCTAAATTATATAGTCTTTTGTTATTGTTACAAGAAGACTTATTGTAGTATTTTTTTTTCAGTTGATAATACAGCGAAAGCCGTCATCATGGAAATATAAATAAGTTTTTTTTTCAGTTAAAATTTTACTGAGATAAATTTGATAAACATCTGATCATTTTTTACAAGTAAAATATTCTAACAAACAGTAAAATAATATTTAATTCCTTAAGGAACTATTTTAATCAAAAAAATTCAACAACCTTTCATTAAAATTTCAATTAAAATCGCAATGTTCTCATGCACTCAATCGTGAAAAAACTGTAATAATAAATACAGTTAAAACTCTATAACCTTTTAATATACCCTGAACAACCTGGCCATTTGTAGGAACGCTTACCAGCGTTTGTAATAAAACAAACCTTTCGCAGAAAACACTTCTCACGTAATTAAAAGCCTTCATTAAAACTGAGCCTCAGTTTTATTTTCAATTTCTTCCATTAAATGTTCTTATCGCGTTCTTATCTTCACTTTTTCGCCACACCTACATTACCAAACGCCCAAAGACAACGTCTCCGAACGGCAAAAGAACATACGACCAAAAATCCATAATTTTTTCCCCCCCCTAGCCATTAAATGTTTCAAATAAAAGCGTCCAAGCACTTACGGGTTCGCTGCATACGATATCCATCGGCGAACGGGAATTGCACCGCAACGAGCAGCATCACCACCGTGCCGCCGAACACGGCAAGAGCTGGACGGCTTATCGGCGACGAACCTTTGCGAGTGCCAACCGCTCCACGGTCGCTTTTGATATTTTGGTGGCCCATGATGATCACTTTTTAGAACTCGTTTGGGAATGCTCTGCTGTACCACACGCACCACACACTCACCGGCCCCTCCCTGTAGCACTGTTTTCTTCGCTTCCCTTTTTGCAACACACAACTGACCCGTTTCAGTTAACGCACACACCAAACAAAACTAAAACAGGTTAACATCAATGTACCAACGAACGCAGGATTCAATCAGCACAGCACATTTGTTGCAAACTTTGTTAAGCTTTCCGTTGGCCGTGCTGCGCGGAAGCTGTTTTTTTTCGTGTGTGTTGTAGCAATATTTCCTTCGGGAAAACGCACAAAAGACGCACCCTTTTATTAAATCTCTTCACACGCTGCCGTTGCGTCGAGCACGCTCAATCACGACCGGGGAAGCTCCGAACTGGCAAAAGCAAATTACCGAACGGTCGATAGCGAACTTCATCATCATCAATCATTTTGATCTTTTAATTGTGTGCACATACAGTAACGAATAACGAATGGTAATAACAAAACCGTATTCACGCACTAAAATCTTTGCGAATATTTTCCTCTAACATAGCAAAACCAAACATCTATTCTCTGAGCTTTATGACGGTGACGATCGTACACCGAAATGTGTGTGACACAGAACACAGCAAAACACTTGATGCACGACAAGTTACGCAGTAGCTGATCCACCCGGTCCGGTCGGCTCGCTGGTTGAGCGACGAATGATCGCGAGCCGCACACGATCGGTGAGAAGAAAACTGATTTTCTCCAGTGATGGGGAAAAGTGCCATGCTCCAAGCAGGCTGCGAGACGAACGAAAGAGACAGAAAGAGAAACCAAAACGGCGATGACGATCATGATGATGATGATGATGATGCGTGTGTGTGCAGGAATGCAAGAAAAATCCACCGAAAGCGAAGCATTTCGCGCACGGCCGGGAAACGAAAAACAGAGAAGCGTTCAGATCAACACTGAAGCATTTGGCTCTATGGCGAGTACACACAACCAAAAAAAACACAGGAGAAGAACGATACCTTTGCCACCGAAGAAACGAAAGTCAACAATATCTTCTCTGGGCAAAGCAACACTACAAAAAAGACAACTCCACACAACTTTAATCTCCAGCGGTCCAGTGCAGTGGAGTTTGCGCGTCTGTAAGTGTGCCTGTCTCACCTTCGGGAAGACCACTTCCTCCGGGGCACATTAGGGTGGTATGGTCTCTTTAGGTGACTTCACCTGAGCAGCCGCGACTTAAGAAGCCAGAACGCTTCAATGATCCTGCCCATTAAGAATTTAACCTTCTCACAGCGGCCCCAAACGAACGGTCCCCAACAGGGAAAAGGCGAGAGCGAGAAATCGTCCGAATCCGTTAGACAAACATAATCAGGCTATCAAACCATCATTAGAGACCGAAAGGAAACGAGAGAAAACAATAATATCTTGCAGACGCCTGCCCGCGCCCGCATATGGAAATGAGTACGCCGGGGCGTCGGGAAATAAGATCGTCCGTGGTGGAACTGCAACTACACCACACAAAAAAAAAACACACGCGCGCGCACACAAACCCGAAAGAGGAAGACGGAACAGTGGAAGGTGTGTTTTGTGTTTTGCTCCATTTTTGCTGCGTTCTTAAGCGTGAGAGACGAGACGAATGATTGCCAAAAACTACAGACCCAATCGCGATGGGAAGGCTTAGAAAGGAAGCTAATTAAAACATCAATGTTTTGGCTGATTGCCAGCCAGCGTAATGGCAGGTTTTGTTTGTGAGCGACGGGGGAGTCATTTGTTGTATAAACATGTTGGCCAATTATTGTGTGTGCACGGTGGTAAATTCTTCGTAGTATTTAATTTTGACGGTTGGAATACTCCTGTTTGACAGCTCTCAGCAATTTTGACAGCCGTCACAAGTCAATCGATGTGAGGAATTCTGGATATTGAAGAAATCTAGTGACATTTATTCTTCAGGAATTTTGAATTAGAATTTCGATCTGAGCTTCTGAATAGTTCCCTTTTTAGAAGTTAGTTATCTATGAGGATAATAGTCAAAGAGCCTCAGCATTCTCCAAGAATAAATTTAACAAAAGTAAACATCACTTAGGAGGCTGGTTTTAGTTCGCAGTTTATTTTGTAAACTTGTTAGAGGATTCCGTAGTAGAAATCCATGAGTTATCTTTCCAATTTTTCATCTTATGATATTGGCTAGAACTCATCCTAAGCTCAACAGGTAAAGAAGATGTTCATGCTTATTAGCATCCCAAAATGCACTCCAATGCACTGTGTCCGTGAGTACACTGGAAACTCCCTTACCAGACACGCAATCATGCACAAAACCTCCGTTACCACGTCTACCCCGCACTTCGAGGCACGACGATGTCTGCTTAAATTAAAATGTTACTGATCACCGAGAATTATGAAATCTGACTCCACTATCAGCGGTGCGCACGGTGCACACCACCGGTGGAGAGAAATAAAATAAATCCCGTACCCAATTAGCAGATGTTTGTCATAGCTGTCTGGTGCTAATAGAGGGAGAAAAGAACGCACAGCACGATACGCTTACCGAGGGCGTCGACACCAGTCACCTCGCGCATGGTTCGAGTCCATCGCTTGGCCTCTGGAGCAGGAGCTGGCGAGGAAAGATCAAGACTCCACCCGTAATGCAGCGGAAAGATCACGAAAGAACGGGACGGAAGAAGATGGTAGCCAGGTTCTTCTCAAGTTCCCAAGCGCGGCCATGGTAGCGCCGGTTGGATCGATTCTAGTGGGACTATCTCGTGTTTGCGTGTGCTCGAAACGCCCCAGCGGGAAGTCACCCACCGAACGGTTTCGACGTAATCGTGTTCGCGCACGGATGCGCCTGATTTTGCTTCCCGATACGCGCAAACCCCGAAAAAACAACACGGTCACGCATGATGGGACCCAATGTTCTGTTGTTTTGCTTCCAGCTGATCTAGCGTGGTAACAGGGGGTGCGACTTCGTTTTGACACGTCGGAGATTAATGTTACCCGAAACGACGCAGCTTCTGGAACGCGAGTGAGAGAAAGAGATTTCAACAATTGGCGTGCTAATGACTAATCAACCCTTAGAATTTGATGCGAAATCAGCAACAAAAAAACAATCTTGACTGAATAAATTGCGTGCCACGGATGGTAGGGCAAGGCGCAATCTTTCTTGCGGTTATGGACCTGTACTTTCGTGTATAACTCACCAAGAACGTTGTGGAGGTTGCGTTTTTTCAATCTAATACGAATTGTCCCATGCTGCTCGTCTTGTTCTCACCAGAGTTCAACGACACGATCAAAGACAATTGTATCTAATCGCCATCATATCACCAAGCGAGTCATTTTCCCACAATTCGAGTTCGTCACTTATCGTCAATTGACATCAGCCATTTGGTTCGCTTTTTCTTAAACCCTATAAGCAAATCAAAGTGAAACTCGTGCCCACTTTCCTTGGCTGTGGCGCAAGGAACTCCACTTCGAACGGTACGATAAAGGACGCAGTGAAAACAAACAAAAACAATCCCCAGATCGAGTGAAATCTACTCAATTTCCAGGGGGCCATTTGTCACAAATTTATGATCGTTTTGTTTTTCTTCATGACTCTACATTGTTATACGCGCGTAGGCGCAACGATTTTGTCAGTCGTCAGGGTTTTCTATTATTGTTATCTAAACTATCAACTATCAGCATGCGCGCGAGCGTTTGTCTGAGTGTCCAATTTTTTTCATACTGTCCACAGTAAAATAAGTGCCCGATGTCGATAGTGTACGGCACAAGCCAAAAGCGTAATAAACGCTCCCGAGGGGAACCCGTTATTCTGGACTGTGGCTAGGCTAGCTGGCTGGTATATCGGAAGGAAAAAAGGGGCAAATTTGTTGCATTATATCGTGTACGCACGCACGAGAAGCACGTTCGTGCAGGGGTGTCAAACTAAGAAGAAAATTGATTTTACTGTTGAATAAAATATAAAAAAAACATATGTATTCAATACAATCCTTATCAAAATTCTGCATATTTCATTTCGCTTAACGAATGATAAATAATAAATAATAACGAAATTTTAATAAACTCTCCATTCAAAGGTTTGACAACGCACCTCAACAGTACGCAGTAGTGCAGGAAGCAAAAAACTTCAACGCTAGCGCAAGCGACGAACGTTTGGTCGCTTCGTCGATCGGAAGAAGTTGGTAGCAAAAGCGCGTTGTCTAACACACACGTTAAACCATCCCGGTACCGGGTTTATGCTATTTTCCCGAAGTGGTTGTGCCACTTTTCCAAGCAGCAGCTTCGTTTTCGTTCTACATGCGCTCTATTATGCGCTTTTGTACATGGAATTACGTATTGCGAACTGTGCGAACCTTAAAAACGTTTAGCCGGAGCTTCCATCTTTAGCGTTCGTTTCCGCTGGAACCAAAAATAAACTCTCGCGTGTTCGTATTTTGCCTCGGTTATTTTTTTTGCAACTCCCAAATAGTACGCTCCCTATTCCCCTGGCGAAAGGTAAACAGTTTGTTTTGACCACCTTTTTTCCCCCTCGTGGGCTTATAATTATTTAACATTTCAACACACTTTATTCCGCTTTTGCTACGGTTATCGGACGGATAAACACGGTCAGTAATTGTGAGAACACCTCGCGCAGCAGCGTATACCAACGTACCTTCCGAAAACGCGCTGCTGTCCACCACCATTGGGCCTGGGCACAATCGTTTTCGCCCGAAACGATTATGGACGAGTTCTTCTGCAGCTGCCGGCAGCTTCACTTGATCCGGCCACTTCGAAGGCGGGTGTGAAAACGGTTTTCCTTTGTGCCGGCGAAGGGTTCACGTACACACGTTCGTGCGCAGTGCCAACGATCGTGCACCCTGATCTTGACTTTGAAATCGTAATGTGTGCGCTCCCCTTCCCTTGCCACCGCCTTGCTTTTCTGCCTGATTCGGGCTGATAAATGATGATTTGTTGTTTCATAATTTTGTACCTCACCCATTGAACCGCGAAGGGCATTAGGCAGCCGCATCTTTCCTTGACACCAACGCGCGGCCAGTAAACGTGCATGGTGTTTAGTGTGCCTTTCCATCTGGACCACCCCGTTTCTTTTAGCTGCACTCCTTTTCTCCTCCATAGTCCGTCCCAACCAAAACTGGGTCAATAGAACTCCAAGACACTGTTCCACTGGTCTATCGCTCGCTTTCGGGGTTTTGTGCCTTTCTATTCCATCCCGAAAGTCGTTAAGCGCTGGACACATCATCAATAGCAATGTGGAATAATGATGCCCACCAAAACCCGGCCACGGGCAGCCTAGACATTAACATCAGATTTGCGATGTTTATTGTTTTGCCCTACAGTAATCTACCGGCCGACTCTGGGGTGCCAGTTCTCACGCCCCCAGCACCAACCACGGCCGGTGGAAATTCGGCACCTTGGGTGACCTCCAACGCTCGGCTCAATCTTTAATAGATTATTTTGACTTCCTCTCAGTACGGAGAGAAGAAAGAAAAAATTATGACGATTTTTTTTGTTTTTGGAAAGTGTAATAAATGTCCCGAGCAATTATCCTCCATTATAGGCTCCAGCATCTCACATCTGGCATAAATTAAACACTATTGGAGTGGCACGGAATTAAGCCAAACGCGCCGTGCTTCACTTTAATTGAGGATAATTCATTGCATCTCTTTAGAAGGCGGTTTGCGCCTCCGGAATTGGGCGGCAAGTTTGGTATTTTAAATCCATTTAATTTGGTGAGCGATTCCACATTCCCACCTTTAAGTTAGCAATTTAATGAATTTCTTTCACAATTCATCAAATAAATAACGAACTGTTTAAATATCGTGGCGAATAAACGCATCATGGCCTTTCCTTGAAGTGTCACTCCATATACGCTTTTGCAAGGCCTACTTGTGGTATCGCAGCGTTTATGGTCAGCGAGTTGCATAAATAGCAAAATGACTTGTGAGTTAGAAACAGGAACATTAAACGACTGCAGCAATCTCCAAGCGACGAACCCCCATTCCAACGGGCCTCCGAGCTCTATCTTACATCACATTAAAGCTTCTTCACATTAGCGCGAAATGTCAAGTTTGCCGTGTGCATCCCGGTCATTAACCGCAGACATTACGGTATGTATCTTACCGAGAGGAGGGGAGGTTGCAACAGAGATTAGAAATTCTTTTGTCATTTCTGCGCTTGTATTCCGTGAGATAATGCAACCCGATGCAAACCTGGGTTTGGCACGCGTTTGGCTTCCCTCGCTGATTTGGATTAAGATACTGTCCGATCGAACCGTCCCCCCCTCCGTCTGGAGTGAAGATCCAGTTACATCATTGCCGCCCTACCCGGTAAGGGCATGCTATAAAGTGACCCTAATGCTTAACCATTCACCGGGAAAATGCTCATTGCTTCACTTAATGCGTGGCTTTAATGTTTTCTCTGCCCTCCCCATATTACCGCACGTCATAAATTTAAACGTTGCTGGTGTAGCCAACGCAAGGTTGGGGGTTATAGCATAAGACAAAACAATAAACTGATCTCTAACGTTCCCGAGAACTTTCTTCCGCAAACAAAATACACTACTAAACTGTAATTCCTGTTTGTCTTGGCTTCGCTGCTCGCAGTGATAATAAACCGTTGGGTCATTTTAATTAACTTCAAGTGCTGGAGGGTGTTGGTGGATAGAAAGTTGTTTTTACTCTTCAAATTCTTCCACCCCTGAGGGAGCTTGTAGAGCAGCTAGAAAAGCGTATAAAGAAAGTTCTTCACCTTTCATTCATTCACTTTCTTCTTGGGAGGAAGTAACGGTCAATGCCTAGGTAAAATTTGTACTAACTTTTTGTACTTCAAAACATATTTTTTCCCCAAAATTTTTATTCGTTAAAAACATTTCCATAATAGTCAAAATTCCGATAAAAATATTACATACAAAATCGCCTCCTAAAAGTATGCAATTTGCAACACATCTCACAGCTAATAAGGCAAAAGCAGTTAGAGTTTAGCTTTATCAGCTTACATTTTAGTTGTTTTAAACATAGTTTACGAACAGATCAATTTTGCACTACATGAACAAAAGTTGTGAGCACAGAAAAAACAACGAACTGGACATATCATTAGGGAAATCGCTACAATTAAACTGTTCTTTTTGATGACTTCTTCTCCACAATGACCGGCAGGGATAAATATCTTGATTAACAAAAAATTAGTCCCCCACCTTAAAGAGCATTGTACTCCACGATCACTTTTATTATGTGTATGTCCCCTCGGACATAGATCGGATAACAGCATTTGCTAATAACAGTGCTAATAATGATGAAAATGGACTCACCCCCACAGAAGGGACAGCTCTACAAGTACGCCATCCTGCTGCTGCAGTCAAGTGTCATTAAACACTACCATTAGGGTGGCTGCGTCATGAGATGCCCGCAGCAAACCCACCCAATATTTGCACGTCAATTATAATGCTTTGCACTGTGTGGAAAAGCCCCCCTTCCAGGTGGAGTTCTCCGCAAAATGATTCCAGAAAGAAAGAAAGTGCAACAATTCTACTCGCCCGGACCCGTTTCACCTTTCTCTGAAGATGCTGTACATTGCGGGGGAAAAAGGAAACATTCAAACATTATTCCACCGGAGGAAATTTCCTGCTCCATCTGCATAAGAACAACGACCAACCAACCAACGCCCAACCCGGTGAAAGCGTTTCGCATCTCCTACCGGGTGTTTTGTGCGGTGTTTTGTGAAACCCCGTCACTGTTTGTTTTACCACACTGCCCACCGAGTGGGCTACAAATCGCGAAACTAAAACATCTACATATACCCTACGTGTACTGCCGGATCCCTTTTCCACACAATCCACACCCGGGGGGGAAACAGTTATCTTTGTGCGCCATTTAACGCAAATTGCTTTTGCAGATTGTTTTGCTGTTCATGTGTTCTGACCTTTACAGTTTGTTTCTTCCACCCAAACTCGACGATTCCTCCTCCCGTCCCAGCACCGAAAGAAATTCTTTTTTTGCGCTGCTAATGAGTGCGCTTTTCGCAGCACTTCATTCAGTAGTCCGCACAAAACGCAAAAGCGTTTCCCACCGAACTGAAATATGCGTACAGGTGAGGGCTGTTGGTGAGGGCCTTAGCACTCTTCCAGCTTCCAAAAGACAGTGCCAACCAACAACCATCGGTCAGTCAGGTCACTTCGGGGGATGTCTTTGCTTTCTTCATTTGTGTGTCTTGCTTTGCTCGCTAACGGCATAGTTGAGGTTTATTTTACCGGCAGCTTCTACCATGATGTTGAAGATACATTTCGAAGTGTTGCTGATGCTCAGATAAGAAGTAGTAGCTAGACATTAAAACTAACTTTATCTTGTATCTGTCCCGTATAAAATAACATACAATATAAACAAACAATATGTAATAATTATTGCACCGAGTGCCAAAAGGAACAGCGTTTTGACCACGGATGTCAAAAAACTCCCTCATATCTGTCACTTTAATGCTCATCAACGTGCGCTCGGGACGACCCCCCGAACCAACAACTCGGGGGGTCCAATTTTATGTGTCCATTTCCGTTAATCAAAAGCTCTCACTAGCCGAGGAAGAAGCCGCGATCGGGCGATCGTTAGCATAATTTGTTCATTTGTATGAACTTTCTACCAATGCGGGTGCAGTTCTAGCAATGCGTAGGAAGATGACCTCTCATTCGGTGGGAAGTACCTTACGGACCAGAAAACGGAAAACCTTCATCAAATCGGTGCCTTACGGTTCTCGTTGGTAGATCCAACGGGTTTTTAGTACAAAAATCCCTGAGGTTGGATTAATTACCACACTTTCCGCATCACTGCTCGATTGCATTGCCGTTGGAGGTGGATTGATTAGCATGTTTTAGGTTTCGGGGTTCTTTTAAACTTCACAATACGTTCTTCAAATACGGAACACAATGACGGGGTGTTTTTTTTCTGTTGGCTCTCCCCTTATAGCACTTCTAATCTCGGAACGGAACTGCTGTTGATCGGCGTAGATCGAAGCTTAGCTCCCGTTCGAAAGCGATTGATAGAATCGATTAGAGGTCTCTTTCGAAGGAGGGGGCGGAATGTTAGATCTTTCCCTGTTTTCTGCCTTTCCCTTCGACATCTCATGAAACTCACATGAGCTTCAGCGCCGTTCAGAATAAAACGTTACCTAACTAATGGGCCCGATTCCCGATCGATTTTTGGGGCTTTTTTTCCACGGAGTAAGCTTTCCCCGCCAAACACTTTGAAGCTTCATGCCGACCAATAAGGGGCATAATTTAAGTGGGCCGTAAACGTAAATAGACTCATTTGAGACTAGGTGGCGTCTTGCTGAGCGCAACCGGGACCGATCTCGTTCTCGATCGGTTCGGAATCTCTGGGATCCCCGCATCATCATTCATCAAACAAAACGAACCGTGGACACACTAACCAAAAAAAACGTAGCACTTCCTGTTGCGTGGTACGTTCCTTCCGGTTATTCCAAAGGTCCAGCGAAAAAACCGAAGCCATCGATCTTACAACTTCATCCACCGGATCGTGGTAAATCACACGGTGCGACCAACCGTTACGGTACCTTGGGCCGTATATTGGTAAAGGTTAGAACACGCAACCACGTCCCAGCGTAGGGCCCTAATTTATGAACTGCACTTGCTTCTAGAAACTCCAACATAACGGACGGAATCATGATGTGAGACGTGCCGCTGATTTGCTGGGCTTCACTCTTTTATTACAGGGGTTTCTTCGCGGAGAATTAAAATTAACATGTTTATTGTGCAAATAGTCTGCTAACAAAGTTGCACAATAATACAGCGCCTGAAAGGTATGCAATTTCTATTTGAAATACTTCTATTCATGTTGACATGAATACATGCATCGCATTTAAAGGGGACTAGTGTTAATAAGAACAAGAATATTATCAATTTTATCTTTATTAAATAATAGTTCTCTGTTATTAGTAAACTATACCTACCATTTGTGATATAGACATAAATATGCGCGCCATAATACACATCATACAATGAACGTATGCAACGTAGTCCACTGAAACCCCTGCAAATGGACGTTTTTCCAAATCGTTTGCATACATTTTTCATTTGCACAAGGTGCTGGCAATATTTTTCTCAGAATCACTTACCATATCGTGGGCCAGACATCGCGACAGGAAGCGGTGTGCTCTGTGTGTTGCCGTATGTTGCCCCAGCAACAGGTCGATAATGCACGCGCTAAACAATGTCGCCGACATAAGCAGACAGCAGGCCGAATCGGTTTCACATTGACAGCGAAGGCTGTGGAAAATCGTTTGCATATGCGATCGCGTATGATATGCGATCAACAATCTCCGTTGTGTAAACTTCACTGCATTGCGGCACGGAAAAACCCAGCCACAGTGCACCAGAATATGCACTCATAAAGGGCGGCATGTGCAAAGCAAAAATGTTTATTGTATTGTGCGGATGAAAAGTTATGATCGACTTTACGGGCCGCCCGCCCGCTCTAAAAGGGTAATTTAATAAATTTAAATTAAACATATTTGCAAAAACCAAACTCTTCCACCAACCAATACGCGTGTGTCCCCTTTTCCCAACCGCGCAACGATTGTTTCTTGTTCGTCTATAAAAATGAAAGCGAAACATTCCAAACTCGGTGGGAAGCTTTGCGAAGCGTATCGGACGCCAGTCAGGTTTGGGGGTGCTTTTTTCTTATTTGCGAATGGCATTTTTATGACCATCGGTCGTTTTGCTTCGCTTTGCCGCTTCTTCTTTTCGCACTGCTTATCGTATCGATGAAGGCGGTTTCCACTATCGGTGCGAGTGAAAGACTGCTACACCATGACCTTCAAACTTTATAGTACGCCTTGCGCCCGTGCGCGGTCTGTTAGCTTAAACCAGATATTTATGACTTTACGAGGTAGTAAGGTACGAGCCGGAGACCATCATTGTAAAGAACTGTGCGGTCGATGAACATTCACACCATCCACCAAAAACCGAAATCAGTCACTTTTACAACCCCCAAACTCCACGCTCGCTTTATACGATCTTGGATCGCGGTCTTAAAACGCACAAAATCAAGTTTAATTATTTAATGGGCATTTTATATCGAGCCCCAGCCTAGGGTTGGGATGCGAAAAAGAAAGAAAAAACCCGACGGAAACATCGACCGATAGGCGATGGGCAGCTAATTGAAAACAGAACATTGAACCGTTTATCTGGTTGGGCAGAGAGGCTGAACACGCGCTCAGCCCCCGAAGATCAACCCCGCAGGCGGCGGAACACCGGCACGTTGCGATTATGAGCAAGTGAGCAAAGTGGGTTTGTTACAGCCGAAAACCTATCTAATCCAGTATGGCGGAAAGCAGGAAAGAGCAGATAATGCCTGCATAATACACTGTAAACATTGACCTGCTTCGAAATTCACTTAATTTAACTACGCTTCAAAGAAGGGAAGAAGGAAGTAGTTCCATATTAAGATGACGAAACTATGCGTGCAATTTTTTTTTTACCCCACTCACTCTACTTCCGGTGAGGTTTAAGGAAGTACAAAAAAACACACACACATTGCACGCTCCCGGAATACGTTATTTCGGGTTCTCCTGTAACTATGCCCTCCAAGGGGGGTACCAAAAACCCAACTCCGCACCCAAATTAGCCACCCCAAAAAAGGTGCAGCTATAATAAGGCAATATCTTTAAGGCCGGCAAGCCGGCTTCGTACGAGTACTCACGTACTTGCCGAAAATCGGTCATTGCCGGTTCACTTCACTCGTGTGACCATTTTGCCTCCTGCACAGGCGAAGATTTTGCTACGGTTCTTTAACGTTTTCTGGTGCCGGCCAAAATGCAGACATGGCATGGTAATTCAAACCATCGAACGATACCTAAATCATTCGGTAGGATGTACTTGATTTTTACTTCCCTTCTGCGCTTCTGTGGCTTAGCTAACCCTTTTTACTTCGCTGGAAGTGTGGATTAGATTTGATCTATTTTCGAACCATCTTCTCAAGTATGATTGTATGCAATTTTCGTAGGTACGCGAGCGAATTACCGCGTGTATGTGAAGGGGCTGAGCATGTGATTTGTGCACCATCAGTTGAAGCGGTTTTGGTGAGTACTTGCGATACTCAGCTTGTCTCAGTAATTACATGATCTCTTTCTTCTCCTTTGAAACCCCCTTTTACCCATGAGAATCTCATGCAGAGGCCTCAAAGGATTACCTGTCCAACAGACGACGCTACAAAAGAGGCAAAAGAACACATTAACAGTAAACCTTACTCGCTACATCCGTTTCTAAGACGAAAAACCTCCGAAAGAAAACCAAGATGATGTTACGAATGATTGCAAACCGCATACAAAACCGGCTTTTTTGAACTCACAACCGGGAAGGATCAAGACAGGGACCCCACAGGAGATTTCCAATTACGCAAGCTTTCATGGGAAACATCCACGACCGAGACACTTGCAAAAGCAGGGATCAACAAAGTGGATCAAAGTAGCAGTGTTTCAATTAAGCTGCATTTTTATTCTATATTGCCTACATTTAGGCGATGATGTTCAATGTTTTATGAAATGTCGAATTAATGAAGCTTCCAATAAATAATTCAAAAACTAATTTATCTAACTAATCTTAACTAGTTCTCTAAAGATCATTGTCTAAAGCTCTAAAAAACAATTCATAGTTATTCATGAAACCTGCACAGAAATGAATTTTGCAGATATACAATCAAAGCAACGCCTCACACAAACCCTGCTTTAAATGGTTTGCATCCGTTCCGATGTACCAAAAGCAGCACAACAAAAGGGAAGAAATGCAATTTTATATTTCCGCTGTCGAAAAACTGCAACATCGCCAACCTAATGCAGGGCGGATCCAATCGTTTGAAAGGTTTAAAAGCATCGTCCAAAAAAACAGCTACCCTCCGAACTCGCCACTTGCCATCCAAAATGCACCAGAACCGGATCGTATCACCGGATCGTAAGGAAAATAAGAACGTAATTCTCGTCTTCGTCGGTTCTGGGGAAGTTCAAACGCATCGATCAATTTTGGCTGCTGATCTGATTCGCTTCCTTCAAGCACATTGTGGTGGCGAGCGTTTTAAATTCTCGTTTTCCGTTTTTTCTTCAATTTCATTTTGGCAGTTCGTTCTTTGGAAGTTGAAATTGCTTTTTGCAATCATTTACAGAGAATTGCAATTTTTATTTGAACAAAAAAAAAAGCAAATGCCACACTACTTGCGGCACGGAAACTGCAGCAAACAGCACCAAAAGAAGCAAGGTAACTTAAGAAGGTTTTTCGTGGGAAAAAGGAAAACCACAGCTAAATTTTTACCTTTTCTTTACAATTCCTGATTGCATAAGTAATAAAAATAAATGATAGGAAGCATTTTTTTAAATGTTTTGTATTTCGCTTTCAAGCTTTCTTCCCAGTGCGGGAATAGAGAAAACCAGCGATTATACCTAAACCAGGTTATAAAACCCCAAAACAGACCCCATTTTCTCTTGCTCCCTTATTTTTCACCGACCTTAGTGTGTGTGGCCCAATTTTATACCACAAAACTGCAACTGCAATTCACCACAATATCACTAAAACCATGACACGGATGGAAAACGATGACAACAACGCTAATAATGCAGTTGGCTCACTTCCTACCGCTGGCCAAACCCTTAAGCAATCTACACCCTTTGATCTACGACGAAAGCGCACAGACTTGCGTATGGTGCAACATGCACCTCGTGTCAACCACACACATACACGCTAGACTGTATCTGATGTTCTATATTTCGACGTTGGCTTTCCATCGTTCAAATCGTTCACTCATCCGGTGTCTTTGGAGTGGGAAAGACAAAAAAAAGCAGTGGATGTGACAGAAATCAGTACGGCAAGCCCGACGATCGCGCGTAGGTGATGGCGTATGTGAACGATGCGGATTCTCCTACCTAGCTAACCAACCCCGGTGGTTCCGTACGGAATGGATCATGTAATTATCCAGTTGCATCGTAACTTACGCTGTCGAGGAAGTACGCTTCAAGGTTGCTTTACCTCCAAACCGATTATAGGTGCTTTTAATTAAAAAGACAACCATCCGTCCTGCTGGCCCGTTGCTCCGTCCGCTCACCTTTGCCTCGCCGACTGGAGGCCGACGATCGTGCGCGGTTTCTGGGTCACCGTTTAGAAAACCATCCAGAAAGAGATGCCGTCCTACGTCTTGGGGCGGTCCTTTGCAGACGGTCAATAAATCGGATCGCTGTTCCAATTTTGTCGTACCGGAACCGGTTCCCTCGCTGGAAATCGCTCGTTATCACATGTGAACCGCGTCCTCCTCCGAAGCCCGAAGAAGAGCCTATCCCGCCTAGCGCTTTAATCGTAACCGATGGCGTACCTTTAAGAACCCTCCGCAACCTTCAATGAGGGCCTTCGGGGGCCTCTGTAATCACGGGTGGAAATTAATTGGTTTTAAATTAGCCGTACCACAGGCCGCTTACAATCGATCGTCCACAGGCGCCACCGGAGTGTGAAAGTTGCGCTATTAAATGCTGTGTGGTATGTGCATACAAGAAACACCCCGGTTGTAACCAAACCCGTGCTAAACGAAGTCTTCCCACTAGCACTTGTCACCCAACCCTTTTCGGGGCTAAGAGGGAATCGGACTTGAATCAAATGTAGTTTATTTACACAACACAACATCGTTAACAAGCAACGTGCGGACGAAAAAAAAGCGACCCACCCCTTCCTTGTGTCAGTTCGGAAACGGCAATTGATTTCCATTGAATGGCAAACCGAGCTCTTGTCCGAGCGGTGACAAATTCTTCTTTTCATTGCCTGACAAATTGCTGGCACGATAGGAATGTCGAAACGGTTAACCTTTCTTTGCGTCTTGTGTCGTTTTTAAAGGCTCGTTCGCGCGGGATAAGATCGTGTAGTGTACCCCTGCTTCTCTGTTTTGTTATACGATCTCCAATGGACAACTTGTCACTCCTTAACCCCCCAAATCGCTCCCTGGGATTGGTCTCTCGTGTGGTTTCGAATTCCCAGTGTCCCAGTGTCCATTCTGCATTCTGTCCACACACTCACCCCCCCAACAAGCGCAGTGATATACGATGTGATCTCATGTCTGCAAACCGTCACATTTTCCGTTACTGTCAAATGATCTAACGAGGGTGCGTGGATCGAGGAGAAAAGGAGAAGAAGGTAAGTAGTAAGAATGACCCCCACAGCGATGGTCGGAAAATAATTTTCTTCCAATTGCTCCCAAAGCTAACGGTTTCCCCAATCCCGCGTACGAAGGATGTATTGAATGGACGAAACAAATTGTCGCGTCGTGACATCGAGTGCATCGATTTCATCCTTTTTTTTCTAAACCTCAATCGATTGATGATTATGATCGAAGCACGTTAAACGACGAAAAAAAAAACCAACACATAAAAAATACAATAATTCTTCGGCATTTTTCGATTTGTAGAAATAAATTCATCGGTTTGAGAACAAATTTAAACGGAAAAAACAAAAGACTTCAACAAGCGGTAACAAGCGAGGAACCCGCTTTGACAGTGTACATTCGCAAAAGTGTCGGACTGACGCATGAGTTTAATTGAATGAGGGAATGGGATTTAAATTGAATTACATGCCAATTGGCAAATCATCGCTTTAAAAAAGCCTTCAGTTCCACCTCCATTAAATGTGGATGTGTTCTTATACACCAACAACCAAAAAAAATCCCCAGACATACATAATCAAAAAGACCCAATTTCTACAGAATTACGCAATCTTTCTATCTCCCTAATTCCATTTATCCCTCCCTCTATCTCACCAGACCGTTGGGATGTTTAAGCGTTTCTAAACTTGCAGGTCCGTATTATTCTTCGTCCCGCGTTGAATACTTCTTCCCACTAGAATCTTACTCCGTCCGTCCACGATTAGCCCACATTTGAGCGCACTTGCTGTGTGTGTGTGTGTGTGTGCGACTACTAGGCAACGGTAGCCTGTACAATTGAATCTTCGGCACAATTTTCGTTGCCATTGGTTTGCTTAATCCACAATGTTCTGGTTGCTTATAACAGCTCCCGTGTTCCTGGCGTTCTTTCTTTCTCTCTCTCTCGGTCTTGAGGTCAGTCGATTCGCGCGATCGGACAATCGATCGTTGGATTCGACCTACCGAGGGATTACAGTCGTGGGGTGGCACAGAACGAAGTCGAACGCAAAAGTAATCCAATTACCGCAAACAGTTATAACAATTTCGATCGCACGCCCGGCCGGGTTCGGGTCAAGATCTGGGAGGCTCCACATCTCCTGGCTGCACAAAAGCTAGCGGAAGAAGAATATACAAATGGTAATGAAAAAAAAACGGCCAAGATTGTACAAAATAATACAACGGTCAGCGTAAACATGCCCGTGGAAAACCTCGAACGGTGCCGACCTACGACCGGATGAGGATGGAAACGCACGTGAAGACTTCCAGCGGGCCGACCCGACCCGGTCGGTCGTGCATATGCTGATAGATAAATGTAATCAACCGATCCGTTCTGTGGCAACTCGCTCATCCCGCACTGGAAATTGAAAAACGTGCCTTAATGCACCGCACGCTGTTGTCATCCTGCGTTCACTCGATCCCCTGTGTTGTGCGATCGATCCCCCCAGATCCGGTCGATAACTGTTCAGCGTTTGAGGCAGTGAGTGAGATGGCCTTTTTTTTCGGTGTTCGGCCGACTATCCCTCACCACTGTCCATACCGTAAGGGTGGAGAGCATTCGTTTATCTGCACTTTAAAGCATCAATTCCCAATCCCTGGTTGGGTGGTCAACCACCGGTTGGTGGAGGATGCTCGTAATTAGTGCAAAAGGGTAGGAAACGGGGGCAAAAAAAAGGTAGTCCTACCCCCTATTTTTGCCTCATTAGCTCACGCAACTCAAACAACTCATCACCCCTACATCACACATACGCACACAGACCAATGCTAATCATGCTCAAGCGGTACGGATTCTACGAATCCCCATACGCAGCACACACACAAAACACGCTTTTCATTATCTACTGTACCGACTTCTTATCCGTTATCCGGCAAAACTTTCCACCACCGGTAATGGCGGATAAAACAAGAAAAAAATGTATCGATTTTCAGCCCATTTGCGCCAACTCACACTGAGAGTGGTATGATTCTTCGATGGAGCTTCCCAACTAGTAGCATCACTAAAGGAACGAATGAGGAGTTGTTAAGCCAAGTTAAGACCGTTGTTAATTAAGAACTCGCTACAGAGCTTGTGGAATACAGACAATTTCACTTAATAATGCTATTTATTACTAACTGTCTAGCTGAGATAAATTAAAACTAATAATACATTCCAAAAAATATTTAACTATTTTAGATGAATCTAATCTATCTAATTTAACACTACACAAGTAAAAATAGCGTACATCCGAAAGCTATTTAACAAAAAAAAACAACAGTCCAATAATCATTTTTCCCCATCGTCCATTATGCAAAAGGAGAACATTAACGCACATATTAAACCGACCACCGGCATCGCAGGATGGAAGCGTTTAATTTTGAAAACGTTCCAATCCAATTTTAACAGTTCAGCGTGCATATCACTGTTAATTGGCTTCGGGTAGAAGAAACTGGAAAAAAACGATTGAAATTTACAATGCAAAATTCGCTTTATTGTGATGCATAATGAATACAAAGAAGGGAACAACATATCAGGTCAACAGAAGAGTCTATTTACTGCACCGACAATAATAGCCACCAGATAGCATTTTCAATTCGAAAACAAATTTAAACTGTATATACAAAACACTCCAACACGCGCAAATGATCGTGTAATGATCGGGCTAAACGCTATTAAATTCCTACATTGGGCAAAAATGATTTTCATGAATCATATTGCCCGGTTGTTTCCCTGTCCATACCACCGGCCCCGGATTCCTTCACCCGGCGGTTTGCCAATTTATGGCACGAAGCGGAAAAACATCAAACGAATCCTGCCCACGGGGCGGGAGAATGATCGCATTTTCACCGCGGGGTTTGTTTTTGTTTTCGTTGTTTTACTGTTCTAATGGGCCCAATCAGCGAAATAAACGCTTTCTCCTTAAACGCTCATGGGCTGACAGGTTTAACCGGGGTACCGAACAGATGTGTGCAGTAATCAATAATTATTTCATCTCGTTTCTTTCCCTGTTTTTGTTTCAGGCAAATTTTGAAAAATGGGAGAGCAAAATACCCCGCAAGGTGTTGTTTTCTGTGAGCCACTATAAATGTGAGAAGAGGCGAAATTTAAATATTTGATTGCACAATTTTGCTGTGGTAGAATGTTTGATGATTTGCAATTTTTTCCTTTGATTTATATACACTCCCCTGGCGGGAGGTTGTTATCGAACTGTTAAATACGTAGCGTTTCTGTTCTTTTCAAGCATATTTAACCTTATTATCAAGCCTTTGTTCGCTCATGTGATCTTCTGCACGAGGCAAATGGCAAACCTTCGCACACCTAGCAGCGAACCTTTCATCAATTCAGCAAATCGATCTCACACAATAATCGCACCCTATTTCGAAAGCAGATGCGCTACAAATTATCCGCCAATTTTTTTTCCTTCTCTCTCTCTCTCACTCTCTCTCTCTCTCTCTCTCTCTCTCACTATCTTACACCGCAACGAGATGTCCGCTAATCCGCGGTTCGGTGGTTAGAATCGGCCCACCGTTGAACCCACGATCGCACGATCATAGATTAGGAAAAGCTTCTTCACCGGGCCACTGAACTTTCCCGCGCGCTGGGAAAACCGTGTAAGGGGGCCAAAACAAGCCACAAATTATAAGCACGGTTGGGGTGCTGATTAGAGCGAAAAATTCCCGAACCTCCCGATAATAGTCAAACCGGCGATAGTGGTGGGTTCTTATGGCGTTCTCTCGTTCGCATACCACAATCAAATGCAGCCGTCTCGCACACCTACACACACAGCAACGTGCACATGCTAATCAAAGTCAGCGCGACTGATCTTATCATCGCCGAGCAGCATAATAACAATGACTGGGCCGTGGCATCTTCCTCCTTCATTGTAAATGCCGGTGGTTTTGCTGCACACCGTTTCACACACCGTTGGCTAATCTTGCGATACAGTGCCGAACCTTTTCACCTTCACCCGGATTAAACGTCGTGAACTTCGCCGTGATGCGCTGCGCTGTACACCCTACAATCATAACAAAATAATACCGCACCAACCACCAATGCACCCACCCCGAGTACTTACGAACTTTCGTGGGCAAAGCAAAACAGCTGCATCAATTGCAGCTATGCACGAGTTTCCCAGCGTTGTACACGCTCCGCTTGTTGGGGAACGGTTAAACAGGAAACGGTTTCCATTTGAACTTGAACTTGACAATCAATCACAAACGTAACTCCTTCTGCACGCTATTGAAGCGCATCCGCAATATTTGAAGGCTGCCCTTCCCGTATCAGGTGGGGAGAAGAAGCTGATAAATGTGTACGGTCAAGCATTTCACCTCGCGATTGTACCCTTACGGTGTGGTTGTTTTCTTTTTCTGGAAAGACATAAAGTTTTATATTCATTAATAGCTCGTTCCGAAAGGCTTGAGGAAAACTGCCTTGTGTATAAAAATAATTCTCTGCAATCAGGTCAGTACCTTCTTATCAAACAGCACTACTACAGCCACAGTCGGCCGCAGACTACATAATTCGTCATTCTCTTTCTTTGTTATGGGTCGTCCGGTGTCATTTTCGTGACATGATGGACGGTGCTAATGGCTTTGAAGTGTTGCGTAATCAAGGAATAATGATTCATGAGTTGTTAGCGTAATAAATGTAATGCTTTCTTTCCTTTTCTAGTCTTTAAAAAAACACACACGTTCTTTCAAATAACATTCCACAAATATTGCATATCTCACTCGGTTGAAATAGAATAGAAGTAGGAGGTGTATTTTAAATCATCTCGTTTGTTACTCAATATTCCTCAGTAAGGAAGAAATCTGGTTTTCAAACACTTTTACACTGCTTTTTTTTATAATGATGCATCTTATTATGTTTTACACTTTTTTTATGGGACACCGCAACTCTATCATGGAGCGTGTGCGTGGTGTGTCTGTCTCGGTACATAAATATTTTCCCCTTTGTTTCATTCTTTTGTTTCTGTGTGTGTGTGTTATGTACGTGTGCTATTATCAAGGGAATTCTAAACTTCTTAACTTATAAAATGTATGTGCAAAATAAAAGCTGCCCCAGATGCTGTTGAAAGGTTTAACTTTGATGCATAGTTGCTCTTCACTGGCTTTTGCCTCAGTTGGAGACCGATTTTCTGACTTTTGCCACTATTATGGATCGATTTTTCTGTTACCGTGTGACCGGTTTGTATTGCATTGCTATATCTGACCCCGTATAAGCTCAAATGAATGTCGCCATTGTTGCTTGGTAGGTTCCGTCCTTGCTGATTGTGGTGTTTTGCTGAAGGATTGAAATCGAACCACTCTTTCTCTAATGATAGCTTCTTCTGTTGGCACTTACGATTAGCAAATTCTGGGATTAACCTGTGATAGGATATGGCGGTATCGGTCATCTCTATCATAGAGGGTTATAAATGACAGGTAGGTGCTTGTTGGTTGATGAGATCAAGACCTAGTTAACTCAATTTGAATACCCATCAGCATCTCAATTTCTTGTCAATTATTAGTAACAAGGCATTCGACATGGGCATGCTAACAGAAGTATCAAGAGCGCTTTGAACAACTTTAATTGCCAATCTGCTACAATATCTGTTCCATTTTGACAAGCTATCTTATTCTTATGTTCGAGAACGCGTGGCAGACACAAGTTGGTGGCAGGACGAGTCAGAAAAAAAGTATGGCATCGATCGTATTATTTCGAGCAGAATGAAACACACTCCATTGTGCAGCAAATACCCACCCGGTGGTGAGCTACTATAAGATCAAACGCTAGAGTATAACTAACACTGGCTAAATGTTTGAGATGGCAATTTATGTTTTCGTCTGGATGTGTATGTTTCACGTTTTTATAATAAATCTAATATTTTCACTGGTTATTTTGTTTATTCTTTTTTTTTTTTGACATCTTTTTTATACACATTTTTTCATCTTTTTCTTTTGCTGCTGTTATTGTACCGAGAGGCATCCTTCGACCATTCAGCGGACCGGAGTATTTTCGAAAAAGCTCTTTTCCACAAATAAAATCCTTTTCGTAAACACAACACAAAACGTGTGCTGGTAGAGTGAGGAAGATGAAACCGCATTTTAATTGGACTAGCTTTTGCGCAACAGATAACTAACGTTTCTGCAATTCTGTATTATAAGATTCACATTTGCGCCATTGTTGCCCTGTTTGTATGTGTTGTGTGCTTCGCTTTACAACCGCGCTGCGCAGTCTACCAGTACTCTAAAGCTATCAGATGTGTGTGGCTGTTTGTTGTACGTCTCTTTCTTCGTTCAGTTCAGTGCTGGTTGATGGCCAATGTCGAATGATGGTGCTGTTTCATAATTTCGTACTCTTAGAATTTAAATTTATGGATTTTAAATCCTAAAATCACAAAACAATGACGGCATCAAATGCACTGGGATTTCACCATTCTTCAAAGAACACACAAAAAGGGAAAAAAACAGGAAGATAGTTTACGTAGTAGATTATGCAACAATGAACTGATTTGTGCAGAATGTGCTTAGGAGTGTTCCACTACTGGCTGTTGTAAAATGTAATGGCAGTACATACTCCGTTTTCGTCCAAACCAAATAATTAGGTTGCACTTCAAATAAAGCCCACATTAGTAATCCTAACTCTTGTGGAGGCAAGCGCTAGTCTGTGCAGTTTGTAACACAACCTAATCGCTCCACCAAACCACAGCACCTTTTGGATTCCAATATTAGTATGCGTTCTCATCTACCGATACTAGCCCGTATTACACGACAATCTTTTCCTTAACCATCATTTCTCACTCTTTAAATGCTCACCTCTGCAAAAGAACTAAAACGTTTCATCGTAGATAAGTAGGGGGCACTTCATTTTTAGCTTGATCGTGTCCTACTGCCGTTTTCTAGCATATTTGACGAATGGACAACAAAGTGCTCTTCACGTTCTCTAAATTAATAACCGAATAGTCAATCATCTACTCAGATCAGATTTAGTCCAATATAAATACGGTTTCCAAACGCATCCTTTGCTGCATGGCTAGCAACATTTGTCTTCCTGGATTTTTGTTTTGCAAACTCTATCGCTCTCCTCTCCCTGTTTTCTGTAATCTAATATTCGACATAACCCTTAAAATGTTGGTAACCATGCGGCACACGTAGTGCTCCTTCGATAGTATTTGTTCAGTGGACTATGGAAGGTAACAAGGTGATTAAGCAATCTTCCTCACACCGCACAACAAATTTTGCAGCAGGTAGCTCCTTTCCGGAGGTGGTATTCCGGTGTAGAGCACTTTGATCTGAAACTGGTTCCTACTGTGGCCAACCGAATGGTCTAGCTCCGCTCGAGTTCCGCGGGACAAAGAATTCACAGTTTTTTTTTTCTGTTTTTGTTTTAATCTTACGACTATCTTAACTTTTCCTGAAAACATAGTAAATTGTCTTCCTTTTGTGTTTAATTTTCTCCCTGCTCTTCGCATTTCGTCGATAATGCTATTTTAAGTTCAAGTACATAAAGCGAAAGCTAAAGACGGGTTTGCAAGATTCTACTGGGTTTGCGTTTAGATAAAAAAAAATGAATAAAGGTCACCCGAAAGGTGTATTTAAATTGTGATGCGCCTCCTTACAATCCTGCATGTATGAACACACACATTATGTGCAAAATGAGCAAAATAATTATCATAAAAAAGGTTGCTTAACAAAAGCAATAATAAAGAACCATTTACGGCAACGTGGAGGTCACTGTTAAATCTAGTTTTGCTTTCTTCGAAGCGCTGGCTTCCATCTCCTCATCACCAACCATCTCGGACTCGGTTGATGTGACCGTACCGCTTGTCGGGCGGTAAACGCTCTCATCGCTGATGGCTGGCGGCAGCTTGACCGGATCCGGATGACATCATTCAATTACCAGCTCTTTGGGCTCCTCCCATGGGAAACCGGAGCGACCAAAGTGACCGTATGTGCTGGTGCGCTGATAGAATGGGGTGCGTAGCTTCAGATCCTTCACAATTTTGCCCGGACGCAAATCGAAATTATCCGACACAATCTTTAGCAGTTCCTTCTGGTTGTACTTGGATGTGCCGTAGTGGAACACGGTGATTGATAGAGGTTCTGCCAGACCGATGGCGTATGCCACCTGCACCAGACATCGCCGACAGATGCCTGCCTTGACGAGCGATTTTGCAACCCAACGAGCAGCATACGCAGCGGAACGATCCACCTTTGTGAAATCTTTTCCGGAGAAGGCACCACCACCGTGCGCTCCCCAGCCTCCGTACGTGTCGACGATGATCTTGCGCCCAGTCAGTCCCGCATCACCCTGCGGTCCACCGATAATGAACAATCCGCACGGATTGATGTGAACGATCGTGTTCGCGTCGAAGTACTTGGCCGGGATCACATCCTTGATCACTTTCTCCATTATCTCTTTGCGGAGCTCTTCAAGGGTGATTTTATCCGAATGCTGCAGGGACACAACAACAGTGTGCACACGCTGCGGCACGCATGCACCAGATTCGAACACGTATTCCGCAGTGACTTGCGTCTTCGAATCCGGACGAGCCCACCAGAAATCTCCACTGCGTCGCAGTTCAGCGATCTTTTCATTCAATCGATGGGCTAACACCACGGTCAGCGGCATGCATTCTTCAGTCTCGTCCGTAGCGTATCCGAACATCAAACCCTGTAACGATTAAAAGTTTAGAAGATATAAGTTATCGAACTTTGCCTGCAGAAATATATAAACAAAAAAGCGACACAATCATGCATGCATTCTAGCATGTCTACAAGCAGAACTATTGACATGCTGTGGAAGTTGTTCGATTTGTACTACAAATTACTGCGTATGAGAGTTAGACGTACCTAATTGCTAAAAATAAAGCAAAAGTTCAATGACTCTGACGTCAAGATGAAGTCAACTAGGGTACATGTTTTGAACAGTGGCGTACACAACACAACAAATACAAGAATGTAGCCGAATGCAGAACCTACTAGAAGCATGTCAATAGTTCAGCCAGTTGTGCGCAAACGGTTTTGCTTATCACCGTCTAGAAGCCAATCCCCTATTTTTATTCCTTTTTTTGTTGCTACTGATACAATATTACATCAACTGATCGAAAGCGAAGGTCATCATGAATGGGGCAGCAGTGTTTTGACAACGCGTTAAAAGGCCAATATATTCGGAACTTCTTCTTAATCTCAAAGGCACGTCTACGTTTGTCTTTCGACCAACAGTACTAAATTTGATAGCAACCTCCAATCGCTCTACATGTCGTCATCACGATTGCCACTAATATGCCCACATCATAAGTTCCCTTCCCTTCTCTCTGTCGAAACATTACATTTGTACACACACAAGCTAAAGCACTCGGACTATTATTAATGCGCATTAATTTAAATGTATAAAATGTTATATTAATGTACATGCAATAAATTTTAAACACTACTATATTAAATGAAAATTAATACAATTAGTAATAACATAAACCCACGCACCCAAAATAAAACCAATAAATCATACAAAATTATGAGAAAAATAGATTGTTCCTAGCAATAATTTTACTCCTACTTCAATTACGCTACAAATTCCAACAACCCTTGCCATAATTTTGACTTTCTTCTGTTTCACAAAATTTGTTTGTACAATGACTCCCGATTAAAGTGAAATGCGTGCAGCAAACCCCAATAGAAAGTGAAACGTACAATGTGCGTGCAAATAATAAAATAATGCCAATTAAACACGAAAGTACTTAAGTAGATAGAGCAAAGTATACTAAAAAAATGTAGCTAGTAGTGAGAAAACTGTGCACACGTCGAAATGTAATCAAGAGAGTAGCGATTAACCGCTTCCTCCTGGCTAACGTTTCATGATCTAACCTGGTCACCCGCGCCGACCTCCTCCTCGGGCCTGTTCACATGCACCCCGGCGGCAATGTTTGGCGATTGCTGATCCAGCGCCAACAGCACGTTGCATGTTTTGTAATCGAATCCTACAGATGGACGAGTTCATCGAATGCGCATCGTAATATAGGCCGATGACATATGATCCGCGCATATTACAACCGTTTTTTCCATTACAAGAAAAGTATTTATATGTAGAACGAGTGATCGAATCGAGTGTTGGATGTTAAAATCATTGAGGTAGAAATGAGAGACCCGAATATCGAATAACCCCAACCATCATGCGTAAATAGGATTCGTAACACACACGCGTAAAATTTGAAACGTATTTTCGATGCATGCAAAGAAAGATAAAATAGTGAAATATTATTAATTTCCATTCGTTTCTTTACCGGTCGACAGATGTGGCTGTGTGTATTGTTTGTCTGTAGTTTGCAGGTGTTTGTGTTCGTGAGTGTATTGAAACTGGAAAGGAGAGACTGTATGGTTGAGGGATGATAAAGGAAAAGGGCAAAGGTGTTGTCAACCTAGATGGAAAAAAAACATAGCTCAATCCTAGCATCCGTCCCTAGCAAACATATCAACAAAACAGAAGAACTGATCCTTCTAATCCCATAGAAACATATTTCCCTTTAATAGCTTAACCCATGAACCTAACTATCAGATAGAAATGTACGGCCATTGACGTCAAATTCATTCTGAATCGGTTATGAACTATTCGCCAAACACGATCAGTCTGATCGTAATGTGTGTAGTCCTCAACCACGTGCTCAGCATCATTGCAAGACTTCCACTACATCGGTCAGACGTCCATTCATGGTTGATTTCCGATGCTATCAGCGGCGTTTGTTAGTAGATTAAAATGATTAATCAGGATGTATTCCGTGTAAGATTTAGACGGAATATAAAAAGTTACCCACACAATCGGACCGAACAGGCCATTAATGATGTGACCTATGAACCCTAGACGTTTTCCAGTTCGCGACGGTGAGAATTTTAATCAATCATGCGGTTGATGGTGAGACAAACTTCTAGAACTTGGACCTTTGAGACGATTTAAGCGACTCATGCAGTATTAATATTTTAGACTTTAATGTATGTCTGCAGATCCTGCAAATTTTCCGGTTCTTTGATAACTGATCAAATCCGAATAGAATCCACAATGATTTCAAATGAAAATGATGTTATATGGAGCTGCAGAAAATGTCATGCCTGACGCAGTAACGGATGGCTGTGGTACCGGTGAACATCGCAATACTACGCCGACTATTCTAGCGAAAAACGACAACTACAACACAGATGCAGGTTTGACAACTCTTGGCGGACAAGATACAACTGTTTAGATGCCGCATTCTTATAAATCCAACGAGATTTCCTCCGTACCTGATCACCTGCACCCACGCTGTCTTCATCACGATCGACGTGTACTCCTTGGGCAATGTTCTCCGACTGCTGTTCGATCGCTACCAACAGATTCAGCGTACGATAATCGAAACCTACATGTACACGGCATGGTAAAGGAATATCATGAGAAACAGGAAACCTAATAAATGCCTGCCGAACGTATCGTCACTCCGTATGACAACAGACACGGACTAAAAACAAACAGCCTGTTTCAGGTTCATAGCGGGAGAAGGATGGCTTAGGATTCTTGGCTCTTGTGGAAAGTTTGAGGATGGGTGATGGGTGAAGAAATATACCGCGCCTTTTCAAACATCAAATTACCTTTCGAAGAATCATCATAACCGATGTGCTTGACTGTTTCCCGAACAACACGCTGGTAATCGATGACGGCCTTCGATGTGATTTCTCCGCACAACAGAATCATGCCGGTCTTGGAGATCGTTTCTGTAAGCAGAAAAGATGGCATTTAGCACGAGACATATGATGAACATAAAAATAGAATTACTTACCACATGCAACTTTGGCATTCGGATCCTGCTCGAGATGGGCATCCAGAATGGCATCACTGATCTGGTCACACATTTTATCTAAAATGTACATGAAATACAGCACATATATGAGTATCAATAACAATGATCAATAAAATACAAGAGAACTATTTAATCAATTAAAGTATGACTTAAAATGTCGATATTGCTGAAAGCTTCATTTCAAAAGATCATTCAAAAAATGGGAACACCGAGCAGAAAATCGTTACAAAATTTAATTGAGCATAATCATCGCGAAAAATTAAAAGCATAAATTATCTGAACTGTAATAAGAAAACATCAGAACAGTTTTAATGATCCCTGCCGTCTCTTACGTGGCCTGCTGGCATAAAGCATAAAGTATGCAAAAAACAATTAAACTTAAAACCATCATTAAAGAACACAAAAACATCATCCCCTTGGAAGACAAAACACTAGAGGGTGCCAAAAATGGGAAGAAAACCAGAAAAAAACATAAACAAACACACCGTCGCATTCGGGCACGCACACATACATGCTCCATGTGTTGTTGTAACACACTCCTTCACGTTGTAGCAGTGTGTTCGTTCTATATTAGCTACAGTGCACGTATGTGTTCGTAAAGGTGATAAAAACCGCAGCCATGCCGCCATCGGACGAAATATGTTCTGAACACGCGGTTCGTATGATAATTCATCAGCGCCCGCGAAACTGCGGCACCTATTTGGAAGACTGGACCAACGGGTGTATGAATGTGTCGGTGTCGATCCGGACAAAGCCCCATGTTGAGATAGTGCGTAATAAAAAAAAGATAACTCCACGTGTTTTTCGCCTGCCGGAACAAAACAAATCCCGGAAACACTACCAATTATTGGCAAAACTGCGTCACAGTAATGGCGGTCATTATTGTAATACAAGCCGAAATGATGCAATACTGGGCAAATCCCATGTAAATACTATCGCGTACAGACGCAACAGCACAACACACGGCAATAGGGAGACTGCGAGTGTCTGGCGATGAAAAATCAATAGCGCAGCAAAATTTTGCTTTCAATCCGTAACACCATAGCAATGACAGCACAGCGTATAGTGTTCCTTTCTGTAATCAGAGATGATACGATCGATTTCATGGCGAACGAGACCATGGTAACAAATCTAGTTAACTCCTCTCAACGCATCATGCGAGGTTTTTACAAAAAATCATTTCCATACACGCCCTAATCAACATTTAATTGCATAACAAGGGGACTACCAAAAACTGCATCTCCAAAGACCACCCGAAATGCTCTCGCTCCTCTTATTTCGGTGCTGTTACAACGGTGCTATGTTTGATGCGATTTGTGTCTGGGGTACTCTGCCCCATGCCTAGAACGTCTTTCGTAACTTCAATGAGGCCACAGAGACGGATCATACAGGTTCATCATTCGCGCTGCCGTACCGTACACGGCCACCACTCGATACGACGGGTCGAAACCTCCACACGCAATCCTAACCTAAAAATAATATCACCGCAGCGCACACTCTGCGCTTATAGCACGACGGCATGCTCTTGCGGACAGGGAAGATTTGATATTCAGCCACACACTGCACGCCTTGCCTACATCGATGTTCATTCGCACTCAAGGCAGTAGAGACTCACGCACGGCACATAAGGACACTGATGTTGCGATTAATGTTTTCAGACACTGCAATAAAGCTTTCTGATATAAGTTAGTAATAGATTATTGTAACTTACCGGGGTGACCCTCTCCGACGGATTCCGATGTGAACAGAAAGGAGCAGCCATCCTCCATCTCATAGCCGCTGTGGCCGTTGGAGTTCGCAGCAAATCCATTTGTTTGTGGCATTTTGCTTGGTTCTTTATCGGTCGCTTTTATCACAAATATAAATTCTTCACTTTACTGTTCTGCACGGAGCAATACTTTCAACAGCAACACACTTGGTCAAAATTTTCTACACACAGAACCGGGGAGCCGCTTTTTGTTGGTGTCACACAACCGCACGGGATTTAATGCTGTTTTTAAAGGGTAAATGTTGACAATTACTATGTGGCGCAGAAAACAATTCTAATTTGCTCTCGATTTGGGTGTTATTAATAGTTGGTTAAAGGGAAGCAATATTTTCAGATTCGGCCTAACAGCAGCCCGCCTAAAACCCGTCTTTGCTTCGCCGATGTTTGTGGAAAAGAGAACGAGAACAGGCAACATCAGCTCGAGCGAACCGAGTTTGCCGAAGTTCTTGCACAACTGTCAAATGCATGGGGGGGTAGGACAGTGAATGAAAAGCGAAACGCTTCGTGCTCGTTTAAATTTCGCACCGGAAGAAGGAAGCGATGAGGAATTTGGAATAAAAGGGATTCAAAGCTGAGCTTTTGTACAGATTGGCACAATTCTTATCAGAGTCAAGAATTATTGCGAAAAAGTACACAAATAGTAAACCAACCGTGTGCACTAGATCAAACTCAAACACTTGTTTACAACTTGGTCACCAAATTGTGATCGAAACTGCGACTGGAACCGTTAACCACACACTCGTGATGCACCACGTTGGACGATCTTCCTGCAACTAAATTCCCCGTAGCAGGGGCTGGCATATTTTATAAAGCTTGTTTAAATTTTTGCTCGCCGAATCTGCCCGGTCATTATTATGGCCGTTGACGGCGTCTAACAGCTGATAAGGATTTCCCGACTTAAGCAGCGAGGAGAACGGTTCAAAATAACCATCCACGCCACGGTTGCCAACTTCCCTTTCCCAGTTCTGTCCCTTCCCAACCAATCCTAACACACCGGTGTACCGATAGCTGGATGTTGTTATTCTGACTAGCAAAATACTTCCCTTCCAGACGGTTTGTTTTTTGCCCAGTCTGAAATCACTTCAACAAACACGATTGACCCCGGGATCGTCAACACATGCACCGTTTCTGTCGAGAAAGAACACTTCTGTGTGCTACAATACCTTTTCGAGAGTCGTTCGATGATTGATAAGCATTGATGCTTTGTTGCCGTCGTTCCTGAAAGTTGCTTTAGGCTAAGCAAGCCACGCAATCCACTGCACGCTCGCGCAAACACGCGACCACGAGCAATACCATTCATATGATAATGCGTCGCGTTTGAAATGCTCAAGAAAGAAAAAATAAACTTCCGTGTGCTAGACAAACTTAAAAAATGGAAGCTGCATGTATATCGCGACTGGGAACAGCTTGTCATACATGAATTGAACAGTTTCCGGATGTGCTAAAAATACGACAGAGGAAGTACAGAAGGTCAAGGATTAGTTTCAAATTTACTTCTGTCCACAAACTTCATCATACGGTCGAAGTCATTCTTATCCTACAGTCGAACGAGGTCACAAGGGCTAAAAGAGTGTGAGGGGATTCTAATTTGGTCCTCAACACAGGTTTAAGTTTGGAGTAATTTTGGAAGCATCGTCCAAAAACAGTAACAATAGAATCTAAAATAAAGCAAAGCAGTTACGAACTTATGTTGATAAGATTGTTAACCTTTCAGGCGTGTTCTTCACTCCGATGTAGAATAACATCACCCGTAGATCATAGCGTTTGTAGCGAGCAAAAAGAATCCCATTTCAGCATCACCTCACAAGATGAAAATCCCCTGTGGAATGTTTCTCCAAGTTCCGTCTGATTGCATATGACGAAGTGACCATTCCCATTAAAACGATCCAGCAGAACAAATTGATGAGCTCTAAAATGAAGAAAAATTAGTTAATTTATCATTCGTAAACCATCTGAAGCCGATCTGATATTCCATACAACACCTATTCCATGAAGCCTACTGCAGCATCACAGGGTGATTCGACCAATGTTTATCTTTTGTCCATTTGACGTTTAGCGTTTTTTTATTATTCTCCCACTTCCCGCAATCGTTCCATTCTCTTCCATTCGCGTGGTCGTGTGTTTTCAGACCGTGTTTTGGGTGGAAAACATTTCAAATCTCAACACACAAATCTAGTCACCGACGACGACAACGATGCAATGGACCATCTAACTCGCGAACGTTCGACGCGTGTGAAAACGTAAGGCTAAAAAAAACCGAAACCAAAGTCCCCTAGTAGGCCAATTGTTGGGTCTTATTGGCCACCGAAAAAAAACAAACAACAGTGCTATGACTCAATCGCTCAAGGACACGATGAAGTCCGCAGGAATCTACTTTCTAGTTATATGTGCATTCCTGTTCACCTCGTTCTACAACGTTGCGTCTGACGTGGCTATTCAGCGTCCTGCGGTACCATCGCAGGGACTGGCCGGGACGACCGCAGCAGTAATAGCAGCAACCCTCGCGAATGGATCCTCATCGACTGTTGTCACCGGCAGTACGGTCGGTGCGGTACCACCATCGGCTTCACCCGTTCCGGCTCCGGCTACGTATGAGAAAAATGGCACTGCAGTCAACACTGCATCATCGCTGGCAGCGACTGCAACTGCGGCAAGTACAACTGGCGCCAACAGCAGTACGTCCGTGACCATGTCACCGGAAAAGAGTGCCGTGGAGCAGGAACACTACAGCTCGATGTCGATATTTTTCGTCCTGTGTGTAATAGCGCTCGGGATTCTGCTGATCCACATGATGCTGCAGACGGGCTTCCAGTATCTGCCGGAAAGTATTGTGGTCGTATTCTTGGGTGCACTGATCGGTTTAATTTTGAACGTTTCCTCCGTGAAGCATATCGCCAACTGGGAGCGCGAGGAAGTGTTTTCACCGACCGCCTTTTTTCTAGTGCTGTTGCCTCCGATCATTTTCGAATCGGGGTATAATTTGCATAAGGGTAACTTTTTCCAAAATATCGGTTCGATTCTGGTGTTTGCCATCATTGGTACCACCATCTCGGCGCTGGTGATTGGTTCCGGCGTGTATCTGCTCGGTCTGGCGGAAGTTGCCTATCGGTTGAACTTTGTCGAATCGTTCGCCTTTGGGTCGCTCATTTCTGCTGTCGATCCAGTAGCAACGGTGGCGATCTTTCACGCACTCAACGTAGATCCTGTATTGAACATGTTGGTGTTTGGTGAATCGATCCTAAACGATGCGATTTCAATCGTGCTTACCACAACCGTAATGCCGATGGTGTCGGATTCCGGTACCAATGCCAGCACTGGCGAATCCATCTTTTCCGCTCTCAACACCTTCTGCATGATGTTCTTCGCCTCGGCTGGCATTGGCGTTGTGTTTGCGCTGATGAGTGCGCTTCTGCTGAAGCACATTGATCTACGCAAGCATCCCTCGCTCGAGTTTGGCCTGATGCTGGTCTTCACCTACGCGCCATACGTGCTGGCCGAAGGAATTCATCTGTCCGGTATTATGGCAATTCTATTTTGCGGTATCGTGATGTCACACTACACTCATTTCAACCTGTCCACGGTGACGCAAATCACGATGCAGCAGACAATGCGAACCCTTGCCTTTATTGCGGAAACGTGTGTGTTCGCGTACCTCGGACTGGCCATATTCTCCTTCAAGCATCGCTGCGAGCTATCGTTCGTGATCTGGGCAATCGTGCTGTGTCTTATAGGGCGCGCTTGCAACATCTTCCCGCTGGCCTGGCTGGTGAACCGGTTCCGCGAGCACAAAATTACCAACCGCATGGCTTTCATCATGTGGTTCTCGGGGCTGCGTGGCGCAATTTCGTACGCGCTCTCGCTTCACATGCAGTTCTCTACGGAGGAGTCCCGGCACGTCGTTATCACGACCACGCTCATTATCGTGCTGTTCACAACGCTGTTTTTCGGCGGTTCTACGATGCCACTGATGAAGTACCTGCAGGGTGGAAAAAAGGTAAAGCGAGCGTCGCGAGCTGGCCGTGCCGGAAGAAAACGGAAAGAGAAAGCACTGTCGTTGAGTAAGACGCGCGAATGGGGCCAAGCGATTGATTCGGAACATCTTTCCGAGCTAACTGAGGAGGAAGAGGTCAGTTTTACGCAATCCAGAATTGGAGGATTTACACGATGGGATCGAAAATTCTTTACACCTTTCTTTACGCGTCGTTTTACGCATCAGGTGAGAGCCCTTTAATAGGGGTTTTGTTGGATGTTTAAGACTCATTGTACCTTTTTATATTTTAGGAACTTCATGATTGTAAGAGCCAAATGGCAGATTTGACCAACAAATGGTACCAGGCAATAAGAATATCCCCGGACGATCCGGACGAGGAAGATGAAGACGATCCGGATGCAGACGCAATATCGGAACGATCCACTACAAACATCGTATTTCCTGGACCGAGCAGTCGCACTGGAAAATCCTGATCCACTGATATGCCCGGGCACACAATACGCTCCCTGCCGGTTCCTACGTCACCGACCTCGTCGGTTGCCGAACCGCCTGTCGGCAAGGATGCCGGTGTTGATTGCCTTCCCGGGAACGACGGGCTGTACGATACGTCGCCCCTGCGTACGGTCGATTTCCTGTAATCAGAACGCTGTGGATGTACTGTGAAATGCTGTTATACGAATAGTACCATACGTAAACCGTACCAAAACACTCGGAGAATGAACAAACAAAACGTGTCCAAAGCAACAACAAACAATGGTGCAGCTACATTACATTGGCTAGTGACAAACATGAAACACGACGAAGGGAGTACAGGTGCCGTTTTTAGCTATCTTTTTTAATCTTATAAACAAATTACGTAAATGTAAATTTATAATTGGGTGATAATTCGCTAGTCAAACGCAGGGATAAGAGGGCGCTGTTTAACGAACAATGGGAACATTTTCAGGCACGGGGTGACTTTCTTCTTGATATCCGGCAGGCATCAAATGCCGGCAATTAGGTTTTTTCATAGACATTTCAACATAGCCATATACATAACCGTTATTAAAACATAGCTATTCACCCAGTAAAGAATCTTACCAACAGTACGAATCTAGTATTTTCAGATATAGATAGGGCAAAAATCAAGGATAATGGTACCACGCTATTACACAGATATATTACAAAGCTCATATATAGCGTAATACGACGGAGAAAAAGTTAACGCACAGCAGGTATTGTTATGTTGAGAAGATACCATAAAAGGTCGCTTACAGTTACGCTAACAAATCACAATTCTCTTTATCGTGAGATACAGCGATAGTCCTAAAAACACGCGTCATTAGTGTGAGCAGTGCTTAACGTTGACAGACTCTATCGGAAACTCGCTCCATAGTAATGCTTAGAAGCAGAGCACCGGGTTTAGGTTTTCCCGCCCTTTCTGTTCTTACACGCTTTTTGCAGTAGTACGAAAATAGTGGGGTTGTTTAGCTTATTTTTGCTCTTCGTTTCTGTATAAAATTGTTTGTGTCTCTAAGCTATCGTTACAAATAAACAAAACCAAACGGTTGCAATAACAGCAACTACATCATGCGGCTCAAAGACGTTTCATTTGAATCCCCTGGTTCAACCGTTGGAGAGGCGCATCGTTGGCAATAATTGCTACCTTGCCTTCCTAGATAAGATAAGGCTGGGGAGGGCCAGGTTACATTTACAACACGACACGCCACCTTGTGCGATTGTGGGCAATCGAATGTTTAGCACCCCCCGTGGGGTATATGTTATGAAAATGAATCGAGAGTGTGTAGTAATGGAGTAAAACAGTAAAAAGTCCAACCTATTCAAAATAAACTTTGCTTCTGGGTATTTCTGGGCTCCATACGACTCTTATCTCCAATCTCGACAGGTTTTAAACTATACTCGCTACAAATGAAATTAGTTGATAAAATTGCTGCAGATCGAGTCGATGAAAGTTTCGTCGAAAATTTCAATGCTAGAGAACTATCAATCGAGGCTCTCTTTTTGAGCTACCTGCATATTTAAAATAAATTATGGACAAAAAATTGGAAAAAGCTAAGATGAAATTATAGACAATAACATTTTCTTACAAAACGTAAATGAAATCGAATTAAAATTTCTAATTAGCCATCAGCAAAGCAGCATGAGCTACTGCCACTTCAACTCTACCATATAAACCATCGCACGCACACTCGCGCACACCAAACGCAGAAAAACTATTTTGACGTTACAGCAAAACAACCAGCGATCAAAAATTGTAAATTTACAACATCGCAAAGCAATCGACTGCGAAACAAATCCCCTATTTCCACCGCGAACAGTATCGATAAAGTTTGATCATTTCTGCATTGCTCTACTTCTAGCGTGCGTACCTGATAGCCCTGGTGTTTGTATGACCACCATTTCGAAGGTCTGCCCTGTTCGTTGCTGCCGTTGCTGTTGTTATCGTCGCTGCTGACACGGCATAAATGTTAGGATACCGATCAGGGCGCGTTCTGCGGTGCAAAGGGAAGTAAAGAGCCTGCCATCCTGATCGAAGGATTGCGTAAAACAAACCGCCGCCCGGTAAATCCAAAATGGCTAGCAACAACGCAATGTATATCCGGCAGCAGATGTCGGCTCTGCTGGGCAGTACGTCGACTTCGATAAAATTCATCTGCATAGCGACGTTGGTCGGGTATATGATTTCCTTCTCCGAGCGGATATCCGTACTGCTGTGCGTCACACCGGGCTACCTGATGCCACCGACGTTCTGGATATGGACCATCTTTACCTACTTCTTTATTGAGCAGCACTTCTGGGAGGTGCTAGTGGATCTGGTAACGGTCGGGCTGTGCGGTAAACTGATCGAACCGTCCTGGGGTCAGATGGAAATGCTACATTACTTCGCCATCACCAACACTGGGGTGGCCATCTTGACAAGCTTCTACTATCTGTTCTACTCGATGATAACCAAAGATGCGGAGATTCTATTTAACGTTCGTATTTACGGGCTTGCTGGAATGAATGCAGGTAGGTGATAATGTAAAGTGCCATTATAGAGCTGATAATGAATATCCATTTGAATACGTGTTGTAGCAATAAGTGTAGCCGTTACACAGATAATGCCCGACCATCTAATAGCCAGAACACCGCTCGGTAAATTCTCCAACAGGTATGTATTACTAAACTTCCATTCGGCTACTGTATTGATTGCAAAATGAGACTGTTTGTTGCAGAAATGTACCGCTGACCGTTGTCATAGCATCAATTTTGCTATGGGCTTGTGGATTACTAGATGGAACCTACCCAGCAATGTTTGCGTCGGGTCTGTACGTATCCTGGGTGTATCTGCGATTCTATCAGCGGCACTCGAACGGCACGCGTGGTGACAGTGCTGAAAACTTCCGCTTTGCAAGCTTCTTTCCGAACGTTTTGCAACCATTCATTGCAGTCATTGCTAACCCGGTGTACCTGGGCTGTTTGCGAATAGGGCTAGTCAAACGGTTGAGTCCACAGCAGTCAAACTCTTCTTCTCTGCAATCGATTAGTGTACAGCTGCCCGGTGTAGATCCTCACGATATGGAACGGCGAAGGTAGGCTCACCTATGATATTGTACAAGTACGTAAGTTTATCCCTAGTTTCCATTTTTAGGCAAATTGCTCTCAAAGCACTAAGCGAACGGTTGTCCAAAACGACCGACTCTAGTCGTCAAAACACCGTCCCGAAGTCATTCCCGCAGACAACCACTGGAAAGCACCATCATGGGTCTCACCATGGGCATAGTCACGGGCATGGGCACAGCCACGGGCATCACCATCAGCAACATCAGCTGCAGTTCGGTGGGCTTCCACCGTTTCAGGGTTTCCCCATGACGGTGGATCGTCCAGCGATAGCATTACCTCCCCCACCAACGATGACCGTGTCGAGCAGTAGCGGCAACGTTGGACAATTGCCAGCGAACCCATCCTTGCCCAGCACGGCTAGTCTACCGTCCCCTGCACCAGTGAACAATATGTCCACGAACCTGATCAACCTTGAGGCAAACGAAGCTAGCAGCAGCAGTAGTGGCGGTGTCCCTCCTGGTGGACCACCAACGTCCTCCATTTAAGTGACTAGAAATCCCTATCCACCCGGTCACAACTCTAGTACCATAACAAGCCTTCGGCATAGCTTTAAGCGTTGTTCTGTTTCGTATTTGTTTATTTTTCCATATATAATACCATCGTGTACCGTGTTTGGCGTAGAAGTTTTCTTTCTTGTTCCACCAGTGAAACATCGACTACAGGTTCCTATGGACAAATGTTTGCTGTCGCGTTATCTAGGCACTGCTGTACACTGGCTGCACTCTTGAATCTAGATAAAAATTGATTTCAAAACCCTCCCAAATAACGACCGTAGTGCATGTCAGCAAATTTCAAATTAGTGACGATATTTCTGTGCTTTTATTGAGATCCAGTTTAGTATGTGATGGCGTAAGTTGAAAGAGCGCGGGAACGTTGATAGATGATATTATGGCAGCGTTCGGTGGGCAATCTAATTCTTCAATCCTCAGTATATCTGAAAAGCCGACAAAGATATGAAAATAAAACAATAACAATTGAGTCAAAGGATTGGCAAAACGGTTATTCTGTATGAGAAATATTTCGGCTAACAGACATGCAATTTCTTTCGTTTAATTTTTCACTAAAAGATAGATGACGATTCAACATTGTTGATATTTTGGAATATTTCGTTGGAATATTGAGTGCTGGTGCTTGATCCAGCATGACTGTACAACCTTTTATCGGTTTTTAAGTGATCGGACATTTTCGATTTCTTTTAAGAAATGCATTCGAAAAGTAAAATTTTGTAGAAGAGAAGAGAATCTTGTACAGAGATGTTAAGGGCGACCCGGCGATGTCGAAAGTATGTCGAATTGAAATAAATCCTTTTTTATTTTCGATTACCATGTAATATCCCATCAATAACAACTAATTCTTTTATGTTTCATTTGCATTTTCCATCCACTGAAAAATTACCCCTTTCGAAACGAACAGTTCAAAATGACAGCTCCAAAAAACCCCGTTTGACAATCTGAATGTCATATCGAGATCCAACGTTTGAACCGAGTGCCGTAAACAGGCTTCCTGCATTATTCGCGGCAACAAGCGCCATCACAATATCCAAGCGTCGCTGCCTAGCACACAACGCAGCTAATAGCAGAGAAATTCCCCGTAAAAGATTTACTTGAAGTAGGTTGTGTCCCTGGTAAATAGTTTGCGCTACAGTCCGTCGAACGCGAACGATTTAGATTTGTGTCCTACACAGGTAAGTTTCGAGTGCCGCCATCCGATGCCGCCGCATTGCTTTACAGTGTTGCTCTTTACCAATTTTGTAGTTAAGCAAAAAAAAAAAAGCATGGGTCGCACAAAGGAGCCGAAAAATACGAACGGCAACAGCGACGATAGCGAATCCGAGGAAGAGTACGTGGTCGAGAAAGTTGTGGACCGTCGCGAAAAGAAGGGAAAGGTGGAGTACCTTCTGAAATGGAAGGGCTACGACTCGAGCTGCAACTCCTGGGAGCCGCGGGAAAATTTGGACTGTCCGGAACTGATCAAAGCGTTCGAACAGTCACGCACGGATGCGAAAAAGGATGCCGGCAAAAAGCGGACGACCAAGAAGAAGAAGTCTGGCGTCGATTCGGACAATGAAAATGACGGATCGGATGACGACGGGCGCGACGACACCGCGTCAACAAAATCAAGCAAATCCAAAACCGTAGACGATGATGGAAAGCAGACGGAAAATGAACAAGTCGAGGAGTTGAACGGGTTCGAGAAGGGCCATGTCCCGGAGAAGATTCTCGGCGCCACGGAAGGCGACAATGAGCTGCTGTTCCTGATTCAATGGAAAGACAAGGATAAAGCGCAGCTGGTAAAGTCCAAAGAGGCAAGAAAGCACTGTCCACAGTTGGTTATAGATTTTTACGAGGAGCGTCTAATCTGGCAGACGGTCGATCAATCGCAAGGTGATTAATTAGCTCTTAGCCTTGCGCTATTTTTATGAAATATTACAATGTTTAATTAAGAACGATTTCTTTTCCCCCCATCATATCTGCTTTGATGCGACTACTATATATTTTCATTTGTAATCTGAAATAAATATGACTTTCATTTCGTTGACAGTGTTGTAAAGCTGTTTGTTACGATCCTATTGTAAGCGCTACAGGAAGCAGGATGCAACGTGTAGACAAACTAGGTACATTAAATAATGTTTATTGACGACTCTTAAATTTACACTTCGATTAGAAGCAATTACACAGTGAACACTCACACACACTATTACACATTTAACTATTGTTCCGGAATTTTCTCGGACGCTCGGATGCTGAACTCTCGGTTGGCATTCTTTACTGAATAGCACATTCTTGAAACTATTTGTCCTAGCTTCTGCTAAACATTTTCTTCTCTTGCATGCAGTTCGGATTATTGAAACTCACACCCAACACAGCACATACATCAATGTTTCTCGCGCCAATAAAATTACGGCTTATCGTTCATCAACATCCCTAGTAGTTACCTAGCCAAATCGAGAGAACAGTTCTGTGTTTGCCAATGAAGTAGAAGCGTCCAAATTAAGTTGCGTTTAATTTAGAAACAAAGAAAAATTAACGTTAAAATCCATCTCCTAACCCGGGAGCAACCATGTTGACGAATTGAATGAAGAACAAAAGAAAAATAAAGAAAAAGTATGATACAAAAGGTGAATCATTAAAATATATTTGTAAGTATTTTGAAATATACAAACACTCATTTACTCACGCAGCACGCATCGCGTTTGACTTCGAAAGTTATACTAAAAACCCTAGGTTACGTGCCTAATCTGGTAAGAAGCCTTTCGTATGCGCACAAGTCAGATTGCATTGAACTGAAAATGGTACCGGCAAAAAGGAAGTGGACCCTAGCAAAAAGATATCCTTTTCTCCCTCCCGCTCACTATAACTCTTACCGAGTATGAAGTGGTCTACACGTAATTAAAATGCACCGGAAATCAAGAAAAAAAGAACAAGAAGGAAGGAGGATCAACATTTCCGTATACGCTTAGTTCGACACGCACTGTACACGAGCGCCACAAGTTCGCAGTGTATGGAAACTTCATCCCGGTGTAACAAGGGAGCCAGCGAGTGATATCAATAGTATAGTGTGCAGTATATTCCGGGTAAGTAGTCTAGTTGAGTATTAAACATCGATATGATATGGAAACATATAACATCGATGTTCGGCGCTAACCTGGAAGTGGGGGCATATAGGGAGCAAGACGATTTGTGTCCGGTACGGCTGGTTCTATTCCGTATAGTATATCTGTATCCTGTATTCTGGTCCTAGTCTTTTGCTTGTGCCTACCACGAGTCTGTTCCTAATGCTTCGGCAAAGTCGAACGTGCTTTGCACCCTCTCTTACGTAGATACTGTTATGTTTTGTGTTGCTTACACTATTAATTTAACCTGTAAACAATCGATGAAATGATTTCCCTAACACGACGCCGCGCCGCTTCTCTTCCAATTATTAGTAATTCCTACTATATATTTGCCTATTGTCGCGTTCTATTGTTCCATGGCACTAACGCTGGCTTAGGATGTTTTGGTTTCGTTACTGATTAGAACGTGTGGAGAAACAGCGAGATATAGAATGAATGAAAAATGGGCAGTGTGGTACTCATTTTCGCTAAATATGTCAACATTATTGAGCATTCTAGGCCATGGTTTGGGTACCACCATGGCTGGGCACCACAGTCTGGCAGTAGTACTCACAATCAAGTACCACGAGATGTTCAGGGTTACAAACTGCAATCGGTGTATGGATGATATTCCCTTCATTCCTGTGCTGCCAATGTCCCCGAACATTCTCACAGACCAGCGTCGATGAATAGATAAATGAATGGTGGCCTCTGCTCTGTCTGCCTCTAGAAGGATCGTTTGCCGTCAATTCGATCGTGTGTAAGATATGTCCGAAACTATAATTACGTATTTTACGTATAATTCGCGGTACAAAAACACGGCAACTATGCCCCAAATGCAGAACGCGTTCAAAAGTATGGGCAAAATGGATGAAGTTGAGATGTTGTTCTGCGGTCCGCAGTTGACCCATGGGTGAGGACTGGGAACGCTTATTCCTTCTGATCGGGTCGCAATTCTACCAGCTCGTGTGGTTCAGCCAGTTCCAGCTAAAAGCATATCAAAGGATGATTAATTTTTTTTTTGCGATACAGCTCACGATCACCGATATGTTGGGATTTCGTACATGGCCGTTGGCTTCACCGGATAGATCTTTTTTCGATAGGGAGTTGACGAGAATCGTTCCTAGGGCGTCGCACATAACGTTAATAGTCGTACGGAATCGATCGCTAAATTGTGGGACAGATATAATAGATGGATCAGCCATTAATAGCAAATCTTCCCAAAGCACTTGACTGCACTTACAGGAGCCAATCAACGGCAATGATGATGGTGACATCCTCGGCCGGCAATCCTACGGTGTCCAGCACCATTACCATCGTTATAAGACCGGCTTGCGGAATACCAGCCGCACCGATGGAGGCAGCCGTAGCTGTCACACTGAGGAAACGGACAAGAAGGAACACAGGTTTACCACGAAGAAAGGTAAACACCTACAATATCATACACAGCGGACGTACCTCACAGCAACGATATGACCAAAGGTCAGATGAATATTACGTAGTTGAGCAATGAATAGAGCAGCGACGGCTTCATACAGTGCCGTACCATCCATGTTGATCGTGGCTCCAACGGGAATGACAAATCGTGTCACACGCGGATCAATACCCATATTGTCGAGACAGCGGATCGTGATGGGCATCGTGGCCGAGCTGGAACCGGTTCCGAATGCGGTTGCCAGAACCTGGCTCATCTTGGCAATGAACGGGAACGCCATTTTGCGCGTGGTTAGGAAGAAGATTACCGAAATTGTACCTAAAATTGGAATTTGTTTACAAGTCAGGACTTGTTATTGTCCAACAATTTCCGAGTCCATTCTCACCGAAACCGTGCAGTATTAGTCCCAGCATCACAGTCATAAAGTACCATCCCAGCTGTCCCAATACCTCGACGAAGGATGCCATCTCCAGCAGTTTGGCCGCTACCAGAAACAGTACACCGATCGGGGAGATCCAGATGACCCACGAGGTAATAATCATCATCGCTTCACTGAGCGTTTCGAACAGTCCGAGCAGTGGCTTGCCCTTTTCACGCATCTTGCCTATGCACGTACCCAGCACGACACTGAACATAACCAAACCGAGCACATTCGTGCCCTCGGTAAACTCGGAAGTGATCTTGTACTGCGTCAAGGGAACTGTTGGAACGGTAGCATATACGAGAAACGGTTTATATTAATCACCCTGAACAAGGTAGACGTTTAATTGCTGCTTGCCACCCTGTGAGACTACCCCAGTTTCGCAAACATATTTTTAACAATTAACGTAAACGTTTGGGATTTCCTCTCAGAAGGTCACCACCAATTGATAATCAGCGGTACGAGCGGTTACCATATCTACAGGCACCATATAGACCAACATATGCGCCCGTGTTGGTGGCGTGTCGCGGGTAGATTACCCCTAAAATTGATATGACGGTGACAAGTGAACGTTTCCGCAATTTATCCCTTCTGCCGCTGGGGAGGGCAAGAGTAGCGGAAAGGTGTGTATCGGAATAGTGATTAGAAGCTCCATTTCGGCTCATCCGTTGACCGCGCTTCGTGAGAGTTTCCTGCTAAATTTGTTCCTTCGTTTGGTTTTATTTGTTTGATGTTGGGACAGCGCCCCCCTAAAGCGAAACGATATGTACCGCTTCTCATCCCCCAGCACAACGGGGATACCATGTAGTGTGTGTGTGTGTGTGGAAATCGCGGATTGATAGCTGTGCATCCGGTGCAAAATTCCCCTCGTCGATGCTATCCATTGCGTGGTTGCATAAAGATTGTACAAATCACAGAACTTTTCCAGTACGGAGCAACTTACCACCGGTGGCATTTGCTGGAGGGACAAGAATGGTTCGGAACTGCAAGGATGAGAGAGTTTGGAGGTTAATGATTGCTCAAGAAGCGCGCATCCGCGTTCGTTTTTTGTTACCTGGAACATCGTGGCCTGGATGATATTCGGTGGGAATAAGTTTCTACAAAAAAGAGCAATGCAATGATTAATGTCTAACTCCAAAGTTATCTTCCCTCCGGTGACGTACCTTACGAGATCTAGCAGCGTGTCGGCCGTAAGCACCTGTCTCGTGGTGGCTTTGCCGCCAATATTGCTCACCTCGCGGCCCGCTCCGGGTCGAATAGTACTGACCAGAATAATGCCCAAGACGACGGCACAGATCGTCGTGGTGAAGTAGTACACGATGGCCCGGAAAGCGATCTTCTTCGACATGCTCAAATCCAACGAACCGATCGCACTGGTGATCGACGAAACGAGCAGCGGTACTATCAGACACTTCAGCATCCTGACTTGGCAGTAGAGAGGAAGAGCGAAACGAAGGTACACCTTGGTAAGTAATTGGTTCTACTCGTCGAAGACAACAGTGCGTGGATAGGATTGGAACCCTACCGTAGGAACAGATCGCCCGGATACTGGATATACATCACCTCACGCTGTGTCCAGGGTTCGGCCGAGTTCTTCAGCAGCAGCCCGAGCGCGGTACCACCGAACACTCCGACCACGGTCAGGAAGGTAAGCAGGTTCGACTTTACAAACCGCTTCCATCGTGACGTTGGCCGTGCGCCTGTAGTCGCGTACGAGTTCGACATATTCGCTATTATGTCCACTACACTACCAGGCGTGTAGGGTTATTGCCTTTGCGTTTTTCGGGGAGGCGATGTGGATCTACGGAAGAAACAAAACACAGGGAGATTTCTGTCAGTGACTTCTTTACACAGTACCCATGGGGGAGCGATTAAATTATGGTGGCATCTTCATGATGCGTCTACGTATCTCGCCGTACTTCCCGTTCCAGCAAACATTGTTAACGAGCGGAGATTCGTTACTCGTGACATCTTTTCGTTTAAGTTGAGCGATTACGTCGCGTTTTGTATGGTCGGGAGTTATTATGCTTTCGTCCACACCGCGTACACGGTTAGGGCGATGCGGCATTAGCAAAACAATGATAAGCATCGGTGGTGCTCTAGCTCAAGATAAATTGCATCAACAGGTTAGCATTGCTGAGCTGAAGGTGTACGATAAAAAGTTAAACAAATGTTGCTATTATCATGCCCCCTTGGGTAGTGGAATATTCCTTCTTAGTGAATCTCCTTACAAAAATTGGAGATAATAAGCAAAGAGTCCCTGTAGGAATACTAAGCATTGCCGCTTTAGAAGATGGTGCACAATACAAAGTGACATCGTCATTATGAGTTTCTGCTTGAATAGAATTGGCACTGGGGAGGGAGCTATTTTAATTACAACTTTCTTGTTGAAAGAATTCCTTGCTGCAGTGGAGTGAGAAGCAGATATTTTTAGAAGTTGTGAATAGCTTGACTTATCTTATACCGTACATCATTTCTGGGAGGTCTCTTTTGAATTGAACTCATCATCTGTCTTTAAAAAGGCTTCAATTGAAATATGCAGACGTCCAGAATTGGTGAACGATGAGCAGCTAAAATTGGACGTTGTATGCGCGTTCGTTAACATACGCTGACTTCTTTAAATCTATTCTGGTTCGCACCGGTTGAATGATCTCGGCCGAAGAACGAATGAATCAAGAGAACGTACAAATTAATCCAATCGTTAGTGAGTGGAGTTTGATGAAGTATTGCTATCATCAACAGCCTCAGTTGCCTTATCGTTTTTTGCCGAGAGTGTCTGATAACTGTGAAGTATGTTATCATAAAAGGATTTACGATTGTTAGAGAAGCTAAATGAGTTGAGGAGCATGAGTTTATGACCTGTTGGAATGAATTATATCGACGAATGCAGATTTTCCGTGGCATATTGCAGGTTTCAGATGCATGAAGCTATTATTGGAAACAATTGTGTTCCTTAGATAACAAGCAGCTTTTTTGTCTTATCATCAGTAAGGTATTGTCTGTGAGGAGTGGCATCTTCGCCGGGTGGTTGTCCAACTGCCCAAAATGACGTGCCTTGGCGCACAAGAAATCCATCAAGCAAATGAAGATTAAATCACCTTTTTTCAGGACTGTTTATACCGATCGATTGATAAGGCGAGATAATCTCTCAACAAGTGGCACAGATGTTTGCCTAACCGGAATCGGAATGGTCTTGAAGTTCTGCCCATGGCCGACAGCCAGATGATAGCTCGAACTTGACCGGCCACCGGTCGGTCGATCCTATAAATCTTTTTTTTTTGCAGACAGAGACAAAACACCCACTGCGATTACAAACGTTGGATCATGCACATCATTCGTCGGGTCGGGATCATCACATCGTTAAGTGTTGTCAGTAAGTTGATTCTATCAATTATCAGCCATACACTTCTGCCACCCTGTTCACTCCTTTGCGAACAGAAGGGTGGAAAAAATCGCAATCTATAAGCGTGTCGTTGTCGGATGAGAAAGTGTACAAAAGCGCCTCCATCCAGGGCTTGGTGCAGTGGTAAAGAAGCACCAGAATGGTCAGGGAAGCAGCATGCACATTAAAAACAAACAACAAGCTATAAAACCAAGCGCGAAATGATCTCATCCTGGCCGTAACACAGCGAATCCACGGTAAAGAGTCCACCGTTTATCAACACTGGATCGAACCACTGTTTGGAAAATACGACCATTTTTACGCCAAACAGTGACCTACAGCTGGAACCGCTTCGCCATCCTAGCTCGTTGTCGCTGGATCGTGCGGCTCTTTTGAAGCGTAGTAAGCGGCGACATGATGTATAATGCATTTTACGTAGCCCTTTTATTCTCTCCTGCACGATTAGAGTAGATTTCATGGTTAGGAAATGGAAAGAAAGGAAGCCATTGGTAGTTTAATGCGCACTTGACATCATTACAGCAGTTCCAAGACGCGAGGCATGTGTTGGTACGATTTTAAAAGGACTAGTTTTGTTGCTAGTACTGGAAAACAAGGCACTTAACAGTCAGGACACATCCGTTTGGAGGTGTGTGCGCACTTGGAATTACATACATGAAGCACAGAGTAGTACAATAGTTAGTAGCACTTTAAATATACCCCAGCAACCTCAATTCACATATAACACTAACACACAAAAAGAGACAAATAACCTCTTTAAAGGCCCATTTTAACTCTTTCGGAAGTGAGCACCACTTTCCATATGGAGCTTTCATCCGGATATTTTTTGTTCCTACTTCTAGTAGAGCGGACACAAAAAAAACCCTATAACGTGAGCACTTTATGCGCGTCTACATTTCGTGGAATTGAAAGCCAGCCAGCAGAGTGGAGCTAAAATCAAAGGTTTCCACCATCCACCGGTTGTCCAATGTCACAGCTACGGATGGGGATCATAATGATAGAGCTTCCGACAGCAGGTTGTGATGCAGTGGCATTGGAGGATGCTAAAAACTGAATGTCCTCCGCGGAACGACAACGACAAGATCACACAATCAACGCCCGATAAGGACGATGGGTGCACTTTGTTCGCCTTTTTTTCCGATTTGCTTTTATTTGGCCGCACCGACACAGGCTAATCCGCTTGTGTACTCCGCCCACGCGCCAGCGGATGTTCAAACACTTTCTAGCCTTGGTATCGTTATGACGCGGTTAGCAAACTCCAGAATGACCACATCGCACGGGGATGTCGGGCCGGGCAAATCCTGACAGATTGTCGGCTTGGCAAGGGAGGGGATACCACCATCAGGCTCTTTGTACCCTGGAGCGCTGAGTTACGCTTATGTCCCGAGTTATGGATTGTTGGGTGGGACAAGCTTTTGGGACCTACGCATCCTCATCTCTTCCCTCCCGATCGCCGTACCCAGTGCTGGTGGTTCTCACTAAATAATCATCTGCGTTCCTGTTGGTGAAGTTGGTCCCAACCGTTGATTATACCACCTCCTTCTACAGCTGCAAGGTTCGTCTCCATGGCAAGATGCGACAGGAAGACCGTCATAGATACCAAGATTAAGCGCAAGAAATCACAACCGCCCACCGAAACACGGGCGGCCAAGAAACGTGAAATAAAATTAATCCCATTTCAAGTGTGTCCCGGCAAAACCCGGAACAGTACCAGTCCAGTAGTAGTTCCCCGCTGCTGCTGCATTCTTTTCATCGTTAAAATTATGACCCCGTGGGCCGTGGGAGGTAAGTCGGGCAATGCCGCACCATAAATATCTGATATAGAAACTCAACCGACCCGGCCTGTCCCGGTACGGGGCTGCTGTAGATTGTTTGACTGATGGTGGTGTTTGATGAACGTCAACTGTCGAAGCAATGAGTAAAACAAGGATCAGAGAAACCTCCCACCCTGCACAACCTTCCAAGCTTCGTGGCCGAATAGGGAGTTCAGGGACGTGAAGTGCGCGCTGTGTACGCAGTCAATCTTTTTGGGAGAAAATTAGATTTACCGTTTTGCCACCTTCACCTCAATACACCCAGTCCCCGCCGTTGTCAGGTCCGTGGGAATGTCGTCTTCGCTATTCGCGAGACTACAACAAACGATGCCATACGCACCAGTCATCACTCTGCGATTGCACTCACCTCCCCCCCGCGGAATGGTTCGTTGGAGCAAAAGGCAACCATCTTCCACGCCTTCTGTAGCAGGTTCCAACCTTTTTATTTTGGTCTGCATGAAGTTGCGTCCCGTCCTTTCGCCCTACCGCGGCGTCATTTACCGAAGAATCAGATTTTGCGCGGTAAATAAACTTCTAGAGTCATCCCGAGCATCTGCAGCTTACCACCCCGGGGAACAGGGTGGTGGTGGTCGGGTGAGGAAAATAAAGCGGCCAAGTATTTTTCCTCCCCCTTATTGCTTTCTTTTTTTTCCTTTTCCATCAACCAGTACTGGAAGTGATGGGAATGAATAGCCTCCTGACTGACGGAGGGTTGAATTTTGACGGAAATGCGATTTATCTTTCATTGAATTGAAATTGCTTCTATTTGCTTCGGTCTGCGTCAACTGAGGGAAGGTAACGGGGGTAGTGGCACTTTCACTTGCACCTTCCCTTACAAAAAAAAAAAACATGGTGTGAAAGGGAAAACTCTCCTCCGTTTCCAGGAGGCTCACTCCCGGCTTCTCCTGGAGAGGGCGCAACGTCCTTGAAGAATACCGCGTACTTGGGACTTGTGTGAGCGGGAATTTCTGGAATGGTTGGAAGTAAATATAAATGCGCACAAAACCCTTCCCAAACAAAGCATGGAAGAGTTTCGGAAGACACGACGCGGTAGCGGTAAGCAAGAAAAAAGGGATCAAAATTAGAATAGGGATGACAATTTCTGTGTGCTCAAGATCTTTTTATTCGCTCTCCTCGTCTTAGCTACTAGATAAGGTGGAAAAAGTCACCAAAGTGATAAGGGAAACGCTGGAACTGGAAAGACATTCCGAGTCCCTTTTTCCTTGTCAAACTTAAACGAATGTGGTTAGGAGTGGTACCGAAAACGATTCCTTTTTTATTGCCGGACACTTCTTCATGGTTAATGCTAATGTGAAGTACGCATCAACAATTCCCACCATTTGTTGAATCATTAAATAAACCAATCCGACCTTCATTTGCGTTCCCGAAGAATCCACATTGAGCCGGCTTAGGTCAATGGCGAAGTGCAAACACAAGAGTAGTGATCGTGTAAGCGCACGCGAGTATCAAATTTACACACCGAACGCACTGTTGTGACGCTGTAACGTTTGTTTGACCTACCCAAATCGCTAGCCTATTAACACCTTCCACATGGTTGCTAATCGGAAACACAAAGCCCTCTTTGAGACATGTCACGCTAACAGTTAGTAATTAGTTTAATTCATTTAGGTTTTAAAACGGTTGGCAAATAACACTAAGAAGCTTCCGGCTGTCTTGTTGAAGGCTCATTCGCTGGGATAGTGTAATAGAACTATTTTGTTTAGAGAGTTGCATAAATCTAGGCGCTTATTGTGAAGATATTCTCATACAAAAATTGTTTTATATTTGTTCATCGTACGAACACGTGTATGAACCACACCATATGGTTCGTCTGCTTTTACGATTTGTTGACCTATCTCAATCTCTCCCAGTAGGGTAGGGTTGGGGCATCATTCTTCCGTTTCCAAAGTCATTGCATTCAACAGGTGTTTCTTGGAGCGCTTCTGTAGTTTTTTTTGTCTTGCTGTTCAAGATGTTTTTTTTTGCGGTCACAACGTTTCCACATGGAGTTTGTCAGAGAGCACAGAGTTATCGAGAAAAGCACTCCGGTGGAACAGCAACACGGAGAGAATTCAGATATCTCAGCCCGGTTGAAAAAATGATTAACTCACGTGAAGTTTTATGGCAACCATGCGGTACGGTTTCAGCTCCATACACTCCACTCGTTTTATTCACTCTTTTGCACCGCACGATTTCAACATTCTAATGGCGTCAAAGCATTTCAAATAACTTTTGCACCTGTCGGATCCACCTCCCTGATTGCTGCCTTCCGGGTTGGTATGGAGACGCCCAGTACCTGACGACTCGGGTTTGTTGCGATCAATTAAGCGAGTGGCGAACGATACCATACCCGAAGGGAATACACACCATCAACACACCACCGGTGGTTGTGTTTTGTCTGTGCGATTTTCCGTTCGCAGAACTGTCTTCCGGCTTCCATGCCGCAAAATGCAAATTGTTTATTTTAATTTTAAACTTTTATCTTTGCGCATCCGTCGCGCTTGTTTTGTCTAGGGTGTGCTGTACAAAACATCACGACGAAAAGGCATTTTTTTTTCTAACGCAAAACGTGAACCGTGGGTGGTTTCTATGCTGGGAAGCAATTTTAAACTTTCCGATTGTACGCGATAGTTAATTATGTCCACGCAATCGGTGGACTCAACTCAGCGAGGGATACGAACGTCCGCTTCATCGATGGCAATTAACCTAACTTTTTGCCGTGCTCTGTGTGGTTATAGCCGTTTAGTTATTGCATATGCGGCTTCTGGAGCACAGTTTATAATTGATTTTTATTTGGATGAATTATTCCATACATTTTACCTCATTAGCAGTGTAGAGTGGAGGAAATAATATTGCATTAATTTTTTTTCTGCTGACCAACCCTACAGGAAGGTTTTGATACTACTTTTTTACATGTAAGTATTCTTATTAGACTTCAAACTACATCCAACGATCCATTTGGTTACATGTTTTAAATATCCCCTTCAATGCTTTGTGTTGATGAAGTCTTGATGAGGCTCTTCAAAGCTCCGTGTGTTTTGTGCAAGTTGTCAGTGTGCAAGGATCAGTCAAATCGAAAAGACAGCATCCCAGACAGAGAGACAAAAAACAATCATTTTACCGCTCGAAGCATCACGCTTTGAAATATGCCATAGCTCTTTTGCCGTGTTTTAAACTTCCGCTTAAAAAATGAATCCCTTTTTTTTGCATACGTCGCACTGAATTACATCCACGCTGTGAACAAAGGACAGCAGGACCACATCGTTGGACGGGGGGAGGTTTAAACTTCTGTGGAAATTCAATGTATTGTGTTTCTTTTGCAAAAATGATTTAAGAAATTCACATTTACTTCACTTATTTATAGCACGAATTGAATGGCGAGCATCATCAACATAGGGCAGCATTGTTTATTGATCGATCGGTTTTGCCTCCGTCTAGTGCTGTGGGTCTCGTAAACGTCTCACGATCTAAACTTCTGCTTGCTCCTGCTGTTTAACATACAAACACAGCCAATACAATATCTGGAGGCTGTAGGCGAGTATGCAGCGATGGAAAAACTGAGTTTTCCACATCGGAAATGGCAAAAACAAACAAAGCAAGCAAATGCTTTACCTTATCCCTTACTGTGGCAGGAGCGTTTCACCGGAAGCAAAAGAAATACAATAAGCAATAGAGAGAGCGAAAGAAATCCCTGAATCTGAATGGTGAAAAGTGTAGCATTATTGGTAAAAATAGCACAATATGCCCGGCACTGACGGAACAATTCGTTAGTCCGCTGGAATGGGTTTAAAAATTCGACCGAGGGCAAACTTGCATTGTGCAGGAGCTGCAATCGTAAGCAGCAAGTTATTATAATCATTTGCCAACGAGGTAAGGAAATGGAAAGCAAGCCAGCACTCCTTTCCACCATGGCGCAGCTCTATGGCAGCTTATTGTCATTATAAACAATTTATGCCACAATTCATCCTGGCAAAGTTTCGCTTCGATGAAGTAAAGATGGCGCAGGTATTACAGTGTATGCGATTTGTTGATTCATTTAATTTCGCTGCGTTCAACGTCCACCCGGGTGGAGTGGTTGGCCATATTCCCAAAAGAGTGACCACAGCGAGCGACAGGCGAGTGACGTGTAGTGGACAGGAGATGAGTTTTGATGGGCCATTCGCCAATTGGCGAACAACAAACTTGGTGCACGTAGCCGACCACCGTACCGTAGCGTTACTAACGGATTGCGAGTTCAAAAAGTTGTCAGAGTTCACGGTTGACCTGAATATCTCGTGGACAATAAATTGGAATTTATTCATCTTCGTCTTTGATTAATACTGCACGCAGGAGGAGGATGGCAGAATGAAATCCGGATTGCGTGCACGATATGCCCGGAGATACCAATTAATCCGATGAGCCGATGCTCGTCGAGAGAGGACATGGTAAGAGCAGGATGCATAAAGAGAAAGAAAGAGAGTAGGCGAACCGGAAGCAACAGGTGTCCGCTAGCAGGCCCCCCCCCCTGAAAAAGGAGATTGCGCGTAAAGCACTTTCCATTTCGGGCATTCGATGTTGTGTTAAATTAAAGTACTGTTTGATCTGCATACAAATGTGCCACTCACTCAATTCGGTTGGAAGCCGAGTGGTGCTTGAGGGAGAGAAAAAAATCATAAAATAATGCCGTTGATATAGTAAAACCCCTTCACATTTTGAGACCCCGGTCAAATGTATGAATGTTTGCCAAATGATAATCCGCTTCCATTACGCTCAGGGCTGATGCCCAATGTTGTGGGTGAGATTGGTTGTGCAGGTAGCGTGTAAAATACGATTTGAATTTACCGGTTTTGACGATTCGGCGAACGTGTTTCGCCGAAGGTATGATGTTATTTTGGTTGTGAGTTATGTTTGCGTCAGTTTGCGAATGTACAGGGGGATGAAAATTGGAGCTTCTGTCCTTCCACGATGGTGAGATCTCATGCTCGTAATATCCACCACAGTGATGATGTAAATAATTTAAAAAAAAAGATTGCCTGTTTCACATACATCTTGGAAATATAAAACAACCTACAGCAATCAGGGGAATACAAACTAATCCAACGTTTTATCACACGTTGGCAACAGTATACGACCAACATGTTAAAGCAAACACAAATAAAAGTTGATGACAGATGATTTCGGCGCAAAAAAAAACATACAACTTGTTACAGGGTTTCAAGAATAGACATGAGATCATATTTCCGCCGTAACCTATTTGTGAACAACAAACACTAAAGAGATTTGCGAATTACGATATAGCGTGTATTAGATATAAACGGGATTGTAACAGCGCGTTCTTCGGTCGATGAAGTAGCCTAATGGTAATGTATCTATTGAACAGCATCGCTCGGTCTTGGTTCAAACCTCAACTGGACCGTATCTCTTCTGTGCGGTATTCCACTTTTCCATGTTTAACATATTTAACATGACGTATAAATAACACACCACGTATTATTTAGTACTGATAACCACGGATTATGATTCTTAATATTCTTCCTCATCCTTGTTTTAAAAATTGATCTTCATCTTTAGTTGATCCCAGTGAGTGTCCTGAGTGTTTGTGGATGATAAACTCACAATCAAATGATCTTTAACAGTCTCAAATCTTCTGACAGCTGTCTCATAAACCTTTCATTCATTATTCGCTGAAATTCCGCAAAATCAAGCGAGATTCGATAAGATCTACGAAGAATAAGATAAGCAGAGCTCGTTGAATCTCTCATCCCTCTCATCTCATCCCTCTCATCAACGAATTGAAGTTGGAAAATTATTTACGATCAGCTACTGTTGCTGCCTAAAAATACAACATCTAGAGCACACAGACTGCAAACGGTGACACCGATTCCTCTTCTCCATGGTTTTTTCGTACGATCAACGATGATATTCCGCACAAGATCGCAAGCTGCGTTACCTTCAAAGAAGCAGTGTGTGAAGCAAGCGGTGCAATGTTGCACGCCCGAGCTCGTTCCACTGCTAAAGTGTGCTAAACAGTGAGAGCACCCAAGTAGACGAAGATAACATCCCATATGGGCAGTGGCAGGTTTTTCTGTACGTTGGATGATTGATTTAATGTTGCCATTTTTATTGCACTCTTCCCCTTCCCATCTGCCAACCACATTCGACGCGCCCGGAATGTTCAATCGATGTGTTTGTTGGTTCGAACGAGCGTTGTTGTTTTTATGAATGAATAATTGAGCGTTTAAACATTTTACGCGTTTCGATAAAGTTGGACAGCGTTGTGCGCGTCGAAAAACACAGTTTATGGGCGATAAAACTAGCGCTAATCGGTCGCTTCTGTGCAATAAATGAACCTCTCCCCACACACACTTCTTTCTTCTGTAGCGTCATAGAAGTAATTTTGAATAAAATTTGGCACCATCTTGCAGCGGATGGAATTTCCCATCTTTACGGTCTTCAGTTGTGGATGTCTAAGCACCTTTCATTTGACGGACGACTGGTTGGCCGAAATTTGTTCCAACACGCCTAACCATCCGCAACCGGAACTGGATGAAGGTTTGCCGCACGGTGAGCTTACTGTCGGGCTGGTAATTTTAGAGTCAACTACGCTCTTGGCACAGGCATCGACGTGTTGCTCATAATTGCAAACTAGTAAGCATAAGTGTACTTTATTACTTCCCTCCATTTAATTGCATTCCTATTTATAGGGTATTGGATGCAACTTCTTAAACACTACCGCCAAACTTCCAATCTCCTGTGGTTAAACACATTTCAATTTCCCCTCCAACCAACCGAACCTGTATCAAACCTCGTGTAAGACGAATAGAACCGGCTAGGATATAAATAAATCCTCATCTCCAATCCATGAGATGTTGGATGATAAAATTGGGCCACCTTGCCGAGAATCAACCGCATCCGAGTTGCGGTCGGGACGAGACATCCGTCAACACGGGTCAAAGCCACCCTCAACGGAGGCACCACTCGAGAAACACCTTTTGAATCGGCCTCTCTAACATCGCATCCCTCCGGCCGACCGTGCCGTTGCATTCTGCGGTGCATAATGTGTGCACATTCATTAACACCATTTCACAAGTACCGATTTGCATGTTGTCTGACACACGTGTGTCTTTTCTTCGGAGAGGTTCTCATCTTCATGTTTGCTTGATCGTGCACGGGGTGCATACACACACACAAGACAGGGTACATTGTGGTTAGGGGGGAGACACCATTTAAACACCCGTACCCGTGCCCACCGTTAACCGTCGTCGTGAATTGTCTGGCCGAGCTGGCTGCCACCACAGCACAGATCTCTCAGTACCCACTATCCATCTGTACACACACAAACACACACGGTACGTGACGTGTGCATCCGAAGGGCGAGTGCACTCAAGAAGAAGTGCACACTATTGTACATAGTAGGCATCGCCGTGATGGTGATGACGTGTTTGGCATAATATCATTGATAATTTTCCAAGGGGTAGCGTCAAGCCATTTCTGAGGAGGTTGGGATTTTTAGCATCCCTCACAGTTCAATTTACATCGAACTTCTAACGATGATATTTTATCGAACTTGGTGCGGACATTCTTGGTCTTCATTGCTTGGGTGCATTTATTCCACCCTCTAGTTCTCCGCACCTTTTAAAGGTGTTGCGCTAGTGGGGAGGTGCGCTGTCAGGTGAGCTCCTAATCGAGAATTGATTACGAAGTAAACAGTATGAAACCACAGAAACCGCGACAGACACTTGTTGCTATGCCGGGCGCGTGAGAGAGATACGCTTGTTTGGCACATACTTAAGAGCGTTCTTTAGCATTGAAGTTTATTGGAAAATTCTAGTTCTATCTAAAGATTTTCCCTAATGTGTACTATTTGCGCGACAAAACACCCAAGCTTTTTCTCAAAATTTCGAAACAAGCTTTAAAACCATTTTATCCGCAACGTACGGCGCTATCAACCAATAGCAGTAACCTGACGCCTACGCGAAATTAAAGCGCCATTCCAATGGAAGATGCTAGAAACTCCTGCTCCTTATTAACGCACCGTGACGAATTCAAATCGCTCACTGTTTTCCAAACGATACTTGAAACCTGCAAGTGTGCGTGTAATAAAAGAAAGGAAAAACTCTTAAGGGAAAATATAGGTCAACCAGAACGGCGCAACTAGGTCCTTGAACTTTCCACCAGTGCGCGTGGAAGTGTTTAGGAGATTTTGGGGAAAATTTGCATCCCCATCAGCGATTAATGTTTCGACGAATCTATATAGCTTATTGGTGCGCAGCAAAACACAAAAACTGGAAACACTATAAAACTCATGACACTTCCAGGAAAAGCAGCTTGACGAGGGTGTTATTTGCTATGGCTTGGTGTGTTTTTGAGTGCTTTGTTATTGGAAAGTAATATTTGTTTGATTTTTTTATCATACGTGCGTTTGATCGAAAACAACTAGCATATGCCATGTAATTATTTGTAAAAAAACTTGTTTATCTCACATCGAATTAACCGGTATTTAACCCACCTCTAATTAGCATTTATATGAATCCCTACAGTGAGTTCGTCGTTTCAATAGCTTACGTTAAAAAAATGTGCTCCGGATTTATTTCTATGCCTAAAGAAATAAAATAAATATAAAGTTTTTTTATAGACACACTTTGTTCTTTATAAAACATTCACATTCTCGATTCGTCACCAAAAAATGATGGTGCTGTCGAATTTCACACATTAATTTGAACACGCACCTAATTTCCCCCCATAAACAAAACATCCCATCCGTTGTCATCCCTTTTTTACGAAACAACAAACGATCGAGTTATCGCGCGTTTTTTACGCGTCGAGCATAAAACATTCATTAGCAGAAAATAGACCCAGACAGGACTTCAGCATGTTTTTACCGTACTAATGACCACGTCAAATCCACTTTTGTTTAGTATCACCTTTCTGCCCGACAGAGCATCTCTATTTAAAAATCTATTCCCAGTGGACGCATTAGATACCACGTACAACGCCACCTCACCTTTCCGATAGAACGCGTGTAGGTGGACCCCATATTTGCATTTCCCGCTGGCCATTTGCGTCCTACCTATTGCGTTGCTGCTCACAATCGACAAGCTCATCTATGGTGCTTTTGTATTATTTTAAAATAAAGCAACAACATTTGCATTGTGTTCCGCTGGCGGTAACTCAATACGGAATCACGATCGAATGCATCTGGTTCGTGTACTACACCTCCCCGGCGAGAGGGCCGCCTTCGCACAGTATCGCACACTGCACATCATAAATGGAAGCTGCGTACTGCACCGTACTTGAGCAGTGAATTTGCAATGCGATATCGAAGCCATCATTAATCACCGACCGTTTGTGACGAGATCTCCCTCCCATTTGCCTCAGTGGCTCCCACGCACACACATGGGCTGGGATGCAAAAATGGATAGTTTCGGTTGTTGTGCAGTAAAAACACAACCTGATACTGCGGGCGAAACAACGACCGGAAACCCGTGTGGTTCATTTGCACAAACACTGGTTTTCCCTCAACCTGACCTACACCATACAGCGTGACATCATGTGTACTGAAGGGTGGCCCTGAAACGCAGCCAAACACCAGATTGCTCTCAGTTCCAACCTTCGATTCTGGAGAAGCTGGTGATCTTGAATTTCGTTCTTGCACCGGTTACCTCATCCTCACTCGCAAGTGAAGAGTTTTATTTGAAGATGTAGGTCATGCCCATACGCATCTTCGTCATCTTAATCTGTGAATGACCGAGCAATACAATCTAGACATTACAGAGCGATCCCGACTGTAGTGAACAAGTCAAGATCTACAAAGAAGCGCGGTAGGGCGAAGAGTTCACAAAACAGGTCACGGCAGTTGCTTCCACGTCCTGCCACTTCTCGTGAAACTTTCGGCATGATTTATGTCTTCCCGGCTTTTCGGATCCACGGACGGTAGACAACTTTCGGCAAAACTCTATTTTTGTCTCCACAAACGCCACCAAACGGCAGCGAAAATAATGACCACCCCTCATAGCGTGAAGTAGGAGATGTACGATAGGAGATGATCGAGGTTTTTTTTTGTGGTCAAAAGGAATTTCTCCCAAGAAACCCCGAGTTGTGGGGAACATGTCGTGCCCGATAGAAAGATGTTTATGACCCATCAAAAGTGCGTCTAGCAGAATTCGTTTTCTGCTAACGGGGAAGTGAAAAAGCGATCTTATTTGCGATCATGAGAAGGGCGATCTATAGAAGGGTTTTTAAGATATTTTTTTTATTTTCCTCAACCATTTCCGTTGCGCAATTTAAAAGAAGGATGATTAGCTTGCGTTTCCAGCAAACATAAAGAAGACGTTACCCTCGAGCGTTCAAATACTGGTTCCGACGTGCCGGTACCACATCAACATGTACACTTGAAGCGGAGAGACAAACAAGCCGGTCGGAGCTTAAATATTTACACCATTTGCACCGGGAGACGTGTTGAGAGCTAGAATTTCTTTCCACCACCCACCACCGGAAAGCAAGGCAATGCGTTACCGTAACGAAACGTGCGGAAATCGTGACATCGTACGATCACCCTCGCGATCAGCTCAAAATAAAGATGCCCTAAGGCATCTATGGAGACACATGGACGAGTGATCCACTGAATTTCAAGACCGGTTATTTTGATCATAGAATTCCAATAAGATTAAAAAGACACGTTGCCGATTGTGTGTGTTTTTTTTTTATTTCTGTCCGGACCCAACCGGTTTTATCCAAGTGTTATGCAAATTCGGAAAATCTTTCATAGTTTTTTTTTGTTGCTATATCAGATTTTTTGTGGCTATAGAGAACATTATATATATGTCATTCTTATTCAGAACTTGGTATCAATTACGTTCAGTACGCTTAGGATTCGATATCACACTTATCGTACGAAGCGGTTCTAATAAAAATGGTACTTTTTTCGATCACCATGCCTAGCTGCACACATTTTGCAGTCCACACTTTCTATAACGGCGATAATGAGCTTGTACAGCATTTCATTATCGCCAGGCCAGCACACTGTTTCGGCACACCCGTCTGATAAGGAAACCGGCCGGGGCTGCCTTACCAGAGTTCGATAAATAAAGCGTACCACACCTCATCCGAGCCACAACCAGCTCGGTTCCAACGCCACATGCTGCATTGTTGCACGAACTCGGCGCCCTCGTCATTGTCGAGGGTTTCGTCAAGAGTCAAGACGAAGTTCCAGAATCTTCTACCCCTAAAAAGCGAGCGGCAACGGGTCACACAGGCATGTGCACAAACAGGGGTTGAGTAGTGCTATTCCACAACGCGTCTCAATCAATGCAACGAACGGGAAGAAGCCGGGAAACGTGGGAAACGTTCTTCGGGGAGGTTTGATTCTTATAAATCCCATTAAACGGCACAAGCATCTACTCAGTATTCGTGTCCCGTTGGTGAATTGGTCAAAGCAAATATCAACGATCGATGATCATCATGCAGAGTTTGAAGTTGTATCACCGTCCCAACACGTCCGTGTAATTTATTCCACTGAAGTACACTCGGGCATGCGTTAGCGTTTGCATTACTGTTTGCCGTTGCAAACAGTTGGTTCTTTGGAGTCTTTCCCCGAGCTACATGCAAATGTCGTTGTGGTCGAAGTTGATTATACTTAGCCAGCGTTTTAGGCGGTCACTCTGTTCTCTCTCGGGTGTATAATTTCATTTCGTCGCCGGATAGACGGCTTTCCTCATATTGCACGATCGTGAACTTGTGTTTCGATCGCAACCCAAAACCTGCCGATCGTTCGTACACACTGCACATGTCGAAAACATTTCACGGTCTCTTATGCGAGAGTGCCACTTAGACGCAATGTCTCATTTTATTATTATTTTAACAGCTGGTCACGTCTTCGTTCACCGGCACTATACCGGGCTTTTCCGTGTGAACAGGCACAAAAACGTGTATAGGAACCTTTTTTCTGAAAACGGTTTGCTTTACGGTGGATGAAGAACCTGCAAATGAGGAACGATTCTATTTTTAAGTAAACAATTCCGATACAACACTGGGTCCGCGGTGGACTGACACTTTCCGGGCGTGTTTTGTACGGGTGCCGAGGGTGACACTCGGTTCACTGCTCGAAAAAAGCACTAGGATCGATCATCCGTGCACACAGTGTTGGTTATCTGTTCGGTAAGCAGTTTGTTGTTAGTGGTATCACTGCGTTGGAGATCGGTTGTTACGCTTAACTTAAAAAGGCACTTTTCGCCACCGTGATGTTCCGCTGTACTTCGGAGTACCTTCCAAGCCTATCGCACAACAGGTAGACACTCAATCGTACGCAGTTTTATGTTAACTCCTTTTTCTGTTTTTTTTCCACAGAGGGAACTGAAGACTGAACAACACCAGACGCAGTGAAAAGGATCTCTCATATTAAAACTCCAAAGGATTGTGCAAAAACAAACAAAAAACAAGCAAAACACACACGGCGGAACGCACCTTACACCCAGATCACTCGGTGATCGAAGATCAACAATAGCCTGTAGTGTAGAGTGCAGCTAAACCTTCACGCCCGCTAGGCACAGTTCGCGCTTCGATACTGATAAGAATTCGTACGCCGTGCGCGCGTTTTTTTTTTGCGGAACCACCGTAAAGAAAGCACACGTCTCCGTTGTCGCCGTCGTCACCGCGTACTGACCAAACAGCGCGTTAATTCGGTCGCAAGAAAACGAGCACGTTCCGCGATGAGAGATGAAACCGAACTGTAACGCCGGACCGGATTGCTGCTACCAACACGACGGGCCCCAGCCGCAAGCGAATCCGACCGACCGGGCTCGGAGAACTTGTGTTCGCTTGTTGCGCGTTTGCTCTTCTCGTCACGGCAGCTGCCTTGCCGATATCCCCGTGCCTTCCTGCCCTTTGACAGGCGCATCAACCCCTAACGCAGCCGAAGGGTGTTGTGTGCGTGAGAGATGGCATAACTCCCGCGAGAGCATAACGTCGGAACATTGCATTGCGGCGAGAGAAAGCATTGCGTTGCGTTGACCACCCCAGAAAACCCACCCACCTTTACCCCATACGGCAGAAAACCACCAGCTGACGGGATTCAGTTCTCATACACTCTTGAGGATTATGCGAAAAAAAAGCACCCCTCTGACCGTTCCTTCCTTGACGAGGCAATTTAATCTTCTGATTCTCCGGTCCTTCGGTAAAGCCACGCTTGATGGACATTTGACGCCATGCCACAATTTTTGAATTCGATCTGCAACGGTGTGAGGAAGGGGAAAGAAAGACGCGTTCCCAGCTGGTTGATTAATTAAGGATTTGCGCATATCACGTGGGCAAACTTTCACTACCTCACGCGCGTAAAACCGGTTCTTCTGAGTGTGAAAGTGAAAAAGGATAAATATCATTCAATAGAGATTGAGTCAAACATAATTGTCCCCTTTTCTGACGACTCCAAGGTATTTAGTTCTTAACTTCTGATCATTCCCCTTTGAATGCCCTTAGTTTGCATAATTATTTTCACTTTTCATCTCTTCATTTTCAGGTATTGAGTAATTGTCGCACCAAAAGAAATGGTGAAAAGCGGACATACAGCGCTCAACGAATAGTGTGAAATCTGGATCCAAATCGATGATGTGTGTAGCATATTTTTGTTTTCATTTTTTCTTCGTCCTTTCCTGTACGTTGCTCTATCTTTCCCATTATCAAATGAACACGCATACGCAAAAAAAGGTTTTATGAATGAAATCTGTCGCTTGCGGCGGGAAAAGAGGGACTCGAAGCAGCACAACATACTGCACAAAGTACCCGATGCGTATAAAAGGATGACCGTTTCCGCTTTCGTTTGCCCATGGTAACCTAGGAGTAAAAGCGTGATTGAAATGCGCAAAAATGGAACCAAAGCTCACAATACACACTGGAGGAAGTATGCAGTATTTGAAGGTTTGGTACATGTTGGTACAAAGAACTCATATTTCCTTCGTAGAGCCTTTACCCGATAGGGATGACGCGATCATGCGAAAAAGGGACACCAATTCGTTCACACCGGTGGCCGGAAGTGATCACAAAAAAAGGGTTACCATAAGAGGTTTAAATACCTTCTAAGGGGTTTTGTCGCCTTTTCGTCGTGTCACATCCGCTTCCCATGCCTTTTCGTTATTGGGGAGGAAAGTATTTAAAAAAAAACCCTATTTTTTGTCTGAACGTTTGAGGCTCTGCAATGTGTGGCACCTTGGAGAAATGATTACAAATGTCCTATCTTTCAACGACCCTTGCGTTGCAATGAAAAAGCACAGCATCCATCCACCATCGGTCCGCGTTGCGCGGTGTGGTGTGGAAAATGCCAACCCCGTGGAGAATACGTTCTTTCCATTTTTCTTGCTTTCAAATTCATATCCCCGTGAATTGGATCTATCCGGTGGGAGTGCGCATTTTGATGGGGCTCAATTGGGCCCCTTCATCGCTTCATTGAATTGAACCGTAGAACAAAGTGTTGCGCGTAAAACGGCTCAATCAGATGATATTTCATCCAACCTGCGTGTATTTTCCTGCGCGCTGGCTAGTAAGGGCCCATGTTCATGATGCGTTCTCGCGGGTGTGCTACCGAATCCGAAGCGTTCCGGTTCGCAAGCTGGCCTCTTATATAGGAAAGCACATTTATTTTTTACGGCAACCCCTTACTGTGTGAAACGGCCATAAATCTACCAACGGCAGCGGACCATTTACAAATGATGTCAAATCATAATGAAATAATGGCATAAAGCGTACACACCCGAGCATCATATGCTGATCATGTCCACCCAATGGGCAGTGTGAAATTGAAGCGCCAGAAATTTAACTCCTATACTACCTTTTCACACTCCCGTGCGTTGTGTTTTATCGTGCAGGGCGTATCGATTGCGTATCAAATAAAAAAAGCAGTTCTTTTTTGCTTACGCAGCAGAAATTATCATGTTTACGGGGCCGTGCGAGTAACGGTAAAAAAGTACAGTGCGCCGATAAAAAACAATTACTTCGAGAGTTGATTTCCGCTGATTATGCTTTTTTGCTGCGTTTGAAATGGGTTTATGTGGGTTTTACCGTACATGACCATTTTGTCACTCTCGGCCATATCGGAGCGGTAGGGGAGGGAGGGCAATAGGGAGGAAGAGATCAGTTACTATCCGACACCACATACACAAACAGCATGGGCACACGTTAGGTCAGAGTTGGATTCTAATTGGATCCGACACTTGAAATCACATTCACTTCCGAAAAGGCTTGTGAACTGGTGCGGGATTTGTTCGTTCCCTCATATCTTGGTTGATGTATTGAGTGCAACACATGTCTTAATTTAAATATTGTCATACACTGAGTGAATTCTGTTATGGACTTTAGCATTCCAAGCACACCACAGTGTACAACAATCGATACGGATGTCCACGAAGCATATGTTTATGAATTCACGTAGCATAACGTTAATACAATACTATCACGGTTTGTGGTCCGTAGAACTACTGCTATTGTTGTGGAGTTCATAACCATTCTTCGCTCTTGGCTCCAAACACACATGATCATCACGAGCGCCAGAGCAGCAACGTTTAGCAATTGATTGCTGCAGATTCACATCCGCCCATTTAAATCAATTAATGTTTGATTGAAAGCGTCCACAATTCGATCACAGGAGCGTTATCGATTGCACGATCATCCATTGCATTGCCTTATTCTACCCATTACCATCAATTTTGAGTTTGCGATCATAATAACACTGATCGGTATCAGAAGTCCCGTGAACCGATACTAAATTAGGTGTGGTTTAATCAACGGTGGGATGAACTAGAAATGATTTACCTTGAGCTACTCGAACATAACTTAACCTCCATATATCGATCCACCAAACCTAGCCTTACTAATCACCCCCAACACTCCAAAATAAGCTGCTGTAAATAGACTAAATTACCGTGATTAACTGCTAGATTGTAATTTATTAAGTTGAAGGGCTCTCCAACACCCTTTTTGTTAAAAAACGATCTTTTTGAAAAAATAAACTAATTCTTCACCCACAACAAGGGTGTACCTTTTTCGGGGAATTCATTTTTCAACCTTTAAAATAGCTAAAACCATTCCCCTCAATTATCGCTCATCAAACCCAAGGTCTCCCCGGCCTCCTAACCTAACCGGGGTCAGCCGATGGTGCGTATCGCACCCATACGTATGATTCTTGGTTACGCACCGAGAAGATCTGTTCCGCCAGATCTACGGCAACGATCGGTAATAATTTCGAAACTAATTCTAACAATTAACATATGTATGGGCATGCATACATATTTAATGGATCTCAACCATTGCAGAATTGTCACGGAAACCGCGCGTACTGTTCCACCGTTGGGCGAGCGCTGGTGTCCAAATTGATGGAATGTGACACCCATTTCCCGGCAATTAGACGCTCGTACTATTCATTTAGAAGATGAATATCAATTTCACACATTTGTCAACTCATTGCGCAGCGTGATCCATATTTAGCTGGAAATAGAACCGGTTAAAGCGGAGGATAGCGTTAGTGGTTGGTGCTAAATAATAGTGTGGAAAATTGGAAAACGGATCCAACACTAGCTGAAGATGAGATCATCACCATGGTTACACCTACAGAAGGGCTTCGTCTAATGAATTTTAATTGACCGGTTACGGTGTTTCTTTCGCGAGAACATTACCATGCGAGGCACCGTTCTTTTTGTTTTGTTTTAAGCCATAAATATATTTGTACAATTTACCTTAAATGTAATTTCGTGGTTTTATAGAAAAAGGCACACATTTCGCTTTTTTGCAGACAGAACAAAATACATTCGTCAGGAAAAATCTGTACATTAAAGAACAAAAAAGAGAGGGAATACATTGGGGGAGGTATTACATCCAGTTTGCGAGAATTGTACGCCTTTTTCCTAGATCGCGATTTCCTGCTTCGTGAAGTATGTCTACCCTTCATTTAACATGCTCCTTTTATCGCACATGAACGTTTGCTACTGTTTGATGCTGTTGGTGAATTTACAGACTTCTTTTGTCCATCATGCCTGAGATGAATTAGCACGGTTAATTGATCACCAGCCGGTGTGATGTACAATGCACCCACAAATAAACCGGTACATGCCCGGTAGAATTTCTTCGATGACGTCTAACGAAACCACGGATTAAAAATCACCATTAACAAGTTGATGACGGAGAGGGAAATGAAATGTTTTAGCAATTTTACACAACAGACAGAATAGCAGAACGGGCGAACCACAACAAAACACAACAATGACGCTTGGGCTGGGTTGAGATGTGTACGTACGCGACGAGCTTATTTTACATCCGGGAAGACGACGCTACGTAGAACATTTCCAGAATCTTCACGGCGCGTAGGGGTCTCCGGGCTGTTCGGAGGATACGCACACACTCACGCAAATACATGCACTCACTGCACACATCGACATATCGTCCTGAAGAACGATCGCTGGAGCATCGATTTACGCCTTCGTGATGGGCCTTCGAAACAGTAGAATATGTGGTTCGGGCTGGTGAATCATGTAGTGTACCCAGCCGCGAGATTGCTGGACACCGATTGCTCGCCATTCGGACTCTGACATTAGGTGTGTTTTTGGAACCAATTTCGCTATGTCCTTAGGTAGCACTACGTGTCTGAAAGGAGAGAAAGCACGAGAAGACGTTAGCAGTAGCAAGCATCATGCCATCCCAAGGACGCCCGGTTTGACTAACGCCGGTACAGCACCTTCTAACGCTGCTGTACAGAGTTCATGTTCAAGGACGACGTAAACGCATCCCACTGTAGCAAGTAGCTTGCCACAACTTCCTTACCTGTACTCGTAGTCGTCGTCGTAATATTTATCCGAATAGTAAATATCTTTCACACTCATCTTTGTAGCTTCTTTTTGGTAGATACGCTTTTGCCACTAGTGGACCGCTTCAACTTCGCACGGAAATCGTAGAAGAAACACGAATTTTACACCAGGTATGCGTTGTAGGCTTCTTTGTTTGTTCGAGGACTCTTTGATGGAATGTTTCGGGAATTATCCTGTAGCGTTGTTTGGCGGTTGAATGCGCCTTTTTTGAACAGGATCCGTCAACTGACTTCAACTCAAAGCGACCTGTCGATGGTGGGAGCGCATTTACGATGCCCGGTCCAAGGATCGAACCGTTGCTAAATAAACTTTTAGAAATTACCGCGAAACAATAGGTACTTTTTATCCAGGTCCCAAAAACGAACAATATTGAAAATCTAATCGAATTATATTAGCACCAATGTAAATTATGTTCTAAAACTACATTTTAAGTGCGGCGAGACACGTGGGCAAATTATTGTTGGCTCTTTCGAACTTCCTTCCGTGATCTCTCCCGAAATTTTCTTACTCTTTTCCAGTCAAATGTTGAAGCTATAATAATTGAGCACCGTTTTAATTTTAAAAGGATCCTTTTACCATGAGCAATATGCTAAGTTTCCAAAACAATCGTTTTAAAATTATGCCGTTTTTGTAGGATAAAAATGTAAGTTTGTCAACGCGGATGACCGTTCGACACACCATGTGAGAGCTGTCATCCAATTTCGCAGGAAACAGAACCTTCGTAGATCCGGAAACTGACAACGTCGATCTCTTTCACTTCTGTGCACGCAGTCGGCGTGTTGTTGATTTTCGTGTCGTGTAAAGATCCCGGAGAAAATCCTGCAAGATGGTAAGTAACAGGTCCTAATTGTGCGTGAAACGCATCCTGACATTTACCGGATCCAGGATGAGATCGATTTTGGCGAAGTAGTGGATGAATTGCGTGGGAAATTGTGAGAAAGATTTTCCTCATTTGTACGTTGGCTCGGTGCCCGACCTACGGCCGATGACACCGCCGTTTCAAGATGTCGGATGATTGAGCTAGAGCAAGCCAACCGTATGGTTCGGTAGATGTGTGCTAGAGCATCATCTCTTTCTCTTTCCGGTTGTGAATGTTGGTTTTCCTTTAGGAAAAGACCTTTTTATGTGCCCGATTTTGCTGAGGGAAGTACGAGTACCTGAACCTTAGCGCTCTGGCTGCTACCTTTAGGGTTCATCTCGCGCTGTATTCATATCCCTCGTGCGTTCTGCGGACGAACAACAGTGTTGAACGGTCGGCAACGCGCATAGTTTTGGCCGAAGTGTGGAAAGCACATTTTGTGAATTTTTGGAACCGTTTTCGTGTTATTGTGTAGGAAAAAGTGCAGCGTCGACGGTATCACTTTCACATTGTTCAGGCAGTTTAACAGCGTGCAAAGGATAATCGCCCCAAAATGGTAGGTTCTCGAGTGGCTTACATCGCAAATTACATGATTACATGTGTTTTTTTTACACTCACTCCCCCGGCCTGCCATGATGACGTGCAGTGCAGAGTAGAGAGAATGTAAAAATTGCAACTGCACCAGTCCCAGCAGACTCGTTAATGGTGGTGAGAGATAGCTGGGCCCGGGAGCATAGGGCATGGTCAGCATCGGCAGGTTTACAGCTGATTGTGAAATAGTTCTCGCTTCGATCAAAGATGGTTCCACCTCCATCGCATGAGATAACGCGAGGAATTAACGTGACGATGGCGGACGGTGTATGGGAGAGTACGTGACGTGTACAAGCCAACGTTACGCTATACGATGCAGCACATGCATTCAGCTGCGCTTTTCGTCCTTTTAGTCACACAACTGCGTCACTATCCGGGAAGCAGAAAACAATGGTGCCCATTATGAATGAATGGTGGTTGGTTGACTGTGTGTAAGATGGTTGAGAATTGATTTTTTTGTTTTAACCACCTACGCGCGGTGACCTACACCACCGTGTAATGTGTTGTAACGCTTTTCCAACATGACGCAGTAAGTGCTCTTTTTGTTTATACAAACGTGATCAACGTTCTTCTTCGGCACAACAACGTCAGGAAGTCTAGGGCTGCCATTTATGGCGCTCTATGATTTTATTTATCCGCAGCCGGATAGTCAGTCCTTGGTACTGACCGGTTGGAGATGGGACTTTTGACTGGTTCCGTCGTGTAAAGACCGGTATCGCTATCGATCAATACACCCAGCCCCCACCAATCATAGTTCTCACTAAACAATTGTAATATGTTTTTCTTTTTCTTTGTGCATAGGTTAACTTTACCGTTGACGAAATCCGTGCCATGATGGACAAGAAGCGGAATATCCGCAACATGTCCGTCATTGCCCACGTCGATCACGGCAAGTCCACCCTGACCGACTCGCTGGTGTCGAAAGCCGGTATTATTGCCGGTGCTAAGGCAGGTGAAACCCGTTTCACCGATACCCGCAAGGATGAGCAGGAACGTTGTATTACCATCAAGTCGACGTAAGTATACTCCGCTGTCGAAAAGATGTATTTCCTTAAGCTTGGGAACATTCCGCCTAAATAAATGGTTCATCTGCTCGGTAGCGCCATCTCCATGTACTTCGAACTGGATGAGAAGGATCTGGTGTTCATCACCAATCCGGATCAGCGCGACAAGGAATGCAAGGGTTTCTTGATCAATCTGATCGACTCACCCGGACACGTCGATTTCTCATCGGAAGTGACGGCTGCGCTGCGTGTGACGGACGGTGCGCTGGTGGTGGTGGACTGTGTGTCCGGTGTGTGCGTCCAGACGGAGACGGTGCTGCGTCAGGCTATTGCCGAGCGTATCAAGCCGGTACTGTTCATGAACAAGATGGACCGTGCACTGTTGGAGCTGCAGCTCGACCCCGAGGATCTGTACCAGACCTTCCAGCGTATCGTGGAGAACGTGAACGTCATCATCGCCACGTACAACGATGACGGTGGTCCGATGGGTGAAGTGCGCATTGATCCGTCCCGTGGTTCGGTCGGTTTCGGTTCGGGACTGCACGGTTGGGCGTTCACGCTCAAGCAGTTCGCCGAGATGTACTCGGCCATGTTCAAGATCGACGTAGTGAAGCTGATGAACCGTCTGTGGGGTGAAAACTTCTTCAACTCGAAGACGAAGAAGTGGGCCAAGGTTAAGGACGAGGACAACAAGCGCTCGTTCGTGATGTACATCCTCGATCCGATCTACAAGGTGTTCGATGCTATCATGAACTACAAGACCGACGAGATCCCGAAGCTGCTGGAGAAGCTGAAGGTGACGCTCAAGCACGAGGACAAGGACAAGGACGGTAAGAACCTGCTGAAGGTAGTGATGCGCACTTGGCTGCCGGCCGGAGAAGCTCTACTTCAGATGATTGCCATCCATTTGCCGTCGCCGGTCGTCGCCCAGAAGTACCGTATGGAGATGTTGTACGAGGGTCCGCACGACGATGAAGCTGCCATAGCCGTGAAGACCTGCGACCCAGAGGGTCCGCTGATGATGTACGTGTCGAAGATGGTACCGACCTCGGATAAGGGTCGTTTCTACGCTTTCGGCCGTGTGTTCTCCGGCAAGGTCGCCACTGGTCAGAAGTGCCGCATCATGGGCCCGAACTTTACCCCGGGCAAGAAGGAGGATCTGTACGAGAAGGCCATTCAGCGTACGATTCTGATGATGGGCCGTTACGTCGAGGCCATCGAAGATGTGCCGTGCGGTAACATTTGCGGTCTGGTCGGTGTCGATCAGTTCCTGGTGAAGACTGGTACGATTTCGACGTTCAAGGATGCGCACAACATGAAGGTGATGAAGTTCTCTGTGTCGCCGGTCGTGCGTGTTGCTGTCGAGCCGAAGAACCCGGCCGATCTGCCCAAGCTGGTTGAGGGTCTGAAGCGTTTGGCCAAATCCGATCCTATGGTGCAGTGTATCATTGAGGAGTCGGGTGAGCACATCATTGCTGGTGCCGGTGAGTTGCATCTGGAAATCTGTCTGAAGGATCTGGAGGAAGATCACGCTTGCATTCCGCTGAAGAAGTCGGACCCGGTCGTGTCGTACCGTGAGACGGTTTCGGATGAGTCGGATCAGATGTGTCTGTCCAAGTCGCCGAACAAGCACAACCGTCTGTTCATGAAGGCCGTCCCGATGCCGGACGGTCTGCCCGATGACATCGACAATGGTGACGTGAACGCTCGTGATGAATTCAAGCAGCGTGCCCGTTTGCTGGCCGAGAAGTACGACTATGACGTGACGGAGGCCCGTAAGATCTGGTGCTTCGGTCCGGACGGTACTGGCCCGAACATCGTCGTCGATTGCACGAAGGGTGTGCAATATCTGAACGAAATCAAGGATTCCGTGGTCGCTGGTTTCCAGTGGGCGTCGAAGGAAGGTGTCCTTGCTGAGGAGAACATGCGAGGTAAGAAAATGTCTAGTGTCATCTATCTTTTTCAAGTCGATATATGATTGATTATTTGTTTTGTTGGTTTGTTCATTCGTGATAGGCGTGCGTTTCAACATCTACGATGTGGCACTACACGCTGACGCTATCCATCGTGGAGGTGGTCAGATCATTCCCACCGCTCGTCGTGTCCTGTACGCTTCGTACATCACGGCTGCGCCCCGCATCATGGAGCCGGTCTACCTGTGCGAGATCCAGTGTCCGGAATCTGCCGTCGGTGGTATCTACGGTGTGTTGAACAGACGTCGTGGTCACGTGTTCGAGGACTCGCAAGTTGCCGGCACCCCCATGTTCGTCGTCAAGGCATATCTGCCCGTCAACGAGTCGTTCGGTTTCACCGCCGATCTGAGGTAAGTCTCTTTTCAGATACAATGCGGTTGATATATGCACGATCCACTTCGCCTTTCAATTTGATTGTGCCGACTTTATCCCAACGTGCAATCTACGGTGGATCGTGCAAGAAAAATGAACACTGTTCAGTTGCCATTAAACATTGTAGTATCTGATCACACTGGAACTGCAATACCTGTCGTGCAATACAGAGACCTCCCTCAACATCTAACGCACGGTTTTGAAATGTTACCATTCTTCGATTGTGTTCGTTTCCATTTTTCCAGATCCAACACCGGTGGACAGGCATTCCCGCAGTGCGTGTTCGATCACTGGCAGATCTTCCCAGGTGACCCAACCGATGCCTCCACTAAACCCTTCCAGATCGTCCAGGATATCCGTAAGCGTAAGGGTCTGAAGGAAGGTCTACCAGATCTAGCGCAGTACTTGGACAAACTGTAAACGCTTTAACAGAGGCGGCAGCAGCAGCAGCAACACCCCACACATATATTATTTACCAAGTACATTATAAAATCGATACTACAACTGTGCAGCAAAACAGCAGCAGCACTCAACAACGCAACAACACCAGCGGGATAAATTTATTTACACAAAATGCAACTCACGCGCTCAGTACGGGCCCGGGCATGACGATTGGATTCTTTTTTTATTAGACGGAAGAGATTACAGACCTACATTTGAGGAACGGAACGCTGACACATCCTCCATCCGGCGACGAAATTGTGTTGATTTAACGATAATAAGGATGACGATATAGGAGAAAATGATGCGGTTACAGTAGATTTCTTCTTCTGGAGATGATGGCTAAGTTGGAAACACATTATAAACAGCAAATAGAGAAGAATTCGACGCCGCTATGTTACGGACGGCGGGACTAACGTCGCATAAAACAATTGCTTGCTTTTTTACCTAATTTATATTACGATTGTCGTCAAGGAATAATACGGGCGAACCACATACACACACAACAACGAGGAAATCGTTGAGGTTTGCTTGTGTTGTGTTTATATCCCAGTTTTATGCTCTTTTCATATTTTCGTTTTCTATCAATAATGAACAAAATCGGAAGAGAACAACACTGAGATATGTGTCCTTCTTTTCCACCACTGCTTTTGGTTGTGGATGTTGTTTAAAGAGAGAAATAGTGGACATCGATGGTTTTTGATGGTTGGGAAGGAAAATTCATTTCGTTTACAGATAGCAACTGTATAGCTGACTCTTAGGAAGACCCTCTTGTATGATGAATGATGGATTTATTATGGATACGCCCAGCCATCAATCAAACAAGGCGCAATCTGAAGTAAGAGAACGCGTCAACGGGAGAATCGCAAACAAAACTGATTGGTAAGTTTTTATTTAATAGTGTGGACATAAGTTGTATTATACCAGATACATGAATGCCTTTTACCGGGTGTTTGCTGCAATACCATACGTACAACACAAAATGTTAATTAAATTATTCCAAACAATATTATTTGACGAATTTGTTTCATTTTGCAGGAATCTTTCCGTTGATGCGAAGACTAAAATGCAGCTTTCTTTTCAGCGATCATAAGGTAATTATATTTATTTTAAACGTAATACTAGTTAGGGAAGTGACTCACAATTTGAATGATGAAAAAATGGTAATGATTCGATGATTGTAAAAACAATAGTCAAGTTCAACAGGACTGATAATAACGGAAAACATATAAAATATCAATTTCTCTTGCATTTCATAGACGTGATCAGTAAATCTAATTGTGTTTTTCTATTCTTCCGTTTACAGATCAGCTGGAACTCCCTATCACCACGAGCAAACATGTAAACAGTCACCAAAAATGCATTGAATATATGGTAAGCATGCACAACAGTGAAGTAGTGTATAAGACTCCAAATTAAAATGATGATAAAATTTAAAATGATTAGATGATTATACCAACATCAAGCTCAACAGGACTGATTATAACGACCAAAATATTAAAAATCAATTCCTCTTGCGTTTAATGAACGAGATCAGCAAATCTAATTGTGTTTTCTATTTTTCCGTTTACAGACCTTCTTAAAAAGAAATCAGATTTCTTATCAACACAGGTGAATTGCGAAACTGAAGTCAAATTTCATTTCATATATGGTAAGCATCAACAACAGCACAGTAGTAGTATTTAAGTTTTCAGATTAAAATGATGATAAAATTTTAGATGATTAGATGATTGTAACAACATTTTTCAAGCTCAACAGGACTGATTGCTATAAAGCACTTACGTCTGAATTTCGCAATTCCATATCAAGCATATCTAACTTGCCCTTGTTCTGGTTATATTTTCAGGAAAAGAAATCGCTCTTTGGAATTGGATCATCGTTGTTTTTTCTTTTTTAAAGGTATGTTTTCCTTTCAAATGGTTGAATTTCATCATAACCATATTCTTTCTCGTGATGATTATTCACGGACCTGTACGCATTCATTCGGTGATCGATACGTGATATCTGACAAATTTATATTTTATTACTTCAATAGGTCTTTAACTAAATACATTGAGCTATAGTATTAATTCCTGGAGTATGCACTGAAGGCACATTCCATTGTTCACATTCGTTTGATCTTCAGAATAACATAAGTAAATAAAAAATTAATAACGAATGAAGTTAAAGACCCAATTGAAATTCTTATTAAAAAGAATCTAATCTAATTAATTATACGTCAGTCATATTATTGCACAATTTTTTATTAATGTTGCGTTTTTTGGAACGATTTACTTTTCAGATCCTCCTGTCATGAATGGGGCTCATCCCTCATCTTGGGAATAAAGCAACTGTTTTAGGTAAGATTATGTTTGCTTTGTACTGTTAAAGAATGGGACGCACCAGAGTTTGAGTATCATGTGTGTTTTTTTGCTATTAAATGATGATTATATATCACGGACCTGTACGCATCATTTCAGTGACCGATACGTGAAAGCTGATCGAATTAATATTTAATTTACCGTCTCTGGTGTTGAAGATTCAACATAAAATCTCAAATAATACTTTTTACCGAATTGGTTTCGCACTCCATCTGACATGTTTCATTTTTATATGCATTTCAGGTGCCGAAGGGAGACGAGAAATGGTGAAAAGTAGGATACCTAATGGGGAATGATTTCACCATATATCACAGTGTTGTATAATACTTTGATGACAGTGTTTATTTACACTTGAATAAATATTTTTTTTTTACCAGTAACTCTCGCCTGAACCGTTTTTTAAATCTTTTTCATCATGTTGAGAACATTGTTTAGTGGTCTTCTATATCTGTTGCTAGTTTTAGGTAGATAGGCTTTTGTGGATGATATTGATCTATAAGATAAGATTACATATTGCCATCCAAAGAGGGTGTACAAGTTCAAAGATGAAGATAGCCTCAACTTAAGCAAGTATTGAGCGTTTTTTCCAAACATCCCAAAATGTTTTCCAATTAGCAAATAATATCCTCTAGGTTGCATTATCGAACTGACACTCGTAATACAATTATTCCGATTCGGTTGTGTTGATTACGCGACCAAGCAATTTATTTACAGTAATCGTGCTTCACTGGGTTTAGACCTATTATTTTCTCGCCCTTCATAAATACCGCAATTGTAGTAGAATGCGCCCAATGAATATAGATACCTAGTTTATCCTATTTCCTGTCCAACTAAGTAAGCAAGTGTGCCGTTGCATTGTGTTACTGCGCCGAAAAGACTTTCAATAATGATGCAATACGCTTCAACGATTGTAACGATTTTTGTTTTATTTCGATGAAGAACCCCCCATGCTGTTGTCCCCCTGATGATGGCTGTCCAGTGGTGGCAGTGTGGCATCGAGTTTCGAACTAGTTTCATTAAGCGTGCCCAGCACGTTCTGTGCATCGTCCACACTCCGACGTTGTTGATCTCCGCTCGTCGAAGAAGCGGATGCTCGAGAAATAGCTGAGGTATTGGAGAGATTGTTATAGATCTGCATTGCTTGCGCCACCATCGAGGTCACATCGGATGCGGTCGACGGAACGATGAGGGTATTGTTTTGCTTGGCCAATTTCTCAAAAGCCACCACGTACTTCTCGGCCACACTAAGCGAAGCCGCACTTCGACCATGTTCGCTCGAAAGAGATTGAGCAACAATTTTTAGACTTTTTGCGCGGGCATCGGCCAATGCCATGATGGCAGCGGCTTCACCATTTGCCCGATTGATTTCTTCCTGCTTTTGGGCTTCGGATGCTAGGATACGGGACTGTCGTTTACCCTCCGCTACGTTAATATCCGCCGCCCGAACACCTTCCGACTCGAGAATGGCAGCCCGTTTCCGTCGTTCCGCTTCGACCTGCATCTGCATCGCTTCGTGAACTCGGCTCGGTAACTTAATGTCACGGATTTCGTATCGCAAACAAGAGATACCCCATGCTTCACTTGCCTTATTGATCGATTCCACGATGCTAATGTTAAGCGATTCTCGCTCCCGGAACACTTTATCCAGTGACATCTTACCCAGCTCGGATCGCATCGTTGTTTGAGCGAGCTGAGTAATAGCGAACTCTGGATCTTCCACACCGTACGATGCGAGATATGGATCGAGAATGCGTAGATACAGTACACCGTCGATACTGAGCGTTACGTTATCGGAAGTGATGGCCGATTGTTTCGGCACGTCTATCGCTATTTCCTTCAGACTTTGTACATATTTTACGCGGTCCACGACGGGCAGTAGTACGTTAAGGCCTGGTTCAAGGATGCGATGAAATTTGCCCATCCGCTCAACGATCCATGCCTTAAAAAAGTTATAAAACACCAGTGTCAGCGTAAGAACAGATCCAAATCCTTTTCGCAAGGGTGAGTTCTTACCTCTTGCTGTGGCACAAACATTACCACCGTGTTGATCGGTGTCGATCGGTAGCGGACCTGTGTTGTTTGCAATGCTGCTAGGCTGGGAGGTGATTGCAACAGCGCCTAGAATAAGATTACATGACTTCAGAATGCTTTCATTCAACAGTCGACGAGTTCGGTATACTTACTCCACTACTGTTGAACGTAGCTGCTGCAATACCACGTAAGGGCAATCGACTGATAAACGCACTGGAACGTATCATTTTATGGGCCGTTTTTCGCGGATGATTTAAGCGGCTTACGGAATTGGGAGAGATCGGGCCTTTCTTCAATTTTGATTATCAATCGTCGGCAATAATATGACGGTGGGATGACATTTGAAAGCTCCACGATCTGTCAAGAAAGAGAGGTAACTTAGCACGTGCAGAATTACCTCAAGGGTTAAGTGGATTTTGATGCAATAACCGAATATATAGTTCCCCACAGCGATCTATTGTTTCTTAAACATCAATTTGATCAATTTTTGTACCTAAGTTTCATCTGAAGTCGGATAGGATGAACAGTAGTTCAAAGTGATTTAATTCCGTGGGGAATGTTTTTTGGCCACCATGAACAGAGTTGCTTTTACACCGTGCTTTTGACAGCAGCAGGCAATTGCAATCACAACAAAAACTCCTAACCACACTCTTCTGGTTGATTTTCGCTCCAGTCGAAAACATGTGCCACCGTGTGTAGTGCCGGAATTTGGTAGAAAAGTGTACATTTTTGCGTCGTAAATATTCGAAAACGATGGCAATTGAAACGATTCATCGTCCCGGTGCGTTAAAGCAGACCAACAAATCCCACAAACATGGGAAGCACACTTCCAAGCGCGAGTTGGAACGCTTGGCGAAAGGTAGGACAGTAATTGGTTAAATCTCCAATCCAAAATGGATCATAATTGTGTATTGCTCATCTTGGCAGGTAAAGTAAACCTTAAGACACTCACCCGACGGCCGAATCGTCAGCAATCGCGCGATGAACGTCGTCAGCAGGCGGTTCAACTTCGGAAAAATAAGCGCCAGGAAGCGATTGCACTGAAGCGAGCCATTGGCGGTGCGTTGACGGCTCCGTTCCTGACGTGCGTGCTGCCCCTGAACGTAATGATTGATCCTAACTCGGCGCTGGCCTTTATCCAGGGCTGTGATCCGGAGGCTACCGTGACGAAGGTGTCCGAACGTATCCGTTACATGAAGTATGTCCATTGCGGTGGCGAGAAGTGTTGACCCAATTTAATGGTTGTGCTTTTACTTGTTTCCAGTGTACCACGCTTTCGTCAACGGTTTTCGTTCGTCGTCCCTGAGGTCGGTCATGGGCGCGAGCTGAATGTGCTGGATACGCTGAAAGTGTGCGATTCCGTCGTTCTGCTGCTCACAGCCGCTGCAGGCGATTCGGATGAGATGATCGATAAGTTTGGTGCAAAAGTGTTAAACATGGCGCTAACGCAAGGACTCCCGACGCCGATGGTGTGCCTGATGGATTTGCAATCGATAAACCCGAAAAAGCGCACCCAAACCAAGGCAAACATACAGAAGGTGGTTTCCAGCATTCTTCCGGACGAAAAGTTGATGGAGCTGGAAAAGTTAACCGACGGATTGAATCTGTTGCGTCGTATCGGTGGGCAGAAGCGTAGGGTGATGCATAATCGCTCGAATCGTCCTCATATGCTAGGTGAGAAGGTTGAGTATGTCGCGAATGTTCCGGAAGCTGGACAAGATCGACCGATGGGAACGTTGAAAGTGACCGGATTTCTACGAGGAGTTCCGCTATCCGTGAACCAGCTGGTACACATACCCGGGTTGGGTGATTTCCAACTGCAACAAATCACTTCACCAACCGATCCGTACCGGATGCGCAAGCTGGAAGATGGAGAAATGTCTAGTGCGGAAGAAAGAGCGCCGATTGTGGCCGACACGCAACTGCAGACTACTTTGCAGCGGGAAAACATACCCAATGAGATGGACGCTGAACAAACCTGGCCGACGGAGGAGGAAATAGCAGCGTCTCGTGATGGTAAGTGAATTATTTTTCTATTCATTCCTCATACGAGAGATGTTATTGTATGTCATTTTATATTTAGAAAACAAAAAGAAGATCATCAAGCGTGTCCCGAAAGGTATGAGCGACTATCAAGCATCGTGGATTCCGGATATCGTCGAAGAGGATGAAGACGACGACGATGAAGATGATGATGAGGATGATGACGATGAAGAGCACATGTCCTGTGAATCGGACACGGAAAGTAAGGTAGGCGATCGTGATTCCGAGGATGACAGTAATCAGTTCGATCAGATAAGCGTTTCGGACGACGGTCCGGTCAGTGCAGACCGGTACGATAAGGAGATAGATATGGAGGAAGAACGTGCCACGCTGGCCATGATACAAGCGGCAAAAGTGGATGAAATATTTCCCGATGAAATCGACACACCCGCGGACAAACCGGCACGAGAACGGTTCATGAAGTACCGTGGTCTGGAATCATTCCGTTCTTCCCCGTGGAATGTAAAGGAGAATCTTCCATTCGATTACGCGCGGGTGTATCAGTTCAAGAACTTCGACCACACCAAGCGTCGCATTGTACGGGAGGCTCAACAAAAAGAAGGTGACGATGTGGCCATGCCCGGTTGGTACGTTCAGTTGCACGTGCAAAATGTTCCGCAGGAAGCGTGGAGCGCATACCTGTCCACCGGAAATGGTGAACGGTTGATCGTTTACGGTATGTTGTCCTATGAGCACCAGATGTCCGTGATGAACGTGTGCTTGAAGCGAACGCAAAACTCAACCATCCCGATAAAATCGAAGGAACGCCTGATTGTCCAGTGTGGCTACAGACGGTTCATCGTGAATCCCATTTACAGCCAGCATACGAACGGCGATAAGCACAAGTATGAGCGGTACTTCCGCACCGGCATGACGGTCGTTGCCACGTTCTTCGCGCCGATTCAATTCCCGCCTTCGCCGATTCTTTGCTTCCGGGAAAATCCCGACACATCGCTATCGATGGTAGCATCTGGCAGTCTGCTGTCGTGCAATCCGGACCGTGTCGTACTGAAGCGCGTGGTGCTTAGCGGTCATCCGTTCAAGATCAATCGCGAATCGGCAACCATTCGGTTCATGTTCTTTAATCCCGAGGATATTGCGTACTTTAAGCCGTGTAAGCTCCGCACCAAGCTGGGCCGCGTCGGACACATTAAGGAGTCGCTGGGTACGCACGGCCACATGAAGTGTGTGTTCGATAGTCAGCTGAAATCGCACGACACCGTACTGCTGTACCTGTACAAGCGCGTGTTCCCGAAGTGGACGTACGAGGATTGCATCGTATCCTGCCGACCGGATGGTGACCGGGAATCGGCGTGCAGCACATCGAAAAGCGAACGTTCCGTAACGTTCAAGGCAAAGGTCGAAATGATGCAGGAGTGATGATGAGCTGCTGCCGTGTTGGCGATGGTATAATCTATTTGTGGCTTCTCAAAATATACAGCAGATGATCTTATTAAATGGATTGAGAATAGGCGCACGATATATATCACACTCGAGCCATCTGGAAAGTCGATACGACACTCATCTATTCATCTATTCAATCAACCCATCTATATGGCCGTTAAATCAGGAAGTTAGTATCCATGCAAGGAGCAGTTGTATTCTGGTAAGTCTTTTGAACATATATTATTGATTGCTGCTTGGTCGTCTGGCCAATGCAGGATGTAAGATTTTTAGCCCCGTTCCTTCTCAAGCCGATGTTTCACAGGAACCAAGTGAAACTTATCATCATCAACATTCGAAAACAAGCACAAGGATCATTTGATGTACTGTAAAATTATATTGACGGCTTTTCATCACTCAATTTTTACCCGACCGTGAAACTAAAAACGCCCCAAGTCTGCTCCATAAATCGATAAATAATCACCTTCGCACTTGAACAAAAACAGTTCACATAAAGCAATTCCACCTTCACCGCTAAAAGGCCACCAAACACTCCGCCACACGTTCCTTGTCACAGTTTGCACGTCATATATTTCTCTCTGCTCCAGTGTTTTTGTAAAAAGCTCCTCACTAACGGTGCCACACGCTCCGGATGCGAAAGATGCACGTGGTGCTTGCCCTCAACTAGCGTCTGTTGAAACAGTGGATTGCTAGCAGTAAGCACATCGATCGTTTCCTGATGATACTGTGGATCCTCGAACAGGGGTGTTTCGGTCGTTTTGAGGTACAGAAACGGTACGCGTATTCTGCGCGCCATTTCCAGATTTAAATCGTGTGACCAAACCAACCCGTGATTGTGACGAATGCGTCGATCGGTTAAGCGACGGTACAGTCCCGTCCCATCGGGCGATGGTTCCAGTGCACGGTAGAGCAAATAATGGCAAGCATCGCGACTGATCGACTCGTGAAATCCTGCATGCATATGCTCCACGTAATCGTCATAATGGAAACGTTTCTCCTCCTTCCTGGCAGTGGCGTCGTAATCGAGCGTTTTGGGAAGTGAATCGGAAAGCAGAAACAGCAACATATCCGGATCGAGTATGAAGGGTTTCAGCAGATCGAACGAAACGAGCAGATCGACACGATCGGGGAATACGCCGGCAAACACGTAGCTCATCACCGCACCGATCGAGTGGCTCATGAGTGAAATGCGCGCCCAGCCGTAATGCTGCATCAGGTGTAGCAGAAGGCGCAGTGTGTCCAGCGCATTGTATGCCACGCCCGCCGGCAGGTGCGCCGAACGGCCATGGCCAGGAAACTCGATGGCGAGAAAGCTGATGTCGCGCGGAAGCAAGGGAATCAAACGATCGAACGATCCGCTATTATCCATCCAGCCGTGTAGGCAAACGATCGGTCGAAGATCGCGCGGTCCCCACCATTTGCCGGTTACATCACCGAAGGGTAGTCGAATCCGTTCCTCGTGAACCTGAATGAAAACGTTTAATTTGGTAACGTTTCTGGTGCTGTTTAGCGAAAAATTCAACTATCCACTTACACCGTGCAGTTCGTCATTCTGCTGTACCATGTGTCGTTTTGCCTCTGCCATGATCCGGCGGAAGGAAACACTTGCTTGCGTTGTGTTGTGGTTTGAATCTGGTTGGCTACTGAACCAACTACCGACAGCTCGGTTCCGGGCACTGTTCTGGTACGGTTCACCGCACACCAAGTGCTCCTAACGGCTTTCCGATCCCAACGTGCACTATCTTTGATGGGTTGATGTTTAATATGGGACAACCGTTTAAATCTCACCGCGCTTCAAGGCTGATCTTTTCATTAGCCAGAAGCGGTAGTAGGGAGAACCGAATATCGATTGCAGCACACGCACCGTCGTGCTCGTGGCTGATGATGATGATGATGACAGTACAACACTAGTCGATTGTATTAACTTACAACGTGTGTTAGATAAACCCACGAAGGCAAAAAGATCCCCCACTGCCGGCAATTTCGTTGATTTCTCTCGCGCTCTACGTAAAAACCCGTCACGAAGATCTTGTTGTTGGTGATTTTCCGTACCGTTTTAAAACATTTGCGTTTTGGAAGAAATGAGAATTCACCGGAGACACGGTGTACAATTATATAAATCTATGCGACTTATGCGCATCAAACTGAATTCGACTGTTCGAATCGAATGGGCCATGACCTTGGGAATAATGTTAGCAGCGGCGTTGGTCGTTGGACGATTCGGAGAAGTTGTATGCAAATTAAATAGTAAGACTAGTTTTGCGACTAGTTTTATTATTCTTTGGAAAGATAAATACAGAACTGCGTATCATACTGCCTGATAGGAAGCCTGCTTTAACAGTAGTAGCATCATGTCTGCTCAATCTATGCGGACATTCTGATTTAGACATCAGATCCTACCCATAGATTGCTCTGTAAAAGTGGTGTGGCTCCTGGGGGAGGGGGGGGGGGGGGGGGGGGAGTCGGGAGTATCGGAAAGATCTGTTCCTAGGAACAGGAAGTAGTCATGATCATCATCTTGACACTGGCTCTCAGTAGTGTTCTAATTTAGTGAACATTGTCATCATGGATAAGCTAATAATTATTTTTTTGTTTCTAGAGTTCTGGAGTACCAGTGGCAACTTCAGTCTACATTAGAAACTATTCCATTCTTAAACATAAAGGGGGAAAATATGCAACTCCGCGTCCCGATTTCCAGTCCTTCGAATTGTTTATTAACTAATCATAACAAAATATCCCCAAACCAACGATCTTTAAATCCCCAAATCGCCTACAGCTTGCTCGCAACGTCCTCATCTTTCTGCCAGTTCCGGTTTAGAAAATCCGTCACCATCGGTGCAACCCGCTCCGGGTGCGATAGATGCACATGGTGCGTCCCTTCGACGTACCGCAGCTCGAACCGTGAATTGTTACGCTCCAATATCTCGATCACCTCATCGTAGTACTGCTTCCGCTCCCAGTACGGTGATTCAGTCGCTTTGATAAACAGGAACGGCATCGTCAGGTTCTGTGTCAACCGCTTGTTTACGTCCTGTGACCACAGAAATCCCAGCCCGTACTTCAGCCGGCTATCCCGTGCGAAATAGTACTTCTCGGGGAATTTGGTCGATTTGCGCAGGTTGCGCTGCAACAGAAATGGGCAGGATTCGCGCGTGATCGAGTTCACTGCACCTTCGAAAAGCCGATTAACCGTTTCCTCGTAGGAGTATGAGGGTGGTTCTGTTTTTTCCTGGTTGCGCAGATCCGCCTTCAAGAATTCGGGCGTTAGTTCGCTCATCATCGAAACGAGCACCTCGGGACGGAAGACCGGCGACTTGAGTGCATCGATCGAGATGAGGAAATCGACCCGGGTAGGAAAGATGGCCGCGTACGCGTAGTGGAGTACTGACCCCATCGAGTGGCTCATGAGCGAGATCTTTTTCCAGCCGTACTCGTGCATTACGAAGTTGAGCAGATAGAAGATGTTCATCGGCTGGTAGGACATACCGTCCGGGATGCGTGACGAATAGCCGTGACCCGGGAGATCCAGTGCGAGAAAGCTCATGTGGGACGGTAGCAGCGGAATCAATGTGTCAAACGAACCGGCATTATCTTGCCACCCGTGCAGACACACGATCGGTCGTACGTTCCGGGGGCCCCACCACTTACCGGCCAGCTCACCGAACGGCACCGGGATGCGAACTTCCTGCACCTGCAAGGTGGACACCATAGTTTAGAGGGATGGTTTGCCGACACACAAACACTGGTTTGGCTGCAGTGCTTCTAAGCTTCTTACTTACGCCATGTTCGCGATCGTGCCGCTCAACGAGCGTTTCCATCGGTTGCGTGTCCAACACGTCCATTGTACTTTGCCTTTGTGGAAGGCCACAATTATTGAGCTGCGCGTGTTCACAAATTAGCCCCTTCGATTGGGCAACGCACCGCAAGCAACCAAACAACGGCCAGGGTACGCGCACAAATCGCACTTTATCAGCATCTTATCGCGGCAGATTTGTGCGCACTCATTGCAATGTTTTATTACTACGCAGACGAACTTTGATATCAAACAACACACCAGCTTATTGGGCGATGACGCGAACAGCTTCCACGCCTCGACTGTCACGCACACTAGCGAACACTCCGGCTGATTGGGGAGAGTTCTCATGGTTTAACACACCTCAAGGATTTCCCTTTCAAAGGCAGATTGCGATCTTATATTTTTCACTATTACATTCCCCAACTTAATAAATACACCTGTTTCCTTTCCCTTTATGCCTCTTCCCCGTTGCCTCTTTAAAGCTTGCTAATTACGTCCATCTCCTTGCGCCAATACTTTCGTAGAAAATCCACCACCACCGGTACGACGTTTTCCGGCTCGGTCAGGTGCACATGGTGGGATCCGGGAACGTACACCACCTCATACTTGGGGTTCGATTCCTTCAGGGTGGCCACGGTTTGTTCGAATCCTTCCTTTGAGCCCGGATAGGGCGAATCGATCGCTTTCACCGTCAGAAACGGTGCCGTGATACGCTTCGCAAGCTCCACATTCACGTTGTCCGCCCAGCCCGGAATGACGTTGTACTTCATGCGATTGTCCCGATCGAAGTAATACTTGCCGGGGAACTTTCGCGACGGTTTTATGTTGCGCTGCAGCAAATAAGGGCACGTTTCCCTGGACACCGATGCGGCGGTCCCTTCGTACAATCGGTCGATCATTTCCTCGTACGTGTAGGACGGTGGTTCAGACTTCTCCTGGTTTCTGATGTCAGCTTGAATGAACTTTAGCACCATTTTGCTCATGCGCTGCGGGAACGTGTCGGGATAGAAGCTGAGCGGTTTCAGCGCATCAAGCCCGATTATCAGATCAACCTTGTCCGGAAACAGCGCGGCAAAGATGAAGCATATGGTTGCTCCCATGGAATGTGCCATCAGGGAAACCTTTGCCCAGCCGTACTCCCGCATGATGGATAGGATGAGGGGTATGCAATCGATAACGTAGTACGACATACCGTCCGGTATGCGGGACGAGTATCCGTGACCGGGCAGATCGATCGATAGGAAGCTTACGTCTTCGGGAAGCAGTGGTATGAACCGATCGAACGTTCCACTATTATCGAGCCATCCGTGCAGGCACAAGATCGGTCGTACGTTCTTCGGCCCGAACCACTTGCCGGCGATCTTTCCGAATGGGACGGGAATTTCCACTTCCGTCACCTGCAACAGAAAATGTCAAAGGGAATTAGAAACCCGCTCGGGTGACACCTCCGGAAAGAAGACTCACATTGTTCTGTTTATCCTGCAGCTCAATGAATCTTATCAATGGATGGTGCTCCACACCGCTTATAGGTCGCAGACTCTCGTCATCCTGTCCGGCAGTATGATTAGACTCTAGCGCCGCCACCTTTCGCACAGACATTACACTCGTTTGCCTTCTCGTTACAGTTAGCACACGGGAGGTTAAAACGCTTGCACCTTTAGTGCTCGCTACGATGGTTTCTATTTGTCTGCTGCCGTTTCACGTTTGGATACGGTTGATAATGCGGTCTTGTTGCGTGTGTGGTAGCGCGAGCATACATGCGTAAGCGCTGAACTGTAAATGGTACACTAAACACAGAGGCCCTTCTTCATCGTGTGAGTATTTGGGTCAGTAAGGAAATGGGTTGAAAAGCAGATGTGGACGAATTAATCTTGATCACACTGAGGGTTTAATTGATATGGAAGATTTTTTTAATCAAAACTCGTCACAAAATAGACCTTTTGGGTCATCTTTCATCATTTAAATTTGTTTTATTTTCCATCATTAATTTAACAAACATTTATAAAGTTATTAAGAAGAGGTAGTGTAGGTTTTGTGTTGCAAACCTCCGAAGAAAGACTTCTTTCCGAGTGCATCAGTTTAAACGCATAAATTAATAAATAGATTTTATATCCCTTTTCTATGGATTCCAATTACATCCCTTCCGCCTTCCAGTGTTTCTGCAAAAACCGATCAATGATAGGCGCCACCTTTTCCGGCTCGGTCAGATGCAGATGGTGCGTACTGTCGACAAACTCCAGCTCGAACTGTGGATTGTTTTGCTTGACCAGATCAACAAACTCGTTAAAGTACTTCCTGTCCTCGTAGTACGTCGAATGTTTCGCCTTGATGAACAGATACGGCATCACGGCCCGTTTCGCAAACTCCAAATTAATGGCCTGATCCCACCCGAGCCCAACGCCGTGCTTTAGCCGGCTGTCCCGCGTGAAGTAGTAGCGATCCGGGTGCAGTGTGGATTTGCGCGTATTACGATACAGCAGAAAGGGGGCCGCCTCACGGGACACGGATTTGTTCGTGCCGAGATGGAGCCGTTCGATAAGTTCCTCGTACGGATAGGATGGTGGTTCGGATTTTTCACGGTTCCGTATATCGGCTAGCAGCGCCTGGGGAAGCCGTTTCTCCATTCGGCCGGGGAATTTGGACGCATCGACAATGTGCGGCTTGAGCGCATCGATGCCGATGTAAAAATCTACCTTATCGGGAAAGGTGGCCGCGAACAGGAAGCTTATGATGGAACCCATCGAGTGACCCAGCAGGGAAAGCTTCTTCCAGCGGTACTCGCGCATAACGTGAAACAGTGCGAACGTGTTGTCGACCGTGTGGTACATCATACCATCGGGAATGCGAGACGATAGGCCATGTCCCGGTAAATCCAGTGACAGAAAGCTCATGTGCTTCGGCAGTAACGGTATCAAGCGATCGAAGGTACCCGCATTGTCCTGCCAACCGTGAAGTGCCACAATGGGCCGAACGTTCCGAGGGCCCCACCATTTACCGGCAATCTCACCGTACGGAACGGGTATTCGTACCTCTTCTACCTGCAAAAAAAATAAACGAAGACGGCGAGTCGTTTTATCATTCTGCTGAACTTTGATCACTTCGGGCTTCGTTGCCCCGATTTCAACTTACGTCATGCTGACGATCGTGTTCCTCCACTAGATCGTGTGCTTTGTGGTGGTTCCGGCGTACCCCTGAGATTGCAATCCGCCGCAGGATATCTCTATCCCCGGTTAGCAATGTTGCGACCAAGGATTTCACCAGAACCGCCGTACCGTTCACTACTGCCATCACGGTGAAGTTTGCCACCCGGTATTAAATGCGTACGACTTTCCGTCGTACGGTGAGTTGTCAGCTGATGCTGGCAGGGATGAATAGGCAATTTTACCCGATGGAAAACTAGGCAACCGACACTCTACTACCTTATCTCGACACTCTTCCGCATTGTCCAGATGATGAAAGCATGGACATGTTACGAAACTAAAGGGCAACGCAGAGGCATTTCATTCATACCCGACTCGCCTGCGTGAATTGAATTGTATTGGCAACGAATGACAGGGCTGATGAATGTGTGCGAGAGAAAAATGTTTACAGTGCAAACTTTAACACTTCAGGCGGGGTGGAAGAATGCCGAAGAGGAAAACTCAACGCACATTTAAGGGGTTTCAAGCTGACTTGAAATTACCTTCCCCCTTGAGGATGTAATGCTATCGAATAAAGGGGTTGTAAACAAACGGTAGTTGTGTGGGTGGTATCGTACAAACATATGATTGAAGGGGGCGGTGTTACATTCATCCCTTAAATATGGCGCGTAATTTTAAATTTCTACTATTTTAAGATTCAATGAAAGAAGTGAGCATAATTTGAAAAATACATTCAAATTACACGCAGAAGCATCTTCTGGAATCTATTTATCGAAATAGTGCTATTTTTTTTTCGTAGAGTTGTTGGGGGAGCTGTTTAATTAAACTCTTTCTCGCTCTTCAAAAAGACAAAAGTCCGCTATGATCGGTAGGACCGTAGCCGTCGTAGTAAATTTTAAACAAGTTCAACAAGATTTGGCGGGCATTTCAGCAGGTGTCAAAATATCAGCACGCTGGTTCTTATCGCGTGCAAATGATGCGAGACAAAAATATTCTGAGACAAATTATAATGAATTGTAGTTTAAGATAGTAGTTATCACTTATCTCAACCTTATAGACGCAGATATTGAGGCATTGAATGTAACAATTGGTTTCAGTTTGCCGGTTCCATTCGCTGGCACGTAGTGTCGATTGTCGTTACCAGCAAGATCAAGCTGAGAAAGCGCACGTAGGGCTTCTTTAGGGTACTTTTGCAGTTTGTTACTCATCGTAAACTGAAGTAATAGGATCTTTCTACCTAGGTATCGCCCTTCGATAGGGAAGTCGAAACGATACCTGGGCAGCGAACAACCCGAGTGTGCAAGGCAAAGCAAAGAAGCAAACGAACCAAAATCAAACACTCTCCAAAACATGGCTAAACAAATCATTACGTCGGCTAGTGGTGGACTGATAACGCATAGATCGGCCATCGGTTGGGCGGTATTTGTCGTGTGCTTTGCATTCGTCACTAATCATCATCAGTTGCGATTGACGGTTGCAGCAGTGGAACCGCCATCACACGCCTCGCCTTGGTTTAACAAACTCGCACGCTACGTACGGAATTCTAACGGAAGGTTGGACTGTGCGGCAAACATGGACGGCCAAGGACCACCCTCGGAAAGCACACTAGCGATCTGGGAGAAGCAATATTCACCTTCCGCGTGGAGTGTTCGCTTTCCCACGCCCGCGGAAGTGATCGACTATCATGTCAATTTTGCAAAAAGTGGTATGTGAAGGAACAAAAAAAAACCTCTCCGATTCTTAATCGGAATATTAATTCGAGATTATTCTCCGCTCTACGGTGTCTTGGTTACAGTGACTGATGCCAACAAGGCGGAGTATGAAACGACACTGGATGTACCGTATAGTAGCGGTGAACGGGACCAGGTGGACATTTATGGTGATAATCTACCACCCGATGCACCGCTGTTCGTGTACATCCACGGTGGATACTGGCAACAGCTGGAGAAGGAAACGTCCGCCTATCCAGCCAAGCCACTCATAGACAGTGCGATGCGGGTGATGGTCGTTGGTTACGAACTTTGTCCGAATGTATCGCTGGAGGAGCTGGTGCGCCAGATTAAGTTCGCCGGCGAATTTGTGTTGAATTATGCCACGGAAAATGGTGTGAAGTGAGTAGGACGTGAGTAAGTGAGATGATATTTATATCCACTAACACTTCTCTTGTGGGGGCCATTCCTTTCAAGGCACATTTCGATCGCTGGACATTCGGCAGGAGCTCACTTGATCCTTAGCATGCTGGACGAGTCATTTCAAAGTGCCGTCGGCGAGGAACTTAATCTTCTGAAGGATGTTTATCTCATCTCGGGTGTGTACAATGTGCAGGAACTAAGGTACACGAGAAGCGTAAACAAAGACAATCTACTGGGCATCAACGATGATAATGCTAAGCGCTTGTCGCCCATGTTTGCCAATTACGATCATCTGCGATCGACCGGGATAAGGTTTCACGTATACGCTGCGCAACACGATAGTGACGTGTTTCGTGACATGTCATCAAAGATGAACGATCGGCTGAAGTCGTTCGGGATGAGCAGTAGCTTGAACGTGTTACCAAACCTGGATCACTTCGATATTGTGGAAAATCTCGCTTCCTCTGATTATACCATTACGAAAGCCATCTTGGAGGGTGCCGGTGGACAACAGATCTAACTCTAGTAAAAAGCAACCGTACATCACAAAACTCTTCAGTAAAGATTAACATTGCAATACTCACAACAGTAATGTGTTCCGTCAAGAATTCAAATCCGTCAAGAATTTCCTTACAAACAGGGAATACGTTACGTTCCGTTGAAAAATATTTTCCGTCACATGGATAATTCCTTTTTATTTCGTAGTTTATTCTTCTTCCACTGCACACAGAATGGCACCGTCGCCAGCCTGCCTATACCCCGTTCTTGTTCCGTATATACAACACTATATGTACGCTACGTTTTGGAAAAGCTTTCGTATTTCAGTCGCTTGACAAATATCTGCCCGTACACGAGATCAGATGAAATGAACTTAATGGTTAACTTACTATCACTCACAACAACCGTGTCCGTGATCATGGCGCCAATTGTTATATACTGTCGGATATACAACCTCCTTCTCCTCCTCGTTTCGATTGCTTGCAGCGTTACACTAGTGACATGATCAGCAAGGCCGAAGCTTTGACGAGACGAGTCTAGTTGCGCTGATACAGCGCAACGGCTACCGTCACTGTAGAGCCATGTGTAGATTAGGACTAAGTCCATCATTTAGATGCGTATATGTGAGAACTTGAACACGCGAATTAATAAATCTGTAAACTAAGACAAAATTAATTTTTTTGGCGAATGCTACGAATCTAGCACGATCAGCTCCTCGTCGTCGGATATGACCACATCATCCTCGAACAAGTACGGTTGGACGTTTTCCTTCGTAGTCGACTCCGCATCATCCTCATCCTCATCATACTCATCATCATCCTCATCGTCATCATCATCATCGTCGGCGCCATGGGTATGTTCTAGAATGTTAGCATTTCTCCTTCCATTCGGAAACGTGGTGCCCGAACTCGTGGCTGTAGCGCTCGGTTTGCTACTGGATGGCATTGTTTCATTGTTATGCTCAGCGAGCGTATTGGTTTTCTCTGTCTTTTTATGATTTTCTTCTCTTAAAATTAGCTCTTTCTCGACATACCTAGGGACAAGAATGTACCACACATCATTAAGAAATGTTGCGCCCTCAGTTAGGAACCGATCACACCCGGTATACTCACTTATCGATAATGCTGTTCACTTTGCTGTAGTGTTTCCCATTCTCCTCCAGCTTCGCGAGCAACTTAGGATCCGCCGTGGCCGGATCCTTCTCCGCCCCGGCATGGTACATCACCGTTTCGTAAAGGTCCGTTTTGCGCCGTTTCTGCAGCAGTTTGGCCACCTTACTGAAGGCATCCTGCGCGATCCGATTCGTCCGCTCCGATCGTAATCCGTAGTCGTGCTTTATGTTGCAGTGCTCCAAACATTTCAACACGTCGCAAAAGTCCGGCACGGTTTTGTTTTTGTTAATGAAGACCGACAACGTTTGATTGAACTCCGCGTACTGCGTGCCCTGGAATTGAATCGGTTTCCGCACCAACCGCTGAGCATTTTTATCCTCCCCCGTGATGTCGCATATCTTATTAAAGATCTCGACTGCACGCTTTTTATACCGTTCAGTCATGAGGTAGGTGGAATTTATCTCCTGGTTGAAATCTACCTCTGCCTCTTCTAGTTGTTTGATGCGCTTCACAAGACGATTCAGGGTGTGGTTCAGTAGGGCGATTTGTTGATCTTTCTTAGCGTTACCGGTCGAGTTTAGCTCATGTGCCGGTACATGATTGTCCTGTTCTGCTACGGGGTGCGCAACGGAGCGCGATTTCCGCCGCGCACTCAGCTCTTCCACGATTTCGCGTAACCGGTAAAATACGAGATTCGGTTGTGCCCGTATACCGGCCGTTACTTGTACGACTGCTTGTTTGAAGCTTTTAGAGTTTACATAATCTGGATGAACGATCTCATAGTAGCGGATCAGCTTTCCCTTTATCAACATTTCCATATCTTCAGAACGGTCCGCATGACGACAAGCATCCAGCAGTTCCTGAAATTCTTTGCCGATTGGATTTTTGTCTAGCGGTTTGGATGGAGCTTTACGAGACGCACTTTTATCCCTAGCTTGTGCTGCGGAACCGCTTTTATCCATAGCATCGGTTGAACTTCTTCTACTACTACCGTTTGGTTGCGTATCATCGTTCGATGTATTGCTGTTGCGACAACTGGTAGCAGTGGCGGTAACTGTCGCTGTTGCTGTCTGTACGGACAAGGAACGTTCCCCGTTGTCTCCACTAACACCGGCCAGCTTTTGCTGATATTGCTTAATTTCCTTTTCCCAATCCTCGGAGTAAGTGATTGTCGCGAAGTTTTCGTTACCAACAATCGGCTGATTATTGTTATTATGTGGTGGTGTTTTCCCGTCGGTCCATTGCTTATCCGACAGATTCGTTGCGATCGTAATCGGTTTGATGCGTTTCCGTTGTGGTGGATGATCCTGTGCACTTCCGGAAGCAGTCACAACACTATTGCCGCCACTCGTTCCATTTAGCTGAGGGCCGGTATGCATGGTGGTGGCAGAGTGCGGGGATGGTGTTGCTTTCCTTTTACCGCCTCTACTATTGGAGGGATTGTCCGCTATCACCTAAAATTGTAACCAAACAAACCATTCTTAATTACATGTTTATCACGCACTGTCATTTGGAAGTCCAAAAACGACAGCGGGCGCACAGTAGGCGCGCTAAATTGGTTGTGTGCGCTATTTTCTTTTTTTTCGCACACGCCGTCGTATTTCCTTGACCGTAGCGAAAAAATGTTGACATTTTACTCACCCCATCATCCGAATCCGAGTCAAGCACAATTACTGATGAAGATTCCATTGTTTTAGCGAAAATATATACACTCCACTGTCGGCAACTGATATTTCGCACACGCCGTTTGCCCGCGTCGATAATGTTTATTCGCCGAAAGCGTAATTTTTTTTTCAGACCCTCAAAGCACTCACAGCGAGATGATTGCACAGCGCGTCAATCACTTTTGTGCGTACTTATTCTTTTCCATTCTTTTTAACTAAGATCATTACGAGATGACACGCACACAGACGGCGGACCGTGCACAGAATGGTAAAATAGGTAAAACATTAACGATTGTTGCATTGCATTCGATGCATCTCCAAGGGTTAATTTGGGCGAATGTGGCGTAGTGTGCGTGCGCTAGCTGTCATTCTTTGTCATTTCGATGGCATGTTGATCAACAATTTGTTTTGGGAAAACCACGAACGAGTGAAAATAGAAAATAATTTAAAAAAATATTTAATAAGGCTGCTAATAGAAATGAAGAATATTTGAATTATATTTGCGGAATGGTAAATTTCCTTATTCATTCTTTTATGCATATCCCAGTTGTAAAATGAAATGACACCAACACATGTGCAAATACGGACACAAATTCAGCATAAACAACCCATTTCTAACAATATAATTGGGAGGAACAAAAAGTTACGATGCTAATAATAATGAATATGATAAAAGCATGACCATTACCAAATAAGCACTCTATTAAACTTCAAGGGGTCAGGAATTCAAATGACTGTATCTTTCTGAGGAACTCAACGAATGTATTTTATATTCCTTTTTCTCTGCTCAAAACACCTGTCGCCAAGAACGAACCTGGAACTGTACAGAACTTATATCGTTTCAACGCTCACATAGGCTTCTAAGACACGGACTTAGCCCAAAACTGACCAAACCTTCTTAGCCGTTTGGGAGTGAGTTTTGGAAGGACTCATCAGCGTGCCAAGCATTTTAGACTTGCTAGGATTCGGAGGGCTTGGTTGAAACATTCAGTTAGATTCAAAAAGCCCATGAAATAGATTGCACTTTAAATACAATGTGTTCATGCAATAGTTTTACACTTGTCATCTATCTCCGTGAGAAAGGAAGGACTCTTGCACCATACAAAGCTAAGGATGTTTACGGAATTTTATTCACATGCCCCACCAAATACAAATATAAATGTATTTAATAGTTCCTGAAAGAAGAGAGGAGATTTTGTTAGCATCTTCTAGTTCTGAGTTGAAATTAATCGTACGTGTTACTTACTTTGACAGTAGTCCGTCCTTTTTGGCCAGACGAACGATGCAATCATCCGATTCACCCATACGACGGATCTCACCGCAAATAGCGTACACCTTAGACGTGTCCAGCATGCGACCAGTCTCGGGGTCTACATCGACGATGTTAATCTGGATGGAGGCATGATCCTTAGCGTGGATGATGCGGTTGCTCGAAGAGCTGAGAGATGCGAAAGAACAAATACCAAAAGTGAGGTTAGGCACGTAAACAAAATCCACACATCTGAGTGGTTCATTCAACACGGTTGTTCCATATTCAATCAACTTCACATCTACGTTTAGGGCACAGGATAATAATTAAATCCATGATAGTATTCGGTTCTATCCTTTAGTAATCCTATTGGACATTCTCCGACACGTGTTTACGAAATGTGAATGCACCTCCTATCGCAGCCTACAGCTGGACTCAGTCAGCGAAACTTACCACTTGCGGGGGCAGTACAAATCGACGAACTCTCCAGCATCGTTCTCCATTTTTGTTTGCTACAGAAGAAAGAACAGGTCAGCAATCGTTTTCGGCATGATTTATGTATGAAGAAGCAATTTAATACCGTAAAAATCTTACTTTTAGTCAGAGGATTTCTGAACCGACAACAAGGATTGACAAATGGCGGCGAAAGAAAGAATGAAAGAAAAAATGTGCGTAAATGCGGTTTGACAGCTGTACATTTGACAGCTGCACAGCTGTCAGCGATTATCTTGAGTGGAGAAAATTTTCTTGCTTTTTTAAATACGCAAGCACAAAATATATTTTGTGTCTTGATAAACAAAGCTCAGTGATATAGTTTCGCGGTCATTTGACTGTTTTTCTAATAGATTGTAGTGTTATGAAAGTAAAGAGATGATAATTTCAGTGTTAACGGTCATATATTGTGGAAGAAGCTCGTTGATTTGTTGTCATTTCAAAGCTTTCGTGTAGTGTGCGCGCGGAACATGTGGAAAAGCCGTGGAGGCATCGGAAAAGCACCGGCGAAAGGATGCATCAAAGTTTCGTTGGGAAGTGTGTTGGGAGTGTGTTTTGCATCGGAATGTAAATAAGGCGAGTGTCAAGGTAAAACTGTGAAAATGTCTCACTAGCAGAGTGCAGTTTGTAAGCAGAACGACTTTAAAGGTACTTTTCTTCATAGTTCCGAGTGGGCTGCTAATGATGTTGTGAGCTTTTCCACCATCGGAAAAGCTTTTCCTTTGGATACCGTGCACGGTGGCTGCAGGGTATCCTTTAGCGATAAACGTAAACAATGGAGAAACTAACGCATATTCACTTTCCATTAGCTGTTTGGTGCCGAAGGGAACCGGATAAGGCCTATAAATAGAAGGATATCGCCGCCGCCAATCGGTTACGCAAAACATTATCCTAACGCACGTGGAGTTCCGATTCGTTGCGGTTGTCCATTTATCTTCCCTTCTAATGGCCCGATCTCGAGTACGTAGGTTCGGAGTCGTCGGTCTGGCCGGAAGTAGCTGAAAGCGAATGTCAGAAACAGCGACAAAAGCAAGCCGAAAGCAGAGATCCAAACACGCAAAGGAAAGGACAGCCAAACGGCACATATAGAACGATGACGATGGGCTTTTACGCACCCCGGCTCCGGTTGCGCCAGAAGTTATTTTTTCCACTTTCTTCTCATCGTTCCGGACATGTCCTTCTACTGTCGGAAATGGTCCAAAGGGGGGGTTTTGTGGGTGGGTCGTAGTTTTACCCACCCGTAACACAACGTCAATTTCCCACTCCAGCCGATCGATTTGGATGCAAAGATAAAGCGTTTTGTTGATTACGGTTTTATTGGTAGGAAAGCGACGGAACACCAATGTTCTTCGAGCGCGGTGGGTTGTATGGGTTAGCAAAACAACCATGACCATGGCCTCAGTGTGTACACTTTTACACATACCTTCCTGGTCGTTCCTTCTCATAACTCATGCTCCTGCCGTCATGACACAATGGTAACTCGCCGAACGAACACCGGACAGGCGTGTACGAAAGCGCACCGTTCGATACCGGCCATAGTCTCGGCCCCACGCCAGATGGGGAAAGTTTTCATCGCGGGGTAGCTGGCGATTCAAATTGAATCACGCACATGTTGGCTTGTACACACCAGACCGATAACACAGGTTGCTTTCGCAACAGCAGCACGTGTAGCAGCGTGCGCGCGTTCCCTCGCGTACACCGACGACCTCCAAAAGTCGGTTGTACTGCACTTCCGAGCGACCGACCGACCGACAGCTCGAAGTGGAAGAAGCAGCATTAACAAAAACGCATGCCGACAATGGTTAATGTTAGAAAACAAAAGGAAAAGTTTAATGCGCTCGGTAATAGTCAACCGAAAGTTTTGCTTTTCGTTGCTTGTGATGAGATTTTTAACATCTGATTCGGATTGGCCCATGGCGGGGGGCATTAGCATTGTCGATAAAGTGAGTCCGAAGAAAGTCCCGGCGTGTAATGGTTTGGAGAATTTAAAACACTGCAGTTCGTAGGGGTATGCAAATTTAGCAACATGTGCTTAGTACAACAGACAAATAGGAAGCGAATGACTGACGTAAGATTTGAAGCATAAGTTAACTAACTGAACACTTGTAATAATTTATTATATTTCATAAGACGAGGTCTACTCTGCTTCCTTCTAGGCATGTCAAGTATTGTCTAAAGGCAGGTTATCTGTAACTTGAGTTGTCCTTTAACAAAACAGCCTGTCCTTCACGTATGGTATGTCTTATTCTGTTGGACGGTTTAAGTCCTATGCGACATTACAGAGTTTCTTTAAGGAGATTTCATAGATTTATATTTCTAATAAAAAATAGTTGCGGCTATTCAAATGTTCGAGGATCTCTTATGAGATTGATCGACAATCAAAGACGATCGAGTATTTCATGCATTACTTTATGAGGTAATCAGTATACTGATTGATACTTAACCTTGACTTGGAGGCTTAATCGGATATGTTTGTTGGTTCTAACCAAGAACACACTGCGTGCCACTCTCCCCGAACATCGTATCGGACCTTGAATGGTAAAAACGCAAACAAATTTAACTACTAAATGTATCTTGTTTTTTCTTATCGCAGAAAACCTTCAGACGGAAGCGTTTTATTGCATCCATGTCCAAAAAAGGAGGAGAAATTCTTATCTTACCAGCCATTACACCGTCTCCCACTGGCCGTTATCACATTCGGGGCGACCGTAAATTTGTTCTGTCGCTTCATCATCGGCATCACCCGACAGTGGTCATCTTCCGCCATCATCCGGTTTGCTGGTTTGAACCTGTCGACAAAGTGTTACTCTCGTGCAACTGTTCTGCAAAAAAAACTAGGTGAGATGATTACCTGTTTTGGAGAGCAAATTCCGACGATACCGGTTGTTTGTGGTTTAGCGGTTGGGCCGCGTACCGGGCCGCTCGGTTATCTAAGCGCACGTCGGATGCTTGGTGGATGTGTGTAGCCGGTTGCGTTTTATTTTTCGCTTGCCCGTTAAGATATCGGCCAACTCTACAGGTTCAATTGCGGTCCCCCTGGCCCGGGTTCCTGACAGTTTCTGAGAAGGCAAGCTATTGAAATGTTTTAAAGCGTGATTTGCTTTCATCCGTTCCTATGGTGGAATGTTTTGGCCACACTCTTGACTTGTTCCGTTGGCCTTGGGTTGAGGGTTAGAAACTGCTGGTGTGCGGTTGTGTGTGTATTCAGTTTACCGGCCGCATCAGGTGCAGGGCTGTGGTGCGCTTTGCAGGGTGCATCTTCGTTCGGATTGAGCTCGAAGAAACTCGACATGAAAAAGGCGGCTGCGGGAGTTGTTACTGGAGCGAAATGGGGAAAGTGAGCGTGTGCGGTGGGCTATGTGGCGTGTGCCTGCCTCACCACCCTTCCTACCATGTGTACACATGCGGCCAAAAGGGAAGCAACAATGGTAGTGATGCGCGATCGCCGGGGTAATACGCGCGCTGAGGTGGTGCGTTTCAACTGCTTTTCCCCAACACTACGTGCCTTCCTCGGGCCCGGGGTCTTGCCCGATACGGTCCTATGTGTTTTACACGGCCACGCGAAGAGAGGTGGTAGTGAATTTTCCACCGCCTGACAGTTACCGTTTGGTTTGGCGGCGACCAGGCCCCCACAGGCGGTAGTGGTTGAATTGGTTTAATGATGTTTATATTTCCGATCCCAGACGCGCTCGCAGTCTCGTGCGAATCGTGATCCACTGTGGTACGGAAACTATATGCACACACGCGGTGTGCTTGGCGCGTGCTAGTGTGGGTGTGTGCGGGATCTTAAAACAGGGCGATCAATCGATCGACGCGTGCGTTTCAGAACCCGAGCTAGAATCGGTCAGCTGCTGCACCCGGGAAGGCCTGATAGTTGCCACCACCAAAACAAAAAAAAAATACAAGTGGCCAGTTGTCTAACATTGAGGTGACGGAATTAGAATTAACCACCGGTGACAATTCGGACACCGTCAGATCGATCTACCACCATTGATCTTTACCTGTGTATCGGTGTGATTCGGGTAACCAGTTCTAACTCTCCCGTTTGCTGGGACGAGAGATTGATGTGTGAGTGGCGTCGTCGTGTGGAGCAGTGCCCGATAAGGGTTCATTTCAATGAGTTTAAGCAGTGCAATCTGATAGTGACGCGGTAATGGACGAAGAAAATGGCGCGCGAGTGTTTCTAAAAGTTTTAAAGTTTTTACTAGTGTTTTATTGCTTTCTTAGTATCTTTTGTGTGTAAAGTTAGTGCAGTTTTCTGTGTACTATCTTCTTCGGAAGGTACAGTGCGTGAATTGATGTGTTTGATCCGATAACTCTAAGCCGAAAGATCATCGTCATTAGGTAAGCAGATCGCGTACGATCGATATTGGATGGACGCTAAAATTTTTTCCATTTCGTTCTTCTGTGTTGCAACAGGTGTGTGTTGCTAGGTCGATTTTTTCATCTTTTTGCATGTCTTAAGCACCGTTGGGAATCATCATGTGTATTCTTTTGCGGGCATTGTAGTACATTTGTTTTAGGTTAGCATATGCTGAAGATGTACATGGGAAGCAAGACCAAGTTTACACACTTGAACGGCAAAATTGGCATTGGATATCACTTGCCAGGGCTTTAAGAAAACATGCTTATACGAAGCAATTATTACTGTACCTTACAGAGCTTTAAAAATACGACACCAAATCATAGGAACTCTTCCGTAACGCTGACAAGCGAAAGGCATGTCTGGATCTGGTCAATTATGTCTGGCCTTTTCTGGATTGTTTGTACTACATTTACCCGTAGCTTATCTATGTTTCTAATATCCTTTCTCTTTAAAGGTGTTAACATATTTTCTTGGCGATCTTTCTCTCTAAGATCATTAATCGCAGTGTGACAAATGATGAACCTTCAGAGGACTGCACTTGACATGTATTGTAGCTAACAGATAGCTAACAGTATGACGCACTACATTGATAACTGCCTAATTTTTGCGGTACTAAAATAGCTCGATTCTTGAGTCCGTCTTAATTATGGCCCATCTAATGTATTTTCCCCAAACACGGTTCTGTCAAACTTCAAAACCAGTCATAATCGAGCTCAATTATTAGCAAACAAATTATTTGATAGACTACGATTATCTCCTTAACAGGTTCTTCCCCGAGGTTAGTTGGGCGGGGTATCACCTAACACTTTCAGCACCACCCCGGTACAGGCAGGGGAAAATGGAATCTTCCCATCCCAGTTCGCCCATTAGCAAGTGTTGAAAAGTGGTGGCTTTTGAGCGGAAAACCTCCTATACGGCCGAAGACGGCGGTTCCTTAGCTGCAGTGGGCCGTCGTTTCGTTGGATCGATAAAGTATCAACCCGTCTGCAGGAATGATGGTGACTCTGCCACAGTTTTGGTACCCGCTGGTGGTGGATGGAATCAATAATTAGCACTTTGAAGTCACGGGCAACAACAGCAGCAATACGATGGTACACGAGAACCCGAGGCGCACCCGGTTCCGTAGATGGGCATGCAACTACCCACCCTACTAAACAGCTATTAAGTCACCGTTAATGCCTTCGAATGTCAAACATTCGCCATTGACTTTGCTGAATGTGGCGCTGGATACCACGGTTGGGGGAACTGAAGTTGAAGGTTGATTTGTGTCCCGCTCCCCGGTTTGTAGATGGGCGTGCTGAATGGTGCTAAAATTTGCACCATCGTTCCACACCTCGCTGAGGGCTGAGGGTTGATGGCGCAGGTTTTCCCGCTATGTGTGTGAAAACGAAGCCCGGTTAGGTTATCATTCGAACGCGCGCGCGCCTCCCCATCTGGAGAACTTTGTCGCAAAAGTTAGCTTGTGGAAAATGCAAATCTATTATACCGCCATCATTCCGACTGCAAAACCACAGAAAAGGGCTGCAGTTCAAAGTTCGTCTGCTGCAGTTGCATGGTTGGTAGACGCGAGCTTTTATGAGCTCACCGGGGGCAGATCGGGAGATGTGTGTAGAGTTTGGGTAGTTGGTTCGGCTGGTTATTTGCATCGGTATGCGATGTCGTACCTCCGGAGTGGAGTGGTTAGCTAAGTGATATCAGCAAACGATTTCTGTACAGCAACTGTACCGGTGCTGCGAGATCCTGCTGTCTCCATCCGGGGAACCCTGAAGCCGAGGCCGCCTCTGTCGAGTGCTCAATCATTCGCGTCACGTCCGGAAAAGCTTGCCAGAGTTGAAGCGCATTTAGAAACTACTTGGTGTTTCCATGTCCTGCCATACAGCAGCCCCGGGAATCCACCCAGGAGAACGTTTTGAAAAAGGTGACGTACATGTGTACATGCATTTCCGGGTGGTGGTCCCTTCTTACCAGCGACAAAATTGGTTGGCGCGCTTGGTGTGAAACTTGGCAACACTTCTTCCCCCTCCCCCCTCTTGTGAACTTGTGTGTGAATGCAAATTAGGAAATTCAAAACCAATATACACCGTAACCGACCGAGCGCGCAAATGCTTTGGCGACGGTTTGTCTGTCGTGTCTCGCGGCCTGGAGGACTGTAAACTTTCACCATTTGCCTGTGTAATAACGGTTGCCGTGTGCTGCGCTATAGTTGGCAGAACGCTTGGCGGAAACCATCCCCGAGGTGGAATCTAAGTCAGACACATTATATGCCACCACGATGGCGATGGTTGTTGAGCGTTGGCGTCAGATGCACGTGCCTGGTTTGGCGTTTACGTTGCGAATTACCGTAATACCAAATTCTGACCTATTTTACGGTTGCTTCTGCTATCTGACTTCTTGATGGACGGATACGTTACGGAGAGCGGGGACTTTTGGGGTCTGAAGTTTTTCCACCGGGCACCCGCTAGCAGGGTGAGTCTGAAGTGTGTGCCTGAAGGTGAGATCCTTGTTGGAAGTGGAATATGTAACAGAGCTTCATAAACTGTTACAATTACAGCAAGAACTACTAACGAAGTTTGCGGAAATTGTCCTACCACTATTGAGCACGTGTGTGTGAGTGTGTGTGAGTGTGTGTGAGTGTGTGTGAGTGTGTGTGTGGCAGAATCGGATTCAATCTTTTCTAAATCAAATTAACAAAAGTTAAACGTCTAACCGGTCTCGATTCGATTGAAACTTCCCCATCTGCGAGCTAGAGGCACACAAAAAAAAAACTTCCCAAAACAAACCAAGGTGATCAACGATCGTGGAGAGACGCCCCCGGCTACTAATCGATATGCCCTAGCCACCATCACCATTAGTCGCCGAGATCACGTCGCCCGACGAGATCGGAACAAAATGAAGGGTTTTTCGAAGGGGGGTGGGGGGGGGGGGGGGGAACGGCGAAAAATTTGGTTGTATTTATAGACCATAATGCTTCTCCATGTCATGCTCGAAAACTTTCCTTCGGTGCTTCAGTGCCGCATGATAGCGATACACTCCAAAACGGGGGCAGGTTTGTGCAGAACAACACCATACAGCTATTCGCACACGAAACTAAACTCCCGTACACCGCACCGCCGGGGGTTTCTCGTGTTGTTTCGTGTGTGTGGGCGCACGTCAGCGAAACGGATACACGATGCTGCAAAGAGGAAAAGTTTATATAATTGTAGTTTAGCCAAAGTTTTGCAATATTCTCCATCCCGTGTGTTGCGTGTGTGTGTGTGTGATGTAACGAAGCCGCCGGTGCGCCGGGGTTTCGGATAGATTGCAATTTCGGATATGTGTGTGCGCTTGGTTTGTTGCGGGAGGGATCTTGGGTGGAGCATACCGCGTCTCGAAATCACTAACCCTAGAACGTGTTGTATCACACTGTACGTGCGCGTGTATTTTGAAGTTGTTTTATCTGTTTTTGTGTTTTTTTCTTCTCTTTGTAGGATACACAACACCATCACGGAGTGCAGTGAAACATCGAGTGCAAGTGCTGGCCTGGTTTGAGGCTGTCATTTGATCTGTTATTTGCGTGAAATCGCCCAGCAGAAGTGAAACACATCGAGTTCGAGAAATCGCTAGCAAAAAAAGTGTTGAAGGAAGGAAGGCAAAAATAGATCCCGATTGACTGGATAAAAGCGGCAGTTGATCTTCCAATAGCGCGATCATTAATACAAAAAATCCGATCGAGTTAACGTCGTTGCTACCAGTTGTTTGTTGTCAGAGAGATAGGAGAGGGTCTTTTACCTTTATTAGCCGTTAAACGTTCTGCTTCCGGTGCAGTATCTTTTTTAATGTGCTTAGTGTTCCGTGTTGAATTGCCTCTAGAGAGCGCACAAAAAGCGTCCTGATCTTAGGAAATCCGAGAAGAAAAAACAACAACAGGTTTTCTTGTTTGTAGTTAGAGGAAATGCGCGTAATTTCGTAGCGGTCAATTGATGTGTTCGTGTCCGCTTTCATGGTGTTCGGTATGTGCTCGGCGGATTTTTGTGCGCGTGGAAGTGCGTGTGTTTGTGCTGCTTAATTAAATATCATCCAAGCGCGGGGTGTGTGCGCGAGTGAGTGTGAAAGGAGTCGCGTTTTTCGATTGAAGTTTTGTCCGCGTTGTACAAAGTGGTCCGCTATTGAAGGATCGTTGGAACATAAATCAACGATAGCAAACGCATCGATTCGAGCGAGGAGCGACTAGCGATCGTACAAAAAACAACCAGCGTGTTCCGGTCCCGGTGGACGGAAGATTTCGTCCCTTCACCCGGTGCAGACGCAGGCAATCATCATCCGCTTGGCTGTCAGGTTGCGTTCCCTTCCGGTTCGGTGAAAATTGAATCCGATCCAGAAAACCCCAGCGGTTGGTGGTGGTGGCGAGACAAACACAGCGAGACGGGAAAAAAGCTTCTCGTCCACGCGCTCGGCAAATCGGATCAGCGAAATTGGAATGTCATTGAAGGTAAGCGGGTAGTTGACTTTGACCCGAACACCCGGACGAACGTTTACGTTTCAGCAGCATCTTCTGCCGTATTCGACCATTAGTGACCGGGTCCTTCGGGAGGGTTCCTCTTTCTTCCGTGCCCGAATCGCCGTGTCGCGTTTCCTGTTGCGTTATTAATTACACTATCGATTTATATAAATCTTTGTTCCAACTCTCTCATGCTGGACCGCTGCCCCTCATTCTGCGGGAAATGGCCGCTGGGGATTATTTTGTGTATCTGCCCGTACCGGTTCTTTCTACTGATTGGCTTTTTCTGCTGCTGTTCCATAAAGGGGGCTATTGGGTAGCTTATTAATTGAACAAGGTTTTCGAAGAAAGAAAGCAGGATGCGGCATCCTTGCTCGTTCCGACGGCCCTTTCGGCGCTGTATGGGCGACAAGATGTCCGACGGCTGAACGAAATTAACTCATCTGAAAGATTTATTAGTGATATTCCCCCTGGGTGTGTTTTGTTTGCGATACGGTGCCCGGGGGTGCGAGCCGGGTGGGAGATTGATCGATTGTACGTGATGTAAATATTTAATAATAATTCGCATTCAATTCGTTTTAGTTCCGGTCTGTGGTGTTTGGAAAGAAGCTGCACAAACTACACATAAACACACACTCTTTAAGGCGAACAAGCATGGAGCATTGGATCCACCAAAGGAGCAAGAAAGTAATGCTTGCTAGGCGAAGAAAGAGAGTAGCACATGGATCGTTTGCCCACCGCTAATTGTTCGTTTGAGAATGCAAATAAGCACTGCAGCGCGCGCTTTGCCTTCTGTGGCACACTGGCGAAAAGGTGAGCTCGGGTGCCATGAAGGTAAAGCACAACCGAGTCTCTTGGCTGGCCCCGTTTTAGCACCGGGCGGCGCAGTCAAGTCGAACAAATATTGATCTGCTGATAGTATCGGGGGTCCCCCTGCCATCGCCGAATGTACCGAGTGGACCCCGGTGCGTTCTGTTGCATACTGCAACCGGGTACGGCGTGTGCAACGGCCCGAACCTACTCCGCCAAACCTGACGAGACCCGGTCTATAGTTTGCCGGTGTGTTGGCCTGCTCCACATTATCATTATCGCTACGATCGCTACGAAACCAGGCAAGTTCCTCCGTATGAGTGCATACCGTATGGTGAGCTGAGTGAGCATGCATTCCTGAAGCAAAACTGTTTGCTGTGCTTTGCACCTCCAGCGTGCGGAAATGGAAAGGAACTGGAAAGGAAGCACGGATGGGTGGGGGGTACAGAATCACCTGAATGCAGTAATAGTCTCGAAAACCCGCCGTTGCCGTTGGGATGATCACACCCGCCACACGCCCGTGGGTAATATGTGCGTAGAACTGGAACGCGGTGTTCCATGCAGCACGGCAAGGGCTATTGCAGTTTCCATTCCATTGCACAATTCGCCTTCTTGCCGTCTGCCAACTGCAACACGCTCGCTCGCGATACACAAGAAAGGGAAAATAATGCGACCGTATCGAAGAGTCGAGTCGCAAAGGCGGCAAAAGAATGGCGAGGGCTTGGGCGCTTGGGAGGTTAGTGCAAGTTTATTGCCGGTTTATGGTGCGCGTTTGTTCGCGATTAGCTTTCCCGGGGATCCAAAGCGGGATTTCTTTTTGCCCTCGAACGCTCGCTCGAAAAGCAGTCCCAGCAGCAGACTGGGAATGGTATTTGCGAGTGTCTGTCTGTGTGTGTGTCGTATGGAGTTTTGCAATGAATGGGAGGATACAAAGGGAAGAAAAAGCGGTTTGATCCCTACGACACGGCGCTGGACGGTGAAACCGTTTAACCGGCGGACACACGATGCTGCGATAATCCGTTATGATCATCATCAGCTGGTCAGCTGAAGGGGTTTAGATTGAAACGCTTTAGGCACACGGCGGCTGTACGGCACGATGATGTGACCCATTTTTTGTTTTTGCCATCGTCGGTACCGGCCGGTCGCGTTCGAAAACCACGGCTCGCATGGCCGGTCGACATTTCTCATACGGCATACGGTGGACAAACACCGCCACCGATCAGGCCGTCGTTTTGGGTCGTCTATTGATATTTGGACAAGAATTTATTAACACTTGTAGCAGCGTAGCACCACACCATCGTGCTCCTCCCTTCCGGCAAAATTGAAAGAGGATGATTGGCATTGGTGTTCATGGGGGGAAGGATACCTTGGTCGTTCCGAAACAGAATGCGCTCCCATTTAGCGCTTATCGCTCGAACGAATGTCGGGAACGGAAGCGTACGAGCTTCCGGACAGTAAAGGTTTTGGGCACAATGATGGTGTTTCGTTCGACAGGCACATGATGTGTGCTCCACCTGCTCCACGACACATCATCCTGTGCAAATATTAGCGAAAACTCATTTGTGGACCACGGACGAAAGCGTTTGTCCGCCGGGAATTAGACGGTGTGTGTTAATTTGATTTTTTATGTCATTCGGTGTGAACTCCCCATGTGCTGTGGAGGAATTCTGCTGTTTTTTTTTTTGGGGAGGAGGGGTGGAGAATAGTTGAGGGATGGTCAAATTTGAGATCTGAGTCCTTCGGTAGTGTGGGCAACGTTACATCGCCATAGAGGAGTGTAAGTTTATTGCCATCTCCGGGGTGGCCTGGCAACGCAGTGAGGCACTCAAGAGTCTTCAAAAAATAATCGTCGCTGGATGGGACCGAAAAGAAGGACCGGACAGGTCCGGTCAATTAGGCTCAGATTACGTCCGCCGGTCCACCCAAATATGCAGACCCTCCGAAACACGTTCGGTCACGGCTCGCCAAAGTCCGGTAGCCGAATCGGGGCTCCAAGGTGATTTGAGAACGTCTGATCTCTGAGGGGTGAGTTTGGCAGTGGCTCTGCTACTTGCAGGCCCCTAGCGGCCTCTGTGCAAATATTGATGATGTGTTTCATGTTGAACATTCTCTTTCGACTATCGATTTATACCTTTTTTTTTCGCTTCACATTTTAGCCAAATCTGTCGTCTGTGAAGGAGGAGTGCCCCTGCTGCTTGTGTTTCTATCGTTTGTGCCATCCCAGACGTGTTGGGGCAGTTGGGGAGGGATTGCTGCTGTATGACGGAGGAATCATGTTGCGATTTTTATGATGTTCTCGGGTAGTCAAACCGACGATCGGCTCTCCACGATCCAAAGCGCCCGGGAACCGTGGTGTTGAAGAGCTGAGTAACTACTGAAACGGACGAGATTGATGGCTTGACGGTTGGCTTCTTTTTTCGTGCATGGATTATCTTTCGTCGTAAAATTTCTCGTTGATTTTGCCCGTTGCGTGCTGCGTGGCGAAAAGGAACCGGGTCTGGTAGAGATTGAGAAAAGAACAGTACAGTTCATAAGCACACAGCAAACGCGTACGGTGGTGCATTTGAGGGAGGTTTATTGTTTATCGTGCGTACCGTGAAAGGTACTGGATACTGGATGACTTAAGTTACAGCAAATGATGCCCCAGCTTTCAAGCCGGGGGATTTCTTTCGAGAGGATGAGCTACACAAATTGATGTCTTTTTGTTTTTCTCTCTCCAGTCCCTGTTCTAGTTGTTCACGTGGTGAAAACGAAGTTGTTCTTTATGGTGCACTGCACTGAGCCTGGTGTACAGAACGGTTTGACGAAAGTCCCCCGATGACAGTGGCTGAATTATGTATCAGGTCCTGTACGCGAACCAGGCTGTTGTGTACGTGCACGGTCGGGTAATGTTCTGTTGAACTGGTTTACATGCCCCCATGCGCGTGACAGCCCCGGTGCAAGCAAGTACAAACTAATTCGATAAATTGACAGTCGGAAAATTGTCTTGCGGGAAGCGCAACATGCAACATTAATGATCATGCACCGTTCTTGAGCAATCGGAAACCAATTTGTGTGTGTGCATGTGTGTTGAAAAAGGATCTATTTAGGTCCTTATGATAATAATGTATGGCGTGGTGTGTACCCCCCCACGCTGTACGTACACGATATTGATCTTAGGCGAAGTACATTCGAGAGAGACATTGTACAAAAGCAAGAAGTGACACATTCGAACAGATTTGCTTGTTTCTCATCAATTCAAGCAATTGAACGCGTCATTTTCTATCGTGTTATTTTTTTCCTTTGACTAAAAGTTCATTGTCGCGAAACTCCTGATATTGCAGCAGATTGTGTTTCACATCCTACGCAATCTGCGCAATTTTGTAACTGTAGCGCAGTAGTGTTGATCTTGCCTTTTTTAATACTTTACTTTGCGCGTGCAAACAGTGGGACAGCTGTTTCGTTTCACTTCGGTTTCGAGTTTTGCAATACTGTTGGTTACTTGTTTCTTCGCTTTTGTTGCCATATCTGCTTGCCATACCCTGCCCCGAGGGTAGAGCGCTGCGGTACATTGGGAGCCCGCTTTGTCTATAGGTCCCGGCGGGCAGTTCATTATTGCGTCAGAACAGAACAGCAGCGGGTGGCTCCTTGGGAAGGCCAGGAGACGCCGGCTAAAGTTGCAGCAAAAGTTCTCCGGCCGGCGGCCGGGGCCTTGGCCCTGCGTCCAGTCAAAACACTCCAAAAATTCCCCGAATCCTTCCGCACATCCATTTCGCGTGGCCGTGTTGATGTTCGATGCAAATAGACCGTTGGGCATGAAAACGGTGAATTCGTGGGCCCCCACCATTTCTAGACGAGAGTCGTGCAGTTCAAGATGTGCACCGACCGGCCGAGACCGTTTTTCGTTTTGCGTTCGGTCGGTTTGATTCGAGTCGAGTGGTGGTACTTGCTCGAGCACCAACGAGCTCTCGAGTCGAAGAAGAGCAATAAAAAAATAGTTTCCGAGGACGTTTGTCCTTTTTTTTTGGGGGGGGAGGGGGGGTTGTTGTTGCTGGCGCTAACTCAAACGGGCAACACGATTGAGTGACCCTGCTCCCCCTTTTCGTTCTGCTCCTCTGGGGGCGCCTCAGAAGTGGCAAAAATGTGTAAGAAAAAAGGAGAAGGAGGTCCTCGGAGACGGGACGTGCGGTAGAAAAATGGCAAAAATTGGATTCTCTTGTAGTGCCTCCCACCACCCACCACCCTGTTACATCCATCAGTGGCCAAGTCCTGCTTCCTGCTTCCTGTTCTGTCAGGATCCAAATTGATGCGCGTTGATGCTCCGCTCCGTACCACGCGCAATGCGTTTCGCGACAAATCCGTTGTGTCTGGGGTCTGGGTTCCCCATTTCGGTTGGTGGAGAAAAATGATCAAGCATAATGAACTGTTGTTTTTGAAGAGCACTACTACCACCACCATCACCCGGACGCCCGGACCGAAGCGCACTCATCGTCGTCGTCATCGCTGGAAGTGGCCATCAGGACTTGCCAAGGCACAGCGGCCACCATTTACCGATGGTCAGTAGCAGCAGCAGTGTGTGTGTGTGGTCGTGTAATTTTTGTGTATGTTTTTTCTTCTCTCCCTCGAGTGTACAATTGTTTGGAGTGTGTTATTTTTCGTCCTTATCTCCATTTTTCTTCTCCATTGGAAAGCTCCCATTGCAAGGGCTTCGTCCATTCATTGCCTATGGAAACATATTTCCAGTAGTGATGGGTAAAATGATTATTTTGCCGTAATCGTAGCAAGCGAGTCGATCCCGGATTAATGCAGAACTTAGTTTTACTGGGGGGATATCTGTTCCTCAAACAGAAAAACAAACATTGACTGAAGCTGATAATAATGTATTTAATGTTGATGAAATTTGTCCGCCATACTTCGCTAATTAAGTGAAGTTTTGCTATTTACTAACATCAATTAGGATCTACACAACATATGACAGACGTCACGCCTTGGATGGCATGGGACTCGGGTTATTGAGAGCACCTTGTCGCAAATGAAAGATCTTCCTGGAATAGCAATCGAAGTAGCCCGGAACAAGTGGAAGTAGCCACAGAGGTAGTTTAAATTAACCGGAATCAAGGTCTGTGTAGGATAGAGGTCGAGTAATAGCCAAGATAGAGGTTCGCCATTTTGGATTTCATTTGACGTTTGGTCGCCCGTGCAAGATTCCTTGCGTCTAGCCTACTTGTTTACTATATCGCGAAGTTTCACAATTAGCTTGGTCGTTAAAGTTTTCCTTCGTTTTGAATGCCTTTAGTTAAAACAGCAAACTGTTGATGGTTTTATAAAGTGGTGTGTGGTCATCACCTATTAGTGTTCTGAAACCAAGAGTTGATCACACGGTACCGGACTTTCACGTCGTACTGTGAACCGGGAGATATGATGAGCCTCATCCTCTTCCTCATATGTGAAGAGCCTCACCTACTCGTTGTCAAATGATCGCTTTACAAAATCCGATTCTTTGCCTTCTCCCCTGCCTTGAACATCAATAATTCCTAACACCAATCGCCAATAAAATCTGCAGAGCTTATTCCGGACTAAAATCGAAAAACAGCGACACAAATTTTCAATCAAATCTAAAACAATAAAAATCTTGTTGCTATGACCGACCCGATTAATCAACATAACTACACACAAAACATTTAAATGGAAAAGGGCGTCCAAACGTCAAATCACGTGTAACGAACTTTTGGCTACTTGTCAAATTGCTCTATATTACTCGACCTCTATCCTACACAGACCTTGAACGAATAGTCAAGAGCGGAATAATAGTCATTGGAAAAGTCCTGTGTCATCGTAGTAATCCGGAGTACCATCGAAACAATTCGGATTGGTCCTAAACTAATCGAAATCCCCTGAGCCGTTCGAAATTCCCGGAGTCGTCTGAATATCCTTGGAGCTTAATTCCCTTTTTTCAGAGGACACGTCGTAGTGGATTCTCGAATTCCCATCACTAATTCTCAAGCACGATGTCCGTTACAATTGGCGATTGAGTTTGCGATTGTTTGAGCGATTCACAGCAACAACAAAAAAAAGGAATGAATGGAAAAACTGAACTAACAGACGAATACGAGCTATTTCCGTGACGGAGGGGGGACAGTTGGGGCAGTATTTGCAACGCAAACAAACCAACCGACGCAGACACACACGCACACAATGTGCTGGTTACGCGTGCAAACTAGGAGCAAATGGATGAGGTTTTTCCTGTGAAGATGGCCATTTTCTGGGTGGAAATGGTACTGAGGATACCGAGCTGGTGATGGTATAATTTCACGGTCCCTGGAGAGAGAGAGAGAACGAGCGAAGAAGAGTATATCAAAGTGAACGGATATGGAGTGGTTCTGGTCCGATTTCCTTTCGGTTTTCCGAATCGATAGGAACACACCCGGATGCTAGCGGGAGCGAGCGAAACCAGACTCTGACGACGTAGGCATGAATGTGTGTGTGTGTAAGCGAATATGTGCCGGCGAGTGCCAACCGGTGGGGCCGAGTAGTGAGGAGGACAAGATTTATGCTCATCGCTTTTCCTGTCCCGTTGCTGCACCTCTTCAGCCCAACACAGCTCGCTCCGCGCGATCCTGCAAGATCTGGAACGATGGCAAAACCCCCGAACCTCCTCCGAGGTAGAAGACAGTCAAGGTTTCTAGGCTAAGCTAGGCGTACGGGGAAAACAAAAGGCCAAGGAAACTATTCTGCGCGTTGCAAACAGCGGCAGCGGGAATGATATGTGGTCGGAAGGGATGGATGGCCCTCCCCCCAACGACAGCCGGGGGTCGGCGGACGTCTCGGCAAAACGTAAGTTATGAGCAGATAATTCCCGTTTAATTTTAATCTGTCGGCGTTTGTGCCAGCAAGTCAGCAGCGCCATAACTAAGCCGATCGGCGACAAACCCCGACCCCGGCCGAAAACTGAGGATTTGTTTCACTTTCACTTGGCACCGGGGGATCGCTAAAGTTTTTCGTTTTTATGGGTTACAGATGGGCCAAAAGGCAGGCGAATTCTTCAACGTTTCAGGGCAGACCGACCGACGGAGGCCATTTGCCAAAAACAAAACAAAAAAAATGTACAGGAGCAAGATAGAATCCCCTCGCAGCCCCAAGACGATTTGGGGTGAACGAATAGCGAACATCTTTCTGCTCCGGATGCTTGAACAACCCCGGGCACACCCGGGACACGGGCCCGGGGTGGAATGATAAAAGTGGAGACATGATTCGATCGTTTGAATCATAAGACATCCGCCAGTAAATCACGGTCGGTTTGACGGAAATGGCGGCATAAGTTGGTCGGAACGGGTTTCCTTTCTTCCTGTGGATTGTGCCGTTGCTGCTGGTGGCCCGGCGTTGCGTTAGGTCCGGACCGTTGGTTGGTGTGCTGGGCTGGGCGTGTGTGTGGTGCCGGGCAAACCATGCCAAGCATCTCAGGAAGCATAAACCGACACAGCCATGAACGGCAAGTTTCGGTAGAACTTTTGCCTGCGTCCGGAGGTTTAAGGGTTTAGATTTTGTTGGGGAAATAAAATAAAAATCCCTTTCTGCCCCTTTTTGGACCGAGCACCCAATGTTGGGGAAGGAGTGGGTTTTTTTTCTTGGGAGGATGCGCCTTACGGGGGATTTTCTATATGGGGAAAAGCGTAAAAGTTAGACCCCGGGAAAAGCCCATAAATTGTATGCATATGAGAATGGTGTCTGTCTTGTGGCGGTTGGGATCTCCCATTGCAGCACCCACTTCTGCGTACTTTCCGTCTGTATTTATGAGCGCGTGTGTGCTTGCGTCAAATAGTCAGAGTACGTTGGCGTTAGTGCCTTTCAATGCTGTAAGATTATCTTGCGGAAGGTTGCAAAGCATAACAATAGAGACACGGTCGGCGGAAAGTAGCATCCTGCCGGACATGAGGCGGACACGCGAGTCCGTCCAACCGCACGACAGCGTTGGCACGTGGTTAGCGCACGGGCGAAAAATGTGCTGCTTTCGGGTTCTGGGCGGGGGAAGTGTGTTCTCACTTTTCACCCCTACCGGAGAAAAGTACGGCTGCTGATGACCTAGATCTTGGGCGTACGTCACGGCCCCCCCGGGAACGAAGTGGAGAAGCACGCGGGAAAGTTCCCCGAAAAAAGGGCATCATTCAGGATTTGGTCCTGCGGGGTATTCAGGGTGGGACGGGGAGCTGAAGCTGTAGCTCCCACACGAGCGAGAAACAACTGGTAAACTGGTCCGCCTTCGCCGATGACGACAAACCGATAAACACGTCGTCCTTTTGTGTGTCGACCGACTCGACTCGATCGCTGGACGGGAAATGTCACTCTCTCGAAGTTCCAGGCCGGAAGAGCCCAGGAAATGGCCATAAAGTGAAAGTTAACTGATAATAATACAATAAAACTGGAGGGCAAATAAAAATCCTTTCTTGACCAGCACACATCATGCCACCAAAGGCGATCCCTGTTAGAACTTTATGGCTTTGTTTTTGCATCGGGCCGAGAGCTATAAATCCGGGGCGATCCAAAGCGCCAATAAGAAACCGGTCGGAAGATCGCTGCCTTCGGAGGAAGGCATACCGCGGACGGTGGCCGCTGGCTGACTGCTCGTGCGGGCAAGGAAATGAACCATAAATTTTGTGCTAAATTTTGAAGAAATGAAGTCGCGTCTGCTGGTGTGCAAGATACGAAGATAGTTTTATTTATTTCCGCTTTACCGATTCGCAAATGCGCGATTGTTGATCTGTAGCGGACCTTGCAGCCATCGCTTTGAGCATCCCAGGCAGTACCGGAAGCTGCAAAACGGGCGTCATTCGAGATCGAGAGTAAAGGTGTTGGTGTGGCTTTCGTTTAATATGCTAATATGATGCAATGTTTTCGATTGACCGAATTTACTGGCGTGAAGGAGGCGGTGAAGATTTATCTCGAGCTTCTCCGGGGTCCACGCGATGGGCACACCGCCGTGGTCCGGTTTCGGTTCGATGCCATAAAGTGTGCAAAGTTTAATTGGAAAATAATCAGTTGCCGATGATCATCCGGACGGGGGGAAGCGTACAATCGTATCGTGTGTATTGCAATAGTTTCATTAAACAACGGACGTATTAGTCACCACTGTCATGCATGCTGTCCCGGAACGATTGTTGAGTGTAATTAGAGATGGATTGTAATGGGGAACGATGAGCATTTCTTCAAGAAAGTATCCCGTTTTCCTGTGGCCGGCCTTGGGTTATAATCGGTCCGGTAGGTAAACCGGCATATAAATTGATTATGATGTGTATCTTTTCAATTGCGTATATTCATCATATCGTATTGATTTGGTGATAGAAATGTTGTGCAATTTTTGCTTGAATCCTCAGCTGTTTAAAGCCAATCACCGACAACCGGGCTTTAATTGCTCGTTAACAAGACACGTATGTCGTTCAAATTGCATACTTTGAGGAGTAATGCACTATTGTGTGGAATCAGGCAATAAGCATTATCTCTTACAATACATTGTGTGAATGTTTTCAACGTTTTGCTATAAAAATGAATAGAACATCTCTTGATGAATTTCACATTCACACTCATTGCTTTAATGGAATGTGATTAGATAAGTGTGCGCCTAAAGGTATGCAAATATTTTTTTTCCTAATCGTTGCCCATTAGCCGTCGTGTTCCTCGATCGACAATTTTCCTGGGTTATGGTCTCGCCCCCCCCACAATCACCCTTCTCACAATGAAAATCGATCGTAATAATATTGATTGCATACTTTGAGGCGTTACGAACCCCAGGCGCAAGGAATCCGTCTCAACGGAACTGCTTGTTTTTCACCCTTTTGTTTACAAAAAAAAACATGTTCCTAAAGCACACTTTTTTTTTGTACGAAACAACCGAAAAAATAAATAATTATTAACTCGTTCATGTATGTCTATGAAGTTAATAGGGCTAATAAATAAGGGAGAGAAGTAATTTAGCACCCCCTTTTTTAAAAAGGGGAGCCGTTGGTATGGAAAACACGTTGGAAAATCTCCTATCAGGAATGTTCTCCTAATTGTGCATCTCGTCTCTGCGTCGGCAACGGCGGAAGTTTGGCCAAGGGTCTCTAAAACGGGGTGGACTAACTGCGCGAAAGCATGCAAAACTCCGTGTGACGCGTGTTTAGAGCACGCGGAGCACACAAAAGGGATGAAATGGTAACGAAGTCACAAAAAAGGAGGTATGTTTATAGCCGGCGGCGGCAACAGCCGGCAACTCGGTTGGTTCGCATGTCAAAGATCCATGTTCGGGAATACGAAATGGAACGTGTGTACTTGCGGGCGCTTAGAGAAGCACGTGGAGAAGAGGGAAGCAGCATAATCACACACAAACTTCACCGGAGGGAGTTTGGTGTAGGTGTATGGCCGCGCGCGCGGTATGCTCTGAGCCAACAAACCAACAAAACATTGAATCGTTTCGCTCAAATTCACTTTCTACGAGCGATAATTTCTTTCTATCGGTTTCCCGGGGCAGTGCCCCCCCCTGGGTCCCGGGTACGGGTAACAAACGCGGGGTGGAAAATTTTCATTTCGTTGCACTTTGCAAAAGCTCACCGGCGCGCACCGCACGCCCGATGCAGCAAAGGTGTTAGCTTGGGTGAACGTGAACGGAACGAACCCCCTTTTCGTGTTTTCTCGCCAGTTTGGTTTTGGGGATGTTTTCCTCCATCACCCCCCCTCCCATTACTGCATGATGTGTGTACTGTATGATCGAGTAGGTGCACGATATCTTCTTCTCCACCATATGTTCCATTCCCGCCCCCCACCTTGCGGACGAAGAAAGGCATCGTGTGCGATACCATCATGCATGATTGGCTCCCTCGGGGCAATCACACACACACAAGACGCCAAACAAAAAAAAAAGCAAATTGCACAAATGGCGCGCGAAAAAAGGCCGTGAAACAACGTTCGACGGGTGCAATGAGGTTTCAGGAAACGGCGCAGCAACGAAATGGCGGAAAAACACGGAGCCGGCAATGGAACGATTGGCGCAAAGGTGCCAAAGCGGTAGCACGAGCGGAGTGTGTGTATGATGATGCCGCCACAGCAGTATGTTGGAGATGGAGTTAGTAGTACGGTTTGCTCGATCGATTTTAAACCCTATCCGACCCAAGGTTGTTAGGTGTGAAGGGCTAAGGGGGAGGGGGGGGGGATGTGAGGTCATGTGAGAAATTGGCTCACAAAGTGTGGAACTCCATTCTGGAAAAGAAATTGAAATTTTTTTTAAAAAAAAGTAACAATTTTTTGTTAAGCTGGATGCTTATGCTATACGCATTGCATACATTTAGGCGTTTCATATTAAATTCCTGGTACTATTTCCACCATAACGATGAATTAATTAACGGAAAATTATACCCACTTCATGCTAGTGTGATAGTTACCTATCTAAAAAAACTCACGAAATACGGTACAAATTGGCTATAATTATGTTATTGCCGCCATCACTGTAAAAAAAACTGGCCAAAGCGGAACGAATTCGCCCGCGTGAGTAAGGCAAAAAAAGGGCTCCCCATAACCGGGGCGATGTTTAAAATTGACTTCAAATCGTACGCCTCATTCGTTTTCTATTGCTCCCCACTTGGTAGTGTAGTGCATCTGATTTGCCTGGCCACAAAAAACTCCCCCCCGGCCACTTCTCGGTGCTGAAGGGCTTGCAGTGATAACAAAAAAAACATAACACGAGAATGAAATGAAAAAAACGAACAAGACATGGAGCTCTCTTGTACACCGCAATGACTCCTCCTAACGACAATTATCGCTCATTTAAGTGTGGCCGGCACATGCTGCGTTCCGGTGGCTTGTATTGTGTTTTTTTTGCTTGCGGTAAATGCTGCCGATGATGCCACTCGACTGTCGGCGGTCGTGACGGGGGTGATTGTGATAATTTGCCTCGAATTGCAACCGTTTAAAAGTAAAAACAAAACTATCATAAATGAATGTATTTGTGTGAGTGGAGGATCGGTTGTGATATGAGGAGGCAAAGAAAAGAATGCATCGGGGGACACAAAAACCTGCCTCAGAAGCAGCTCCTGCTCCTGGGTGTGCTTTTGTTTTGTGCTTTTTTTTTTGCTTTACGTTGCTTGCATCCGCCGAGAAACACATAGGGTGGAAAGAAAATAGAGGATTAGCAGAGAAAAACGCGATGGGCGGCTTAAGCCCTTGCTCCCCGGGAGTAGTAAGTATGGTGGGTGGAAAATTTAAAACAAAAAAAAAACCAACGAAACGTTTCGGTGAATTTTCACTTCGTTACCCACTCCCGGGGCTTTTGAGGTGGGGCTGCAGGTGGAAATGGAAGGCGAAAAAATGAAATGGTACCCGGCAAAGGCAGCAAGCATCAATTCGTGTAGAATTGCGCGCAAATTTGCTGCAGTGCGGCGTACACCCGATAGCATTAGCATTGGCCCAAGGCGCTCGCGAGAAGAAGTGCAAGATGCAGCGTTCCTTCCACGGTTCAGTACATCTTCCCAAAATTCTCCCCCCGCCGTACCGCCGTAAATGAGTGGTGCAATTTTTCGCTTTTCAAATCTGTTTTTTCTAGATATGAAGGTTGCAACAACAACAAAAAAACACAAGAAAACACACACACACACTTGCCACACAAAGACGTAAATGGGTGCCGATATGATTGGAAAACGGAAAGGGAAAAGCCAAACGATTCAGCAATTTCACTTATCTTTACTTTTGGGCAGAAAACGGGTAAGAGGTTCGCGTGGTGTTATCAGCTTATCGTGCCTGGGAAAACTGCAAAAAGGTGAAAGTGCAAATTTTCCACCGCGCGAGATTGGGAAAATTGATTCTTTCTTGCCACCGAACACAAGGTGGAAGGTGGTGGTGGTGGCTCATTGACCGACTGTGGGTCTAACACACACAAAAAAAAAACGAGGTGTTGGAGAGAAGAAAAAACAAGCATGTAGAAATGCTTTCGTGAAAGATGATGGCGGGTGCAGATGATGATGTGATAATCACTGATGCTTGCGCTAACAAATTCAAATATGTTACTGCGGGTTCAGCCTCGTCGTTTTTCTCGTTTTCTTCAATCGATCGTGTGCTGTGCAGCACGTGGTGAGAACAGTTAATTATTTTCCAATTTCGAGGAATTATTTCTACTACTTTGTGTTGCTTTGTTTAAGATCGGATTTGGTTTGTTGGGAAGCTTAGAAGATGTGTCGTATGAGCCGTTTGAGCCTTGATGAATGGAGGATCACTTTAGAAGGTTGAGAATTTTCTCTTTCCTTACTAATTATAACATTGCTTCTGATGGTTAATATATCTACGAGCTTAAAAATAGAACATTCTGCTCAATTAGTTCGAACCTTGATGAATGGAGGATCACTTTGAAAGGTTGAGAATTTTCTCTTCTTTTACTAATTAGAACATTGTTTCTGATGGTTAATATATTTACGAATTTAAAATAGAATACATTGCTCAATTAGTTTGAGCCTTGATGAATGGAGGATCACTTTAGAAGGTTGAGAATTTTCTCTTTCCTTACTAATTAAAACATTGCTTCTAAAGGTTAATATATCTACGAGCTTAAAAATAGAACATTCTGCTCAATTAGTATGAATTTGGCTAAAAATAATCCGAAAAACTTAGATTTAGGTGTAAAATTATCTAAAATATAGCAAAATATACTTTTGGCATGATAAAACGCCGAAATGTATGCAATCCGCAGGACAAACCTACTTGTGGTGTGGTATTTTGACAATTTATCTTAATCGTGTATCGTTTTCGCCGTTAGCAAGTGTTACAATAAGACTATCTCAGCGTTTAAGTGTATCCAAATTACTCCAAAAATAGAAAATACACCAAATGGAAGATTTCTTAATTAAAATTGTTAGAATTTTCTTTCAACGTGCCAGCCATTTTCCATCCCCCAGTCCCTGAGTACGTCAATGTCGCTAATGGTTGTTCGGGAATACTCAATTCATAATCGTAACTCATGCAAGAAACGCCAGATTAAAAACCATGCGCTTAAGACCTTAGGAACGGTATTAACACAGGGATTAGATGTGGAAATGAATGATGTTTTGTGTCGAGATGAGGAACATAGAGACATTGGGCGATGAAGATTTTGTTTTTTTTTTTCGTTACATTTCTTGTACGGTTCTGAAGACGAGACGACGATACCTTATGCATGAGGTGTATGCTCCGTTCGTTGACGCTATTCATTAGAACGGCTACGGCAGCCTTAGTGAGGCGAGTTTGTCATCTATACTAATCCTTTCTGAGTCCTTCGAAACTTGCCGTCTCGGTTCCGTCATGTCCCACGAGATGTCCTACACTTCGCAAGACTGGAGAGCATACAAGCGAGCGAACGCATCCACAATGCTCCAGTGACAGCGGCAGCTCCTGCTGGTGGAACCCTCTCGGTGGTGAAGATGATGGTGGCAAAGTATTTTAAATTTTTAACGGATCATTTAACATTCATCTGCGCTGCGAAGCGGTATTCGCTGCTGTGCTGAGTCGTGTGACATTGGCGCCGTGTGCCGTAGCGGCGGCACCTCATGAAATTCGGGCCCGAGTAGCAGCAGCGATAGCAGCATATTACATCAGTCACTCTCCCGGGGTGGACCTCCACCTAAGCAGGGTAATTAATCTTCATTTCGTGTACGGTCGGGACGGCCGTAATCAGCGGGACTACATTTCGGGAGAACCGCGCGTCCTTCGTTCCGAAAGGGAAATGGGAGCGAGGGAAACTTCGCTTCCCTGGAGTGTATAGGCTTATCGGTAGAAAATGTATCAATCGCCTGCCAACATTGCGTTGTGGCGCAATGGCTGTCGGATGTCTGCTTTTTATGGCCGCAGCCCAAGTGACCATGGGCGCGCACCCGCAGGAAATGCGTTCGGTTCTACGTACGGTGGTTTAATCGAGTGAAAATGAGCTCAGCACCACACTGAGCAGGATAATGATCGTTAAACGAATTTCTTTCGCTTTAGATGAATTCGGAACAAAAAGCATATACTGCATGGATGCTTTCTATTCATAGCGTGTAAGGTTGCGGCTCTTATCGGGTTGCGGCATCAGGCGACTCGCGAAAGACTTCCCGCACAGTGGTGTGTGCTATCATTTCATTTTGCTGGTCGTTTCCTCTGCGGTTCCAGGCGCTGCTGCTGTTGTTGTTTGGTCCTGTGTAACCAGCTGCTCGGCAATACCCCGCAGCAAATCGCCGATTATGGGTGCGTGGACGAATTTATCTACTAAACCTTTGGCTCCCAAATCGCTTGACACGTTCGAGGTAGCTGTTAGAGAGCGTTTAAAGATGAGTAGTAATGATTAAAGTTTTTAGTAAGATTCGTTTTACTTACCGCAGGCGAGAATTGCAAACGCAACTAGCAAAACGATTGTAAGCTTCATGGTGAATGCGAGTGGATTGTTGAATACCAAAAAAAAAACACTTTTGTACTGTGGAGAAGTTCTGCCCGCACTTAGCTTTTATAGGGAATAGCTAAGAATGGACCGCTCAAAAGCGACCGCTTCCTTTGTAGTGACCGAAGGTAAATTAATGTTCTGTATTAGGTTTTAATTAGTTACATACCGGAAAGGGGTTTGATGTGAGGTTGAGTTAAAGCGGAATACTGATAAACAACACCGAATTAATATTATTGATGCAGAAATTACGTTGAAATGAGTTGCTTGATTACTTTTCTCATTGTTTGGCAATGCCCTGCCTAATTGGCATTGATTCTGCCGGTGTTCTAAAAAACCAACCTTGAATAGCAAAACCTGCCAGCAATCAGAAATTGGAAGGAACACGCAGGAATTTGTCTCATTAGAACGCAACTTTGGCAAAACTTTCACCCAGGCGGTGGTTTACAGAAAAAATAAATATACAAATTTTCCGCCCGACAACATCGCCAAGTAAGCGCTGCTCCACACTACGTCACCATAAAACTCGTCCTCGTCCTAAGAGGATGATAGACGCTGGAAGCATTTTAGTGATAGCAGTGATGCGCGCTGACAAACATTCCCCCCCGGCACGGCGTTTGCCACACACTTGAGAACCTCAAGGAAAAGTAGACAACATTTCTTACGCTTCGTTGCGCACTGCACAAACGTCATCCTGCCTGTGGTGGGTTTTGTAGTGGGAGGACAAAAAAAAAAGGCACGGGGAAGGGACTCCGTCCCATCCGAGACAAGACTCTTTCTCGTTCGTTTCGTTTACGTTTTTAGTGCATGCCAGGCCATGCCGAGTGCCCGTGGGTTCGGTTGTGTAATGTTAGCGAAAGCCGTGTAAGTGTTCTCCGGAGGAAGGTTTCTGGAAGAAGAATCACCACTCGGAACTGATGTTTGTAATGTCAATTTGAATTTGCTACTTGGCAACTTCCGCGTGGTGTATCCCATCGCACCACCACAACCCATCGCGCACACCTGTCCTCTTTCCCGCCGGTCGGGCCGTGGCAAAACTTTTAATATTCACCGTACAGTGGCGCAGTGAAGAAGATAAACAAATTTTGTGGAAAAAATATATGTAATTTTATCTTTTGCGAGCTTGTTGAGCTTGAGTTCGCTCCCCGATGCTGACGTTTGGCCGTAACGAAACTCCAAGTGTGTGAGTGGGTGTATTTTAGCTACTTACCATGGCACACAGACAGCTTCGAGAGATTATTGTGCTGATCTGGGTGGCTAATCGGCTGAGGAATGGATTTAAATGTGGATTTTCTCCGGTCGACCTACCGTCGAACCTGGAACACACATACACCATGGGATGATGCTGCAGCTTAACTTTTGTAGTGCATTACGCTAATCGAAAAGAAGTGCATTAGAGTGGTGGAGGGTTTTTTTTTTGTTCATTTCTCCCCGAACGTTCTTCATCCTTACAGAAGCCACTTGCCAGACTCGAGAGACAGATTGAGCAAAAACGCCAAAGTCAACCCGGCCCCGAGGAATGGCCTCTTGGCGTGGCTGGAGTTTACTGCCAGCGTGGAAGGCACTTGACTTGTTGTTGTGCCATTAGAAATTCACTTTGGCCGCCAGGGTCGGAGAAAGAGCCTAGATTATGATGCGGATTGGAATGTAGACATGTATCAGCCACAACTAACCTTAAATCTCGACGTTGTAGCGATGAAGAGTCTTGACGAGGAGCAGTCGTAGACGATCGTACGCGAATGATGTAAAAACGGTTAGACATATACGCTTCCCGTTGCCATGAGGATAACATCCTAGTAGGCGCATTCGTTCAGATTCATTTTGGTTGCTACTCTGTCATGGCTTACTGCTGTTACTGTCATTGCCCCCCATTCTACCCGGTATATCGCAACCCCGACGATGGGATTATATTTTATTTGCAATTTTTCAATCAGCATTAAAATTATGAACCATCAAATGGACAAGCGAAGGGCGGACGAGGTGGTGGTTTATGCGTTTCGGGGAAGGTTCATCTTCTTCTGCGGGTTCCGCACGGGCTTAGACAACGCCGTGAGACGTCGCAACTGATGTAAAAGGGGTGTTAGGATGGGTCTTGGTCTTTTCTTTCTCTTTTGCACCTCCACCAAACCACTGTTTCAGCCGTTACAACATTGGAATGATGTTTTCCTGTTGCGAACCGATGCCCCGAAGAAGTATCATGGTTTATTTATGACGATCGTAAACGAAAGCGAACAGAATTATACTCGTAAAAGCAAATTTCCTACAGTTATTGAAAAGCACACCGTAAAAACGCGTTCCACGGTGCTGCACGCTGACCGTAAAGCTAAAGCTTTTTGCCGCTTCGTTGAAGCGCTTTTGCGTTGAGGAAAACACCCCTCCTCAACCATTTTTGCTTTATCTTGCCCCCTTTTTGTGTGTGTGTGTGTGTGGCGTCAAGACGATTGCATTTCTTTAACGCGCTTTGTCGCGTGACTGTGGAAGAGAAGGGCGCGCGGGTCTTGTTTAACAATATTTCACATGTTTGATGGTTGTTTGATGTATTGAAATGAAAAGGGGAAGCCATTATCTGGCATGCAAAGAACTCCGCAACGGATCTTTACGAAAGGGGGGGTGAATGTACAACACAAGCTTTATGGCTGCAATTCTCCTAACAATGCACCAGTGCATTGCGCATGCAATGCGATGCGAATTTCTATTAGATTTAAGAGGCATGGTAGCCTAAGGTGGATTTAGCGGGCAGATATCATGTGGTTGCATGCTATTCGTGTAGTTTGTATCTGGAAGTGCTTCTATTTTATTGACACCAGCAGAATTAGCGCCGTGAGTGTGAATGTTTGTACAAACCTTTGAAGTCGTGATCGTTTTTGTAAAAGAAAAGTCATGATCAGTCATGGAAGTACACCACAAAATATTATCAGCAAATTTGACAGCTGAGCTAGTTTATAGCACAAAATTTAAGCAAAATGGTGAAAAATTGGTCGAAAATGTCTTCTATGTGACATAAAACAATTGTTTTTACCTAATTTTAATATAATCTTTCTAAAAATCGCCTGATTCGCTGCATAAATTAAATGCAGAGAAGGAAGTCGACTCTGTGACTTTGAGGTATAAACGAAATTGCGCCAGGATTCGACTTACGCGGAAGTTCGAGATACGCGGATTTTTCCGGGTTATAGCAGTCCGCTATAATAGCGTATCTCGGGAACTGCCTGTACAGTTATTAGATCGCATAAGTATAGCAAGGTTGTGGAATAAGTTTTGTCGTTAAAAAAAAAGAAATTTTGAGAGCTGAATAGTAGCTGATCTAATAAAAAATTCAGGTGTATCAGTAGAACATGTCTTTGGAGCTATTATAGCAAACGATTAATAAACTATTAATGCGAATCGATACTTTGCCATTAGAATCTTAGTATCTTATTCATCGTCATACATTGTTTGGCTGTTTGCGACTTGAAATATCCACAACTCAGACGGTTATCTTCCTTATGCTAGTCACGATCTGCCTAACCTCCCAAAGCTGATGGAAAACTCTCCAAGACAATTAGAATCGTAAAAAAATTGATGATCTTCTTTAACTTGTGCTTTAGAGGACACAGAATGATAAGACATCAAATCAGATCAGATGATGATCTAAAACCAAATATTTTCCGATCATAAAAACTTCCAAGTAAATCAGCACATTTTTAAATGTCTAGAATCCAACAACCGTTTGGAAAACAATTCCCGCGGTGGCATTAAATGACAAAAAACCATTCAATACTATTTTACCCCTCGATGACTGTATAAACCGTCTTAATCAATCCCACTGCTGGACCGAACGCTGCCCGACGGTACACCATCAGCTGTTACCAATTGTTGTTCGTAAAAATAATCGTAAAACACCGCATGAAACAGCGCTGGCTGCTCCCGGATCTCCAACCGTTTTGGAACGATCAGCCAGACATCGATAAAATAGACATTTTTCTTTATTCATTATTAAGCGCTTCTTCGCGCTTAACCGTGCTGCGCACGGTCGTTAAACGCTGATGCTTAATTCCCGTTTCGGGTTGAGTCTGGAGAAGCAATCCAAACCGGTAGCGTCGGGAGATCCTATTAGGATCGGCCAATCGAATGGACTCACTGCCCGGCTGGTTACGATCATCGACCGTTGGATGGGTTGGGGGTAAGTGTGTGTCATGCTTCTGGAAATTGGAAACCGGTACTCAAAACAACATTATTTTCTTCCGTTTTAGCACAACAAACACTTCAAACATTGAGGAACATTGTCCTCTCGGATGTTGCAATGGGGCGGAGATAAGTCCTGTGGCAGGGGTGGGAAATCGATACCGGGAAGAAAAGGAATGGTAATCGAACCCCCATAACAACATCTCACAGTTGAGTTGGGCCCAAGAAAAGGAATGTAGCATCACAGCGTTCTTCGTGGTTGGTCAGCTTCCAGTCCCCAACATCCAACGCTTACGACCGGCATCGGAATGGCAATCAAATCGTGTGATTCATGGACACAATCATTCACGGCCGAGGGCAGCAGCACGGTAGAGCAACAACTGTGTCCGGTGGTTGCTCTGTCGTCCCGCTCCGTATGTGAGGTTGGATTATTAATCGGACATTAATTGGCCATAAAACTACCGGTGTGCGCGCCCCCTAAGAGCGCAACAGTGGCCGTCGTTGTCGCCGTCGTCATACGCCCATGAGCAAGCGTCACAGGGCAAGGGCAACAGTGGAAGTAATATCCCGATCTGGTAGCTCCGTGGTCCGGTATAAATAATCACCCATTTTATTTGGATCCGCCTGTACACGCTGCCGCTCCCACGTGACCGATTGTCTACAAGCTCTCCAGAGACGGTGCTACTTATGGCTAACCAAAAATCACACAGCAAAAGCGAGCGAAAGAGGGTGTCAATTTATGAAAATGGCAAAAACTGCACCCGCAGCGTGTGGTGCATCGGTACATCAACCAGCTGCAGTTGTTCGGGAGCTGGCGAAACTGATCACCTGGCGTGTAGAGGATACACCGAGACAATGCTCAGCGAAGCAAAAAACCCCCGCGCACCACAGATTGCGATCGTGTCAATTGCTTTTGTTTCGACCACACATCACTTCCTGTTCCTGTGTGTGTGCTTCTGTCCTAATTAACCACCAATGATGGGGTTCTAATTTGGTGGTCCAGTAAATTGAGGGCTTCGTTTCACAGTCGTCTCGTCGGACCGAGAAAGTATGATAGATGATGATATGTTTAATGCGTTGACGCTCCATTTAAGCGAAATGTTGGATGTGAATGGCAACAAGCAAAAAAAAAAAGGGAAGCAAAATACTGAGCTCAATGTTAAACAAACAAAATAATCACTTATTAGCACACATTCGCGTTCGCCGTGGTCGTGAAGTTACCATTATTAAACACGCCATCAAAACGTCTTGCGGTGTAACGGGCCAACCAGACAAAGCGAAAGTAAGCGATTGCTAAGCATTGCACCACACCAAAAACGAAACCGTTTCCGGGGTAGACACGCTCAGGATGCATAATTGGGTGTTTGGTGTTCGGGTGGACAAACGGAGAGTTGCCTGCTCAAGAGACCGCAACTTTTTCCCGTACACCGGCACCGCACGACGCGCTAAATGAGCTTCCAGGTCGTTAGTTTTACGATCGGCAAGTGTTTTGTGCGCTGGTTGCGTTTACATTTACGAGCGTCAGGCAAACTGTTGTCGAAAAACTACACACGTCCGACGTTCGATGCACTCTCTCACACTGACCGTATCGCGCACCGTGCTGCTGCTGCTCTCCGCCACATAAATCAAACATTCCACCCATTACGCGCTTTGATTCCGGCCACCGTGTTTTGGTTCCGGTTGTCTCGCAAAGTTTTTTTTGGGGTGGCGCGCACTATTCTTGCTGGGACCGTGGATCAAAAAAGTGGTGAACCAACTTCTCGGCGCCACCAAGGGTTGTACCTGTTGGGAGCTGGATGGGGTTAGGTGGGCAAAGTTTGCTGTGTGCTGAAAAACTGTCCGCCACCATTGTGTCGGTGTTCGCGGGCCACCGGAAAGCGTTAATGGTTTGTTACCTTGAGATTTGACAGGTTCGCATGGCTGCTTCACGCCGAGGCTTTAGGGTAGGTGAGTCACGCCTCTGCCAGGCTTGGAAGGCTTGGAGCGTAAATATGCTTCGGTCGCCGGAGGATCAACCAGGGAGAGAACGTCAGATTCGATTGGCAACCGGTAATAAGATGGCGTCGAGCGTCGTCAGGTCACACCTTCGTGTGATGTGTATCGTGACGGTGGTGGTGTATGAAGGTTCAGTTTTTCCACTAGCCGTTGTTTTTGGCCCCTTCGGTTGTGCTGCTCTCCCGTCAGTTGCGAATTCCAGGTCATCTAACAGCGTTGCATGTTTGTCGAACCTTTAGTGTGCCGTACGTCCGGTATGCGAACCGCGCTGGGGGAAGGAGCTAACCGAATGGAACAGGCTCTTTAGCCTCCCACCTGACCACCTTGCCCCCGTTGTTTCATCTGCTAATGGGATTTTCGAATGAGATTTGACGTTGGCTCGCCTTCACGCGAAACTCTACAACCCTTTGTGTGTGTGAGAGAGAGTGGGAAAGGAACTCGCACCAACACTGCCACATTTTTCCAAAGTGCCAAAAGACCCATTTTCCCACCCCAGCCAAAGGGCAAAGTGTGCTGGTCATGCTCGGTGGCCTGTCGGTTTGGCTTTATGTTTGCGGGTTTCTTCACGCTTTTGGAGCAAGAAAAAAGCAATGCCCCGATGGCGTGTCACTGACAGCAGTTTGTTGTAAGTCACCTTCATTGATGGAATTCCGGTGGAAATGAATTGAGCGAGCTTAAGGGGCGCTAAGTCCACAAAAAAAAGGAAAACGCTAATGGCGCTAACGATGGCAAGGTGGGCGAGAGTTGTGGAGACCTAACGTAGTAGGTCAGGTTCGTCATTGGATGCTTTGATTTTGTAGGTGAACTTGGTTGGAAACGCTTTTATTGGGTTTTATTCGTACAATTGCCGGAGCGCCAACTTCTCGAGGTCCTCTTCGTTGAAGATCGTCACGAGACTGTGTACACGTACTTACCTAGCACCGTTTGCCAACGTAACAATTTAATATTGCGATGATGTTGTGGACGCCAGCAAGCAGCGGTTTAATTAAATACGTAAAATCCTTCGGATGTTTGGTGTGTCGTACCAAACCGTATGCAAATCGGTCTCGTTTCGGGCTCCGTTTTCATTAGTTCTACTCCCGTACATTAGGTCTTGATGCTTTTTGGGAGGCTAAATGTGGCGCTTTTTGTAGAACTCTTTCTAATGGACTTCATCAGTAACTTGGTTTTCTTGCTGGTGGTTCAAATCCTTTTGCTAGGCCGGGGGATGATGGGGGGGGTCGTTCATACATGCGCGTAACTCGGTATTTTCCAATTAAGCTTTATTACGTCGTCGAATTCGGGATGGGTTTTCTAAATGTATGCTTAATTATCGACGACGACTGTAGCACGTTTGGAGGATCTTGCTCTTCTAAACATCAATTTCTTCGTCCTGGCGACGCTTTTCGTTGGCGCTATATCCATTGGAGTCATACGTTTACTACGTAACGTAAAAATTGAGAGATTTTACCTTTAGTTTTACCTTTAAGGCTACTATTTTTCCACACAGGCTGTTGTAAATTATTGGATCATCCTTTCAAGGAATTCTAAAACCTTGTAAGGGAATACAAAGACTTGTCCAAGAGTCCTCCTACTATCTTTACGTAAGGAATGGATATCGCCTTATCCTTTGATATGAGAGAATTGCATTGGGATTCCATTTTCTGTCATAAAATAATAACCCCAAGGTTCACCGCTTCCAGTCTCCAACATTCATCTTCCTCGCCCATCCAGCTTTGCAAGCATAACTCAGCGGTTTGTAAGGCACAAATTGAATAATGAAATGATTAGTTATCCAAGAAGTTACAAACGGAGCAAAAAAAAAATCGTAGAGGCAAATCCTTACGACTAGGAGCGAAGTCCTTTTTTATCTTCCATCCTTGCTAGCAATAATCCTTTCCATTCCGGGGTTTTTTTTTTCCTCTCTCCTGTTCATTATAAATGATCAACGAAGAGATGTTCCTTTGTCTAGTCTTAAATGTATGCAGCAGCCAACTCCTTACGTAGTCTGTGTCTGTGTCTTCCCAGTTAACCGTGTTAAACGTCTGCAATTGAGCACACAAAGAGCACACTCCCTTTGTCCTTTATTTCCAATGTCTCCGTCCGTTGACCGTTGGGGAAGGCTGGAAAATAGGGAAGCGGCCAGAGCGGGGAAAGCAAGAAGATCCTGTCACAACACTCTTTGCAAACTTATCGGAACGTTTCCCATTTTCTGCTGACGATGGGCAAAACCCCTGATGGGTGGTTCGGTTATCATAGCACCTAAACCATGCTGGATTAGTGGTGATCGAATCTATCACCACGGAGGAAAACTGTTCGTACCATTTCGAATTGGCTTTTGATTATTTGGTTTGGTTTGTTTTTATTCCATTCTGCTGCTTTCCTCTTTTATCCACTTCGCGGGGATTAGCTGTTTGTTCTCTTAACACAGACACACATCTTTGTATGAACTCTTTTGAAGCTTTTCCATTGCGTTCGAATGAAATTCTATCTATTTTTGTTTTTTTTTCCTTTTTTTCTATCCAATCCTTCTTTCCCGTTTTGGTTCTTTTTCTTCCATTTGTTTGTGGTGATTCGTTTGTGTAAATCATCACTAAATTATTGTTTGCTACTCCATTTTTCTTTATCTTCCCACTTTCACGCCCTGCACTGCTTTCAGCTGGCATCCAGACACACGAGAACTTACCTTCTTACCGCCGGATACGACCGGTGGAGGCGCCAGCATGGCTTTTGGTTTGTTTTTTCTTTATATTTTATTTTCGCATCGCGGCACCGGGTGCAAAAATTTTTTAACATTAGTCTAGCCATGCAAACATACCTTCCACGCCACCACAGTGCCAGTCGCAATGGACTAACAATCCCTCACACACTTCCTCTGTGTGTGTGTGCTCTACCGGGGTGTAGGGCTCTGCATTCTAAGGGAACGGCTGACGGCCAACCTTTCCCCACCATTTTGCCACACTTCTGTGTTTACAAAACCATCGCTCGGCTGTGGCTTGCCCTGTTGGCAGGTCGGTCACACTCCGGATTGTTGGTTTTTGCCGCCACTACTGTCTCGCTTTGTTCTGTGGGGTGGGGTTTTGAGTTACTTGATACTTGTACGTTATCCTTTTTTTTTGTTCGTGCACTTCCGAACTCATTGTTGTAGTAGTAAAAGGGTTCACTTCGTTTACTTAGGGATTCGCGCTTCGTTTCGCGCATAAAAAAGCATACCCACCGTCCCCCTGGCTAATGCGTATGCATGCACACACACATGGTGGTGTACCCATTATAATTCCATGTTATTACAAAGGTTAATTTGCTATTACAATTAAAGGTCACGCGAAGGTAAATTTTTGCTTCGCTGTTGGGCTTGGTCGGTGTGGCCGGATATAGGTGTTCCTCTGCCGCTCTGTCTAAAGAAGCGTTGTGTGAGGTGGTTGCTAAATTCTTCTTGGTTGCCGTACTTTCGTTGCTTCAGGTTGAGGTTATGTTGTGGGTGGGTTTTTATTGTTTGTTTGCCTATGGAAAGTTAGCGTTGCGAGGCAAAAGAAGCAAACGGTTGCTTGATGATGCACCGATGGGTTTGCTTTTTAAATTATTTTTTTCAAACGCTACTAGATTACTGGGATTGGAAGTTTTCTGAGTGTGCATTTAAAAGGCGAGGGAAAAATGGAAAGTCAAATTATTATTTATATTGCACTCTATTCTATTTCATTATTAGTGTTCTACTGAAACGAGAATGATGAATTGTGTTTAAATATAGAGGAGGTTCTTTCCTGCATAAAAAAATATATATTTACACAAAGCAACATAAAAATTATAATCCACCAGGCGGCTCCATTAAATGTGCGGTACAAAAAGCAGTGACTCGCACTGGAAAATTAATAATCCCATTCACACGAACTTTGTCTGATGATAATCTTTTTTTTTTCTTTTTGTTCTTGTTTCGCAAAAAAAAAAAAAATTACAGAAAGAAACCCTTTCGGACGTTCAGCTACACCTGGCTGCCCTGCGTGGTGACGAAATGTTGCTGAGGCGAGTGCTGGACAGTGGCAAGGTGCACGTCGACTGCCGTGACGAGGTAAGTGAATCTAAACAACGCACTGGCCTGGCCCCGGGTTGGTGTACATAATCCCACTTACAAACAAGGAATGGCGCCCATCCGATGGGGGGATGCAAACAAACATTTTGTTTTGTGCGATGGAGACGACCGTACCGATTATCCCGCATTTAGTACGGAAAAGGGGTAGCGGTAAATTAGGGCGAACAGGGACTTTCCAGTCCATGAACGATCATGGACCGCGGTCGGCTTTTCAAAAGCAACACAGCGACCCAACCATCCCATTCTAGGGGTTGGGGGTGATAAAAAATGAGCGCAAAAGGTAGCAGGAAATAACTCACCCTCCAATGTTGCAATGTTTTTTTTTTGGGAAGGGTGAAAATTGAAATTAGCAACAGACATAGAAGAACCGGACGTACCCCGAACCCGGGCCCTTGTTAGGGGCATGAAGAAAACCTCGTACCACCCCAAACCAGATCGGCCACACCAAGAAGCGGGGAAGCAACGGGTTCTGGTGGTGCTACGGTTTGTGCAATTTATAATCATTAGCGCTATCACTCACAATCACAATGTTTTGCTTTTGTTTTTTTGTTGTTGTCCATCTCCCCGACACACACCCCATATTCGGGCCCGTTTTGTCCGTTTTCTGTCACGTTCCGGCAACCTTCACTGCCCACACTGCGTAAAAGGATTGAGCATGGAGTAATAAATATTCCACGGTGGATATATGGAAAAAAGCCCCAGATGCAGTGGAGGGGAACTGTGTAGGTGGGAAAGTGCAATGATAAAGTGTTTAGTTTTTCGCGCCCGTTAGCTTTAACCGACAACCACTTCCGATGGTCGGCGCGGTAACAAACATACACGCGCGCCTGCAACGGTGTTTGCTTTTTAAACGCGCCGATTGGTACGGTTCCGTTGCAGTTTTAGAAATGGTTTTGTGTTTCCGTGTTGTTTGTTGTTATTTTAATCACCCCTTTTTTTTGCATCCGCTTTTACGTTTATTCAAAACACCTCCCGCCCACCAACTAGTGCGGAACCGATGTGGAGCTGGGTGCAGGTTTTGGTCACATCTGTGTGTGGCGTGCCATTGTTTGTCTATTGATTTTTTGGTAGATTTATTAGTGACCGAGTGACGCACAGTGAAGTTGTTTGGAGGTGGACCACCATCATAATCCGGGTTTGGTTGCGAGCCAGACCAGCGCCGTGGTGCAACACTGTTGCAACGCATGTTGCACAGTGAAAAGCAGGGATTCAAGCGGGGGTAAGTCGGGCTGGGAGTGCATCGCGGTGGACGCAGAAATACAAATTAAAAGGATTTGTTTTTTTTATAATTTTAGATGTGGCGAGTAATTGGCGAGAAAAACTACTACCCTTGCACAAACATGCAGACACACACACTCAAATACTGGACAACTAGCTCAAACAGTCCAGCCCAGACATAAATTCTCCCGGGAGTGGATTATGATGATGAACAATTACCGATGTACCGACACACGTGCGTAACTTGCGTAACCGGACAGACGGCGACGAGCTCGGGGTGGCTCTGTGGCATTTATTATTTGCATTGCTTTAGACCAGTGGTCGGCAAACTTCGAGGGCTCATTATCGCGACCGCATAGAACGAGGTTTTAAGAGTTAAACTGTGATAAATGGTAGTTAGCTTTAAATTATGAACATTCAGGGTATATTGAGAATTTAACTCGAAAATGTTCACGAAAATATCAATTAGTTTGCTAATTGAAATCAAATTTTTGTTGTCGCACTATATAGGTGCGACTGTCCAAGCCTCCCCAATGTGTCCTCGACAACAGCAATAGAACATATAACAGTAAGGACAACAGAAACGAGGGAAAAACATCTGTAACAAGGACTAAACAAAAGGAAGAACAAATAAGAACAAACGATAGTGCGTACTACCTACAGGATGGGGAAGGGGAGGGAATCATAGGGTGATTCCGATCTCTTTGGCGAAGTCGAACAAAATCCGTGCGTACTCGTAGTCCTTCTGACCCAGAATGTCGCGAATTGGCACAGCAGCGGATCTTCCTGATGCCCGAACGGCTGCTAGAAGACCGGGTCTTGAGGCGTTGAATTCACCACATGACCAGAGGATGTGGCCGATGTCATGGAATCCAACACTACAGCTACAAACCTTGGAGTCGTAGACATCATACGAATGAACGCACGACCTACCGGGAGGCTGTGAAACCAAGGACGCAGGAAGTTCTCATTGTTGTTAAAGAAAATTTCAATAATGTTTAGAGTCGAAAATTTGCATCGAAAATGCATCATTAACGTGGAGTCAGGTTCACTTTGCGATAAAAAATTCAACATGGCCAGCATTATTCGTATCATTTTCGATGAAGAGGCTCACGGATAGTACCTTGCCGACCACTGGTTTATGCCTCTCCTGGTGCTTAAATTGTGCAGCGTCCAATTTTAGCTTCCCCAAGTCCACAACACACACACACCACACATCCCCTTTGATGTTGCCTGGATGTTTCGTTTTGAGTCATTAATTTTTCAATATGGAAAATTTACCGGTTATCATTTTTTTTTTGCTGCACTTTAAAACCTCACTGCTGATTTGTGTACATGCACCAAGGACGCACCAGTGGCCAAGTGCACTGCCGGTGGGCCGGTGTCGTATTTTTTAGCAAATTTATTATGCACCATCGACTGCAAATGGGTTTGCGCGGTTCGAATGCACTGGAAAAGCGTTTAGTTTTGTGGCGCAGGGGTTTTATTTTTTTTTTCGCCTCATTCACCTCTCATGTATATTGAATTTGGAATGGAGAAAGCAATGGAAGAAAAGCGGGGGAAAAGGGAGGTGAAATGTAAGGGGGGGGCTAGGAAATTATTTTGATAATTAAACAAATTGTTGAAATATGATGCAAAACTTTCGGTTGACCGCAAAAGCACCGCCGCGCACCGAGCTGCTGGTGAGAGAGGTGCCTTCGTGTTGCAGGACATTCTGGCGCCGTAAAATGAGCGTTTTTGGTGCGTGTGCGAGTGCATAAGGGTTAACTTTTATGCCTCGCACCCATAAAACAGGCACAAGGTGTGCCGTTGGGGCAAAACCCAAGCCGATGGGGGGAAGTTTTGAAAAAATTGTGGCCCACAAAAGTTTTGGTAACAGAATTTAGTTTCACATTTCAATTAAACATAGTTTTCCAGTTCCCGTGTCCGGGAAATACTGACCATTATTTTGGGCGTTCAGCGCCCTCGGGCGCCGTACACAAACCCCGTAGGAATGTTCGCATTGAATTTCTCTGCCTGGCGTCGTCATGTTGCCCGGTTCATTAATTGTAGCGGAGATTGATGTTTCGCAAATGCGCGCACGGTAACCCCCGGTACCCTCTGTGGCAGTGGTTGGGCAAAGGTAGTTTTTGGAGTAAAGTTATGAGTTGTGTGGCTAACCGAGCTCTCGTTTTACCCGTGGGGTCCACTTTCTGTGTAGCTTTTTCCGGCAAGTCGCCCCATACCGTGCTTGGGTGCAAAATTGCAATTAATTGCATTGCTGAACGGCACACGCTGGGGGTCATGTTTCGGAAGGTCCCAGCACTTTTTGGAAGCTTGTAGACAACATTTGCAGATGATTATTAGAATGAAAAGCTCCGTGTATACTTTATCCCCAGTTGTAAGAGGAGCGCCCCCTCCTTGGATGTGAAAAATAGGTTCGCAGTTAGATTGGTTGTGTAAATAGCATTGACCGGAACAGAATGTTTAAATAAGCTGCAATAAGCAGGGAATATGACGAGCGGGGGGCGGACACGGTCAGAGCTGAAAAGCCTGTAAGCACCCGACCGGGCAATTATAATAATAGTTTGTAAATACTGGCCACTGACCAGTTGAGGTTGAAGCAGTCGAGGAGAAGCCGGTTTACGGCATGGAACAAAACGGAATTCATTAGGTTCGGTTCGGAATAGCTTCAAGCAATTCAAGCGGGCCCCGGTGAATATGTATCTATAGATAAAAGGTGAGTTTTGAGAAGTGTGCGTACGTAGCAAGTGTATGACTTAATTCATGCAATCTATTTGTAGGTCGTCTCATCGCTATCTCGTTACGCAACGTCGTACCACGGTGCCGGTTTGCCCAACAGGTTAGGATGACCTTAAAGGATTTGCCTTCAACCTTCTTTCCAACAAAACAAACATCTACATTTAAGCCTGGATAAGCTGCCGTGTCTATCGGCGTAACACCGAACCGTGCTGCTACTGTGCGTGAGGTTTGAGGACATGTGTCTCTGCACGCCCCAAAAACCTCACCTCCTGGCTGGCTTTGGTCGAGAATCCATCCCTCACCACACGCCCATATACATGGGACACGGTTGAAGTGCGGTGAAGCTGAAGGCACAATCACAATCAGCATATCATTGGCAGCGTCATAATAAAGTGCAGCAAGTGCATTCAATCGGGTCAGCGACGCTACTATGTGTTTGCGGCACTGTTAGGCACACATCGTGACCCGGCAGTGTGCGCCGGCGGCCATCGTGTGCATTATTAGGCATCAGGCTGCAGCAGCAGCACCGGGCACTACTGGTCAAAGAGTATTTGTCGAGCATTATTTATTAATTTAGTTGAAAATCGGTCTCATTGTTTAGTTGCAGGCGCGGCGCGCAACTCGTGAGCGAGGCAGGTGTTGGTGGATGGTGAGTTGGTTAGGGAGAGTGGCTTTTTCGTTGAATTCTATCCGCATTAGGAAACGAATCTGTGTGTGGCATCGGGCACCTCATTGGGAAATTGCATTGCATTTTGCCCGGTCGGTATGAGATGGCGCACATCGTTGGAACAATTGATGCACAGTTTGAAAAGCTTTCCCCCCTGCCCATCCTCGGTATGCTCCCTGCCCACACAGACCTTGACGGTGTGAGGCCACACACACAATGCAGCCCGGCCGGGGTTGTCCGTGATGCTGTCCATAGGAAGCAGGTTTAGGAGCAGAACAGTGAGAGCGATTGATCGTAACAAAATCACCCCAGCGTTTCCGTGCGCCTGGTGGTATGCAATTGTTTGTTCGAGCAGTGTGTTCGATACCGAATACGAAATACAGTTTGGTCGCTGGGGTAAGAGCCACATTCGTCCTGCATCCTGCAACACACAGTCACACACGCCGGAAGTGACACATAGCTCGAAGAGTCGAGGTGTGTTGAATATGCTGGCTTGCTTCACTGGAGAAAGACAGGCACGCCACTAAATACTTGTACCGAATACGCTTTCCCCTGTTTTCCCCCCAAAATGGACTGACTGCACACTGCCGCCGGGGGAGGTGGCTTGTTGTTGTGGGTGAAAGTTCCTTCTTCGTTGCGTCACATTCACCACCAGTCCTTTCCACCGTGCAGGAGGGGATCGGTTCGGTTAACCTCTACGGGAATAGCTTTTACCGGTTGGGAAAAGGGATGAAGGATTGCTGCAGGTGGAAGATTCCGATCGGAAGGAAAGGAGTTGCTGGGGATCACAGCATAAACCGAGCGCAACAGCGTCATCAACACCCCTATATGTGTTTGTGTGTGTAAATGGTGGCCGTACGGGAGTTTTTCAGCACAAGGCCAGGTACATCCACATGGGCAAAAACCGACAAACTCTCTGGAAACGACATTTTAATTTTAGTTATTGAAATATCGTCCCCCGACCATGGGCATGCGATGCAGCGGAGTCCTTGCACACACGAGTCCTGTTGCTTGCACCTGTCGCTTGCTCTCGTTCCTCTCTAGCGTTCTCTCTCTCTCGCTTTCTCTCTCAGTCTAGCCAGGACGTGTGTAACGGACCTGCACTTGCAGGTGGAGTTGCTGGTTGATATTGGAAGCAAAAGCATGGTGTTGGGAAGTTGGATTGATTTTTCGAAGCTGCGGTTCCAGCGACGGGTTGTGGTTTTATGTTGGCCGCTCGCCCTATTCCTGTTCCGCTCTACGGAACGGTCACCCTTTCCTAAGGTGTATATGGTTTGTTGTTGTCCCGAATAGGAGTTGATTGTAGAATTCATTTGGTTTGAAGTGCAAGAACAGTGCGAACCGAATGAAAAAGCGAAGCGTGGTCAAATGGTTTGCTCGTTTTTTCTCCTCCCCCCCCTCTCACGATCGGAGCTATATTTTCCACCTTCCATATCAGCTGGAAATCGAATTCATTGCCTTCCCGGTTGTGAAGGGAATTTTGTGCTGTTGTTATGTTGTTATGTCCGGCGGAAAGGTCCTGCTGCAGTTTGGTTTGAGTTGGACGGCAAAACAACAATGGGCCTGGGTTGGGACCGTTGTGAAGTCGCACGAATTTGGCAAAGGGGACAAGGGTCAGGCGCAGTAAAATCACAATAAATCCTTTAGAATCAAAGAGCACGAGTGTGTGGGGGGTTTTTTTTAACAATTTTGTTTTCGTTTTTTTTCCTACCATGCGACAACAATAATAGTTCTAGCAATCGATCTCGCATAATTGGAACAAACAACACTCGGTTCGGGGTGTAGTGCCAGATTGTGTACGACTGGTTGGGTTTATTTGATATTGTGATATTTTTTTATCGTGATATTTCGAACGGAACAGAAAAGCAAACAAATTGCACTTTGCTGCTTTTTGCCGATAAACAACTGAGATCCTGTTTTTCCTTTGGGGTTTTTGGGGAACACGGACCCTCACACTTTCTAGTTCAAAAAGTCACACCTGCGCTTCTCAGCGTGTGTTCAACATGTCTCAGTGATCTTCTCATCGATATTTCCATTTTTCTCATGTCACATGGGAATCTGCTGTCAGATTTTGTATTGTATATTACACTTCATAAAGGCGTCTTCGATATGATGTATGAGAATGACGTCATGTTTGTATGAAGACCCCTTTAAAAACACGCACCACTTAGTTTTTTAGTTAGTTTAGTTAGTTACATCTGTAAATTGTAAATTGCATACATTTATTTGCTTGGTTACGCTAGGTAAACTCTTTGATCATTTCGCCTCAAAGTATGCAATACGCTGAACAAAGAATCGTTTTTTTTTTCGTTGACCAATTTGAGTAAACAGTGCAACTTTGCACTTTTGCATTCTATTTGATATGTTTGCAAATTGTCAAATGAATATTTCATAACTAAAATCTACATTATTTCATCCCATTGACATTGACATGCACTTTTTCGGCATCAAATAGCGCCCAAATGAATTAGCATACTTATCAACTTCGATTTTGCTTTGAATACCGTTTGACGATGGCCCATTTTTGCAAAAAAATAATACAACCTCTTCAATGAACACACCGGATCTTATCTAAACTTAATTTCTTTCCCATGTTCGCTTCCCCAGTTTTCTGACGACGCGAGCCCCCGGGGAGAATATGGCTCTGTGTGCTGTGGTGTTGACCTGCCCCGACCTGCATTATTCAACGGTGCAAGCAGGGATGGGATGGGGCAGATCGCTTTTCTTCCGGGGTGCTTTTATGTGTCACCTTTGGGGTAGGAAGAAAATTACCACCGACACAAGAACCACCAAAGGCGGCAAAGAAATGTGCACAAAGACGCTGTTCGGACAAGTCGGACTGCTGAGGGACCGAGAGGCATCGTCTTGTCCGGCCGTAACCGATGAGATTCAGAACATCAACATCTTGATTTGCCTTCGCCTAGGATGCAGATGGTACACATTTTCCCCCCCATTGATGCGGAAGGGAGAGAGAGAGAGAGAGAGAGAGAGAGAGAGAGAGAGAGAGAGAGAGAGAGAGAGAGAGACAGAGAGACAGTATGTGTGGACAGTGCTTTGCGACATCCTTTCGACCATTCGACTTCCATGCGTCGTTGGTTCGCTCGGCTCATTTACGTTACGAGACGTCGAGACACTGCGGGCGGTAAGAAAACTGCTGCACATTCAGGTGCCTTGCTGTGTGCATTGCTTCTTATAAAGGGGACCTACCTCGTTCGTGCAAGAAGGTCTTGAGAGAAATATGAAGGAGCTAAAGGACGGGGGGGGAGTTCGTATTCTCATTCTTTCTGCACCGTTGAAAAGAATTCCCGATGCACCTGCAGATTTTCTGCATCAATAATAAAAGACCGTAAAAGGGCGGAAACTACGGGGAGGAAAATCAGGGAGGGGGGGGGAAGTGGTACGTGCGTGCGTTTCATCCGCAAATGTGTCTCGCCTTACACATATCAACGCCCAATCCCTCCGAGTATAGGATCGGTGCGTTTCTGGTTGCGGACGTTCATTTTAATCTTGAACACCGCTCACACTTGAATGTGCCATGAATCGAGCTCAATGGGAGCATCTTAAAAAATAATTAAGGAAACAAGACCCGCTCGCCGTTTTTCCCACCTGCACCGTTTTCTTCAAGTCTTTCCACTCACATACCACTCACACGCGACGGTGTGTGTGTGTCCTTTGAAAGTCGTGTCGGTTTCCAGGGTTTGTAGTCTTTGAATGGATGGTATGTACAGAAGATGGTAGGAGCAGATTGGGCGAATGTGAAGATTGTCGTAAACGCGTATCGTCTCCACACATTTCCGACGGATGGAATGATGGAATGGTTCGCTTGTTGACGTTTCTGGTATGGGGGTGTTGATCATGGATGAAGGCAGGCAGCAAAAAAAAAAATGCAGAAGAAGTTGGTCCGGATGTTGCCGTAGGTAAGTGCGTAACCGAGCTGTGGCTCTTCCCAACAGGCTCCCCCAACCAAACGCTCCAGTATCGATGCAGGGCGTTTTGCTGAAGTTGCATTCAACACACCGTACATACGGCCACAGGAGGGGCCTAAACAACTGGGGTAAGGATGTGCCATAAAGAGAACTCATGGCCCAGCTTCTGACAGGAGAAGATGGGGTGCATGTGCTCATAACCCTCGTAATGTACGATGTAGTGTACCCCACCAGGGGAGTAAGGATATTATACACAGCAAGAAGGCAAGTCTCACTTCCCCCTGAGTGTGTGTGGGTTTGGGGCTTCATATGTGTACCGAACGGAGGCAGTTCCGAACTAGGGAATCCCTGCGTAACGGGGAAAAGGAAAAGAAAGTCGGCATTTGTTGCGGGCATCGGATCGATGTGTAAAACTCATGAACGTTGTTTACCATCTAGACACATCATCACCCCCCCCCGGCACAAGGTCCTTTGGCAAAGGGGTTTCCTGCACCAACGGAATCCTTTTTTTTGTACTTTTACTCGTAGATTTGTGTGCGAGGGTTTGAACGCATAGCGGATGGGGTTAATGTGAGCGAATTAGTAAGTATTTGGGTAGTATGACAAGTTGCCTTGGTGTGCCACACAATGCGTTACTGGGTGTGAGCATGCTGCTTAAAATGAAAACGGGAAAATCTAGCTTGAAGAGTGACAAAAAAGTTGTTAACACGATATTTATGGTGAAAGTGTTGCATAACTTTAGGCGTTTGATGCTTACAAGTAATATGACAAACCGCCAGAAGCTATGCAATTCGCATGACACTGGTTTCGTTTCAGTAGAGCATTACAAACAGGTTGTGTACATCATTGTTAACAACCCTGAATGCCTCGTAGGAATATGTATTATGTAAAACATTTGGACCTTAGTTTGCAACGGAGAGCTTTACGCGTCTCCTACAGCATAAAGATGCAATAAATATGCCCCTTAAAACAATGTGCTGTTTTTAATAGAATTAAGCCGTAGCTACTCCACGGGCACAGAGTGTCATTGGCTGCCGAGGGAGGTACCATTTGTTTGGATTAGAGATGTTAATAGAGATGCTATCTGTTTCCGGGCACCACAACAAACAATCTGGTTCATTACGAGCGATGGCAATTGAATTTGTCCCAAATATCCCATTAAAACCTGACCTACCTACAGTCTCATCCTTACGGGTTTTATGACAACCCAATTTTGGGGCTCCGTCGAAAGAATCCTTCCCCGTGTGTTTCGGAGCTTCTTTGAAGACAAAATACCCATCCCCCCACCCTACCCCCACCCACACAGACACATGCTCACGGCAACCATCACCATGACAATTGTCACAAAACAAGACAACTGGCGGGAGCACACACACCCGGTCGAGCTGTGGAAGGGAATGGCCCGGTTTTATTGCTGCCAATCGCATGGAACCGGGTTTGAAAGTTGGGATGGATCCGTTTTCTTGAGTGGCAGTGCTGGGTGGAACGTGTCTCCCCAGCTATGGAAATAGAATGCGCCTCCACCCCAAAAGGAGGTACGATCAAAGCAAGCCAAACAGTGAGTGTGTTGGGAAGGGAGCTTTTTTGAAGTGCGCGCGCGAAAAGTTTTCTACGCGCCGATAACGAGCTTATCAAGTTGAAGAAAACGAGCAAAACCCACCTTTCTCCTTTCTCACTCCCTGTCATATTAAGAAAAAAAAAACCCGGAAAAGTGGTGTTTTTGCTCGGTTCTCGGTTGCGCGATTTGGTTGGTGGCTGCATGAATTGCGGGGCGGTTGCGCTGATGGAAGAAGGCACACCGTCAAATGCATAACTATGCCCTAGGTACCTATCCTTTTGTTGTGGTGGCAGCAACTGATGTGAGCACTTCCCTGCACTTGTGTGCGTGTGTGTTTGCGTACCTTATTTCTTTCAATTTTCGAGCGTGCAGTGAAGAAACGGGGATAAGATTCTCATTTGCGGGCATAAGCATTATGCGTTACGGTGCGTACCTTTTTATTTGATGCGTATGATTTGATGATGCTCATTGCGTGGAAGGATATTTTCACCCGTTGTGCGTTGTCGCGGCGCGTTCGAGTGCTTTTGCGTAGTAGGTGGGGATGGGGAGCGTGCGTTCGTTAGGAATGAAGGCACCTTTTTTTGCTTTGGTTGCTTTGCTGTGCATCGTGTGTGGGTGCTAGAATATGATGATGTGTGAAGGGTGCGTGTTACGTTGTGTGATGTATTTTTATTTCGTTAAAGTGCCACATCTTGGGAAACAGAATTTGGTGTGTGTGTGTGTGTGAGTTTATTTTCACATTACATAATAACGAGCAAGGGTGAAAATAATGAAAAAAATCGCTATTTTTCTGCCTAATGCCAATTTGTCGTCAATTTAATTGACGTGTTAATATGTGAATGCGAATTATGTGTTAATATTTAACAGATTTATATGATACATTATTCATAAAGCTATCTCTTACAATACGCCGGAAAGGATAAACTCCATAATCACTCTGCTGCTTCGTTGGAATAAGTCTAGGGATCGCAGCGCCTGAAAGTATGCAATCGTTTTTTCTCGATCTCTCAAGATGAGTTTAGAAGGGAGGTTCGACACAACAGGCTAGAGCGGGTGTCATTAAGTCCTTGTGTTCGAGTGACTTGTGGTTTTAATTACACATTGCATAAGCGTAAGAATTGACGGACTTTTTAATTATTTTTTTTTTAAATAAGTGAACATCATATTAATGGCTGCATAATGACTATACTATACTTCATAGAGATTTTTCTTTATTTTTAAATAGCATTTTTAATAGTTAATTATTGCGCCAGGATGTTATTAACACTTACGTGTTACATGTGCACGCCTAAAGGTATTTATTTAATTTCTAGTATAACGGCTTTGTCATATTTTCACGCCTAAAGTATGCAATACATTTTTTCATCATTCAATCGATGTATTGGAAGCTATTCAATTCTAGACGGGGTATTGAAGCTTAGACAAAATATTTGAAATTATAAACATAAAACTGTTCAGTAGCATCTATTTATAAAATTTCCTTTTCTGATTTATTGAATACACACAATACGTCCTAAAACTTCCATCTTAATTGAATTGATGAATAACGGATGCCGGATAACGTGTAACACAGCCGGAAGTGGTTCGTTTTGTTCTCGCTTCGTACCTTTCCACAGGATGTGTTTGCCAGGTTTTGCCGATGGTGTGTGCACCACGCAGAAGTGCATCCGTTCCGTGCCCGGCGTATGTGTGCACCGTGCCCGGTTGCGTGTTGTTTGCTACCTTGTCCATTTACTGTCAACCAACGGATAACCCGGCAGGCGACAACGGGATGTCGTATTTTATGCAAACTAGGTGTGAGGTTCAATGACCTAATAAGGATGACTTTTACGCCCTTTTCAAAAGCAAAATCATCCCTCCCGTGCAGTGCAACTCGTGTTGTGTGCGTGTTTGCTTCCTTTTCGCTTTTGTATGCTAAAGTGTTCCAGCAGTCGTGCTGTCACTGGATGAAGGTTGTAGCTGCCAAACCGTGTCGTTCTCGGCCCGCCGTTTCGTTGTTTGCTAAAGCACTTGGGGTGTTTTTCGGGGTGCGAAAATTGTTTGGTGCGAAAATGGTGCATCACCACAGCACCTACTTCTGGGGATGTAAGGGAAGGACGATTGGTAGCGCAGCCTGTCTGCAGTGGGGCAGTGCAGCAAGGGTAAAGTCCTTTTTTTAAGATTAACTTTTGAAGTGTGTGCAGCGATTGAGTGCATTGAGTACTTCAGCGCACATTCGGTTTTTGGGACGGAAGGACTTACATTGAAGGAACCATAAATTTGTTTAATACCCTTACATATTTGTGGCTGCAGTTGGTACCATTCGACGCTTCCAGCTGCGAATAAAAAAACAACGCATATCGAAACCCTTTCTCTGGAAAACCTCTAATTTGCAGGGCAGAGGAGAACATCAGAAGCCTGCTTTTGTAATTTCGATGCAACGTGCATCGGCAAAAAAAAAAACACACCAATTGTTAGCATCATCATGATGTACGTCTAGTGCAGATTTTAAATCACCATCATGACCTTTTCCAGGTTTTTTGCTGCTAACTTTTTTCCCCCCACGTTGGCCAATGCGAAACAGAAAACGTGTGCGCACGTGTTGTTGTTATCCGCCCTACAACGCTACGTGTCCAACCATTGTGCTTTGTCCAGTACTCGGCAAGCCGTGGGCAAAACTGCCCTCCCTAGGATGGATGTTGCAAAATGTTAGCTCTCGGCGTTGCACTCAAAACCCTTGCTTAAGTTTCGAAAGGATCAAATGTGAACGTTTGAGTTGAGGCAAGGTGTTCGCTCCTTTTCCTTCGGAGGGAAGCTGGAAAGCTTTTTCCCTGGTTTTATGCTTGGCTTTTTGCTTGAATACATTACCTACCTTAGGTCTTTGATTGAGCGTTACTGTAATGCAAGAGGAAGTTTTTAGTTTTTAGACGTTTGCTCAGGAGGACGTTTGACGAGGAGGACTTTTTGTGAATGCAGACCGTAATAAGATGCTTTTTTCATTTAGTTCTAGCTGTGATTAAAGCTATCATCAAAATAACCATAGTAATGCGCCTAAAGGTATGCAATCCACATGACTTATTGCACTTCTTACTTCAAAATGTTCCTATTTCTTCCATGTTATCGTCTTTCTACCCCGTCTACCCATCTTTACGTTTATTTTAAATACACCTTCATTATATCCGAAGTTCAAATAGGAGAATTTATTGTTTAATTTATTTTATTTTATTTTTTTTATTTAATTAATATTATGACGGCAATGCCGTATTTTCAACACCGCTTGTGTTGAGCGATAATAACAATTGTCACAAGGCATTTCCTCCTTGCGATTTGCCTTATCCCGGGCATACTCGGTTATGTTTAATTTATTTATTGAACTAATTTTTTATTTGCACATTAAAAAAAAGACTATCTATGCACTTTCAAGTCAAGTGAATCATTTGCATTGCATTGTACGTTGTTTCGAGAGGATAAACTGTAATTTACGTGTATCAAGAGGTCCTACTGGTTAGAAATGGTTTCGTTCATCATTCTGTACGTATGTTCTACGAATGGTTTCTTAAATTCACATTCCATCGGCTTTGTCAATGGTATCTGATATTTGATATCCAAAAGGGGAGTTCTGTTTTTTGTTTGCCTTAAACCGTTCAACAGTGGGGTACATATCGATACAACAACATCCAATAATTGGATAAGGGCGATTACTCGGGACGATTCGTTGGTAAAAAAGAGGAAAAACTGGAAATCCGATTTTTGACGCTCATTTTTGCGCTGAGTAATGCACCGGATCGCGGATTATAAAATATAAAATTGTCAATAAAAAACCGAATGTCCTGTCTGCCCCAGCGCCAACCATTAACCCAATGTAAGTGGTTTCGGTATGTAATTATGCGGCCAACCAACCAACCCGGTTTCGGTAGCTGCGTGAAATTTATGATTATTATTTTTCCTCCATTCATCCATCGCCAGTAGTCGTCGTGTACACTTGTCAAATGTTCGCTGCTTTTTTTCCACTCCTCGTTACTGCATTCTGGTCGCTTGCCGACGTATAATGTATTCAACCTTAATCCGCTGGTGTGGTCAGGTCAGATTATCAATCACATATACCCTTCCGCCGTTGTCGACAGATTGGGCCCAGCTTTGTTCCTATTGTACACTTGGTGAAGCCGTACCCGAAACGAGTGATGTGTAATCCAAACATATTAATTTGCCGGATTACTGATCACGTGTGTGTGACGATACGCATAAGAAGTGGAGCGATAAAAAAGAGTATCAGCACAATCAGCCCAATGGCGCTCCAATGGTATTATGTGATTGTTGGCCGGAATGGTATGGATGTACTGTTATTGGTTGCTTTGGTACCAATTAATGAATTGATTGTTTAGTTTTAAACGGCTGCAGCAGAATGTGGCGATGAACAGCATTTTGGATTATGCTTTGGGTGAATTTCTGTGTGTGTGAAACGGAACAGTGGCGGAGGAGTCCGTGATGGGAATTAATTTTCCTGAATGTTATTTAAAGTATTATGGGTATTATTATGTGTGTACGGTTCAAATGTTTATGTTTAGCGAGGAGAGTTTCGATGGCGAAAACAGAGCAGTTTCATCGCAAATATTTAACATTATGTCAAATAAATTACGTTCAAGTGTTGTATATGATAGAAACTCCACTTATGGATTTTATTTTCACCCTTTGAAGTTCACCTCTTTGAGCTTCAACTTCTGATACCACTTTGAAGATAATTGTTTACCCTATATGGAGTTGTGAGACCATTTTTATGGTTTATATTATGAGTGTTGGCGTGAGTTACCCTACGTTGTGTATTTCTTCTTGATAACGATCCAAAACTCCTTCCGTTGATTTCAAGTGTTGCCTTTTATTTTCAATTAATATTCAACATCAATCTGATATTCAACTTCAATCTGTTCTAGGTGTTATCTTCTCTGGTTACAAACTAAACTCCTTTTCCTGCTCTTCCTTGGCTCTATGGTTACTTGATTATAAATTTTATTTGTCCTAAAACATTCCTTTATGTTTTTATAAATGGATCGAATTCTTTAACTGAAAACTACTGTATTTCCAACAATGAGTTATTCCTAGTCTCCGCTGATGTATGGTTCGGTTGAATGCATCTAATTTTAGATGCAATTTAAATTATTTTCACAGCTCGATATCGTCGAAAGCGTCGCTAAATTCCCATTTAAAAAATTGAAACCCAGCTTTCGCATCTATCCCTGCAATATGGCACTATTAATTGACAAGTGGTAATTAAATGCCACACAGAAGGTTGAATGCAACGTAGCAAAAAAAAGGACGACAGACGGATTAGAGAGGCTGCGGTTGTTGCGTGTTTTTGAAGTGCTTGGCTGCAAATTTACTTTTACCATTACTTGTCCTGGCTCAAAAGGCTCTTCACGGTCCGAGACCCCAACAGCGTAGACGTCTTAGAGGGTTGTAAGAATTAAAATTACCACAAAGCCTCCGTGTGCGGAAAAGCTGAAGCCAACAACGGCACAAGGAAACAGGGGGTTGTGTCGAAAACAAAAGAAAAATGCAATCGTACTTTACGCACATTACGCACACACGCACGAGGCTCCCGGGGATGCACTTGGAAAGGGGGAGGGAGTTCCACGATGGAAAAATCCCATCCCAAACCGTCTCGCAATGCGTGTGTTCCGACACGACACTCGATCTTTTGGGCCCGGTTGGTAAGGATGTCGGTACGGATGTATATATGGGTTCGTTTAGTTTAGTAAAGAAAAGGTTTCCTTCGCCACTGCCACTGCCATCCTGCTGCAAAACCAACGTCTGGCGATGCTTCGTCTGCAGAAACTATTATACGGTCATTGTGTGCAAAAATTACGCGCAGAAAATATCGCCTACTTTTCTCCCCTCCCCCACGGGGGGTCCCTTTTGTGCGTAACTGCTGTGCTGCACGCGTTCCCATTTTTGTGCGTACTTGGGTCGGGCTTCGTCTCAAGCAAAAAAAAAAAAAGGAAAAAAGGGGAATGCAGTGAAAGAAAAAAAACACACACAGACCACCACGGAATGCAAGCAAAAGGAAGGTGATGAAAATGTGATTGCTTTAAGGGATTCCCTGGGAAGGAGAAGGATTTGTTTCTCCCTTTCAGCAGCTAGATGAAATATAAAAAGGAAGAAATGGATTGTAAAAGAAAAAAAAACATACAGGCTCGGCAAGAGATAGGGTGATGGAGCGAAAGAAAAAAAATTAATTATCCGCTCATCTCACTCCAGCCCGCAGTACTCCTCTTTGTACGATCGAACGACAGGAATTGTGTGAAAGGCTTCACTTCGGGGGGAAGTGTTAAAATTAACAGCTGCACCAGCAATAACACAGGCTGTGTGCGATGCGTTTGTGCCTGCAAATGTCCTATGTGCAGTAGAACAAAAATTAGGAATTGGACAAGAGAGAGATAGGGACAGAGTGAGTGTGTGTAATTTTGAGGTGGAAAGCGATGCGGAAAAACCGTAATGAAAAAGGCATATTTTTCCGCTTGCTCCACAGTGCATCCATCCCGTCCGTGAGGGGGGGGGGGATACAGTGCATCGGGTGGAAATAAGACACCAAGTGCATGTGCATACCAATCGACACCGGTAGGACGCTATCAAGTTCCTCGCACACATCAGGGCGAACGGGTGGAAAACGAGCGTCCCGGGGTTTTTGCATAATAATTCCATGCGAACGCACTCGGTCGTCATATCATCCTGTCGATATCATACTGCCTGGTGGCACCGTTACAGCCGAAAGGGACACGCCAAACGACCTCGGGTGTGATGACGCGGATAGCGGCGAAAGCGATGCCACCGAACTGACAGCAAGGGGCAGCAACACATCTGATCCGATGTCGTCCTCTCCCGTGAGTGCGTGCGTGAATAATGATGATTGATTGAAGTGCGTACACGAATGAATGGAAGGACGCGTGCGTATCTCTATGATGGTGTTGCGACGGTGTGCTGTGCCCGGGAATTGAAACGTAAAACAATGCCACTTTCATCAACACATATACCTGGCCATACCGTTCCAGCCCATCTTTTTAGCCGCTCCGGATCTCGGGGCTGGTCGCGGATTTGCACCTCATCATTATGATGGTGGCTGGGGTTGCCTGCTGAGGCATCACTTTTGATATGTCGTTTGTAGTACGGGGTTATAATTTGCTGGCAACTATATGGTTTCCTTTTATATTTATCCACCCCGACACCTTCACGGTGGTGGTGGTGACATTTTAATATACACCGTTGTTGCTTTTTTTTTTTTGCTGCGCAACTCCCCCTGATGTCTCGGAAGCGGCTTCGTATTAATGATTTCATCGAAATGAACAATGTTTGATGAGTGCCTGCTGTCGCTAATGAGATTCTGGAACCGGTATGTTTAAGGTGCAACACCAGCACATGTTTGGAGCTTCAGAACGCGTCATTAAGTGAAGATACCGCGAGATACGACGATGCATGATCATCAGAATTGATAGATGAGCTTAGATCCGTTGGGAAATACTCTAAAAATAAGTGAATGAATAGAACATGATAATGCACTATTGAAATGAATGTTTATGTTATATGAATACACAGGATGAATACTCTGATTCGTCTATTTAAGGACATTCGATCGTGGTTGTACACTTTATACGGGGAGTGATTTTAAGCCATTTTATTGGTCATTAGAATTCCACTCTTTGGTCTATAAACTATTAGTCTTTTTCATATTGGACTTGTTTAGTGGAGGAAATGTCACAACGTGTACCATTCATGCTATGCACTTGGGTTCGTTTTGCTATGCGTGTTGCATACTTTAAGGCGGTTTGTTTCAAAAGAGGCATATTAAAGCAATTTAAGAACTTGATTGATTGATTGTCGTCTAGCGCCTGGTTGTAGAAAATAAAATTAAAATGGAATAAGGATAGCGAATGTAAATGTATCTGTTCGTTCTTTTTTCCCTCCAAAATTTCCGAAAAGAAGATCACGGAAATGTAATTCTTATTGGACCTGTTTAATGAAGGAAATGTCACAACGTTTACCATTCATTCTAGGCTCTTGAGTTCGTTTTGTTATGCGTGTTGCATACTTTAAGGCGGTATATTTTAAAAGAGGCATATTAAGGCAATTTAAGAGCTTAGTTGATCGTCGTCTCATGAAAAAAGGAATGCTAGTAAATATAATAAGATGTAATACATTTTATCATTATTATCCTAAAATTAGTGCCACAAACGAAAAATTGTAGCGCTGGGCTGTAGAAAAAAAATGGAAAATGAATTAAGAATAGCGAAGGTAAACGTATCTGTTCGTACTTCTTTTCTCTCCACAATTCCCGAAAAGAATTTCAGAAAACGAAAATGTATTTCATATTGGACCTGTTTAGTGGAGGAAATGTCACAACGTGTACCATTAATTCTATGCTCTTGAGTTCGTTTTGTTGTGCGTGTTGCATACTTTAAGGCGGTATATTTTAAAAGAAGCATACAATTTAAGAATATGATTGACCGTCGTCTCATGATAAAACGAATGTTAGTAAATATTACGAGATATAATACAATGTATCGTTATTATTCTTAAATTAGTCTCACAAAGGGAAAATTGTAGTGCTAGGTTGTAGAAAAAATGGAAAATGGAATAAGAATATTAAGGAATGTATCTGTATCTGTTCGTTCTTTATTTCCCCTTCAAAATTCCCGAAAAGAAGTTCAGAAAACGGACTCCCTGCAAACGCACAATCACCATACGATACAAAAAAAAAACCGGCGACACCTCCCATCGTGCGGTTCAACTCCATTTTAGTTAATGGTCATGATCATCGCTACCGATCGCTTTTACCAGTGCGATTCTCGTGATCTCATCACCTTCCACCCCGGTGCGCACCGACGTTAACCGACGAAGTTACGCTAAATGCAGAACGATTTTGTTTTCCAATTTAAATCTTACACCACTTATCATCACTGCTCACTCACTCACCCATTATGCCCCGCGGCCTCCAGGTTCTAGGTGCGTGTGTGTGTGTGTGTGTGTGTGTGTGTTGCGCGTGCTCTCAACCTCCTGTCGTTAGACCGTGTTCTTACGCTGCTCTTTGGAAGTTTCTTTCGGTTTCGGAGCAGATTTTCCAATTTAAAAATCAATCAAACTTTTCACACATCTCAAACACACGTTCTCTCCCCTTCATCCGGTCTTACCTCGCTGTTTCATCCGCCCATTCGGGGGGGCTACGTAACCGCAACTTCAGAACACCTTTTTCAATCGATTGGCCCAAAAAGGTGATGAGGAGAAGCGATGGTGGTTAGATGCCCTTTCTTTCAGGCATCGGCATGGCGGCACCGCCGCGCGCACGATGCCTGTCACTCGTCCGTCCCCGGGTCCAACGACGGGGAAACAACTTGTTGCGGGACGGGACCGGTTGACGGTTAACACTGATAGCATCTGATGTGAGCACGTTCTTCTTCTTATTTAGAGAATGTAATCATCAGGTAATAACCACTTAATCTCATTATTTGCGGTTCTTACGAAAAACGTTGCCCGGGAGGGCCCGCTCGGCGGCGTGGTAAACGATGTGAGGGTTAAAGCGGAACTTCATGGCGCTCCACCGTCGACCGGGACTTCTTTTGGCGATGTGTAGGGTATGGAAAGCGATGCGATGCGAATGGTGAAGAGTCGGACGAAATTCTTAACCGCTTCGATGGCAATCTTCTTACCCGGGACGACGACTTTCCGACATTTTTCCCCGCTACTCACTCACTCACGAGGTACCGACAGGGCTCAGTTCTTTATTTCCTCCGTCGGATCGGTTGGCGGTGGACGTGTTTCGAACATATTTTATTAAATATACATAAATTCTGCGTCCGACAATCCGTTTGGAAACCCAATGCGAAATGCGACGAGAGGGAAGGGGGCACGCTGGTTCCGGAGAGGAGAGGTGACAAGCCTTGTCCAAAACGTTTGCGTTGTTTTCTGTCGTTTTTTTTGCAGTGTGTAGGACCTCACTTAGATGCAAAAAAGGATGAAAAGCAACGTGCGAAATGTGTGCTACTCGAGGGATGGATAAATGTCTGGGACGAGTGTGTGTGTGTGTGACGGCAGGGAAGATAAAACGATCGTTCATATGTTATGCTGAGGTTTTGTGGCGTCGTCGGTCTCCGGTGCACGGTGGTGGTGTGTGACCGTGGTGTGGCGGTTAAGCTTGTTATTATGTTTCATTTCGATGAAGAATGAACAGAACGAGACACACGAGAGAAGCAACCAAGAAGCGAAAGATATGGTCAACGAGCATAAAACGTGACAAGAAGCACTGCACGTTTGGGTCCTCGCCTGCACCCCTTGGGTCAGCTGGTCGGTGGTCAGACTGGGCTTTACTTCTTTAAAGCGAGGAGCACTACTCTCGATCACGCTAAAACCCAAACCGTTTGCAATCGAAACACCAGAAGCCAATTGAAGGTGCAGTAGTCGTCGAAGCATGATGCGCACCTTCATGCCGGTGAAGAAGAAGGATGCAGCTCTGTGGACCACAATTTGGCTGTGGCTACCGGTTGGCCACTTGATATGCGAATTTCGAGTGTTGAATTGGATGCTACTGGAGAGCATGAAACTTGATGCCGCCAATGCAAGGCAACGGACCGGTCGTTATGAGATGCACAACACGCAATGATTAACTTAAGACGGGTAAGACATACGGTTTTGTTCTCAACGCCGTGAACTCTGGATACTATGGTCTAATATTTTGAATTTCGTTTTAGAGTTGCGTAGAATTCTCGAAAAATATGTAACGGCAGACAATGAAGAATTAGCTTGAAAAATGGAAAACACCGGTAGCCTGACGATTTGACACACACCGCCCAGAGAAAAGAAGTCAAACAGGATCGACTAGCACCGCCACCGGGTCCCTTGCACCATGCAGAATGTTGAGTTTATTAGTTGCCGGCTAGGTGACACTCCCCGTGTTGTGCTGCCTGATTTGGAGAAACATTTGGAGAAGGAAAGGTTACGGCTGTCAAGATATTAGGGTAGGCTAAGCCTTGGTTTGAGATGCGGTCCTGTGGATATTTGCGGGGCCGTTGTCAAAACGTCGAAACACCGAAACGATCAGAGGAAGGCACCTATGTGTACGGTAAAGACATTGCGACGACATTGTGAGGTTTTGAAAAGATTGGGCTGCGGACTTACATTGACGATGAAACTACAAACGCAAGATGTAGCACACGTGGACAGAATGGTGGAAGCGGACCATAACAACGATAACTGTCTGTACGTGTCCACCGTAGCACCACCACAACACCGGTGCTCCATTTCCCTGCTGTTCGGAGTGAAAATAACCTCCAAAGTTGTCGCTCTCACCTGGGTGCAGATATCCGTAAAACCCAGCGTCCTTCCGATGGCAGGCAACGCCAAACGTTCCAAATCTATGCCGGTAGCAAACGTTTGTGGCCCTGCAAGGCAGGCAGCACCGTGTTACGAATGACAGTAGCGAATGGCAGCCTTCCCATAGTGCACCCGGAGGGCATGGAGCGGGGGTAAACCTCGGTCCCGGAAAGATGGAATGCAGTGTCATAATTTCGTAAGATGCAATTTTGGCTAGTGGCTAGGTAGCGGACAAGAACGAATGCGCGGGTAGTAAGAGTGCGGAAGGAGCATTGTTTGTGCAGCGCTATTTGTTAGATCGAACGCTAGGAACAAATTTGGTAGTATAGGGCCTCTAGGTCTTTCTGCGTGTCTCTGTGTGTGTTTTTGTCTCAGTGTCTCAGTGTGACACCAAATGGCACCTTGGAGAGATGTGGCAAGAAAACAGTCGGTCACGACACTAAAGCCACACGATAGAATCTCCGTACGACGGAAAGGGGAAGTTTGAAGGTAGATACACGGGCGATACAAAACCCGTCAACGAACCGGCAACCACACACTTCGGTTCCCGCAACACCGGGTCTAATGTTTCACCCGTTCAGCAGCATGAACGGAGGACAAGTGTGTGACAGCGTCAGCACTGGAAGCCGAAGCCGGGTTGAGAAAACGGGGTAGTGAGGTCACATTTTTGTGGTTTATTCTTACGGTCTTATGCAATCCCTTCAATCCACCCTCAATGCCACCCCGTAGTAGTAAGAAGCATTGCTGCTGGCTTGCCTTCCACCGCCACGGTTGTGGAACATTGTGATTTGGGGTTGTTCCTCTTCGTTGTGTTTTGATAGTCGTAGGTTTATGTGTCATTTTTCTCTCATTTTCACACCGAGTGTGTGGAATACACACAAGGACGGAGTATTAGCAAAAAAACAGCACGGTGTCGGGTTTGGTGTTTCGGAGCGGGGGGGAGTTGGATGGTAATGTAACGAGTTTGCGGAACCGGGCATTCTTGTGTTCCATTTCGGTCAGCAGTCGACCGGTGTATTTTCGGGCTTATGGCACCGGACCTGGCAACCGTGCTACGCAATCACGGGGTATTGGTTCCATCGTGTTCGGTCGAGTTGGTTAGGGAATTGGATACGATTTGGAAGAAACCCCTGAATGTAGGCAATCTTTTTAGTGAAACGCAAAGGCACAGAGAGGGGATTCTTGGCCGGGGGGGTGGGGTGGTTTGTGTGCCGGAAGGCTACCCGGTTTATTGAAAAGAAAGTACGGTAATCTTCAGGTATGAAGTGCAGAGAAAGGGGCGCAGTTCAGGGAGAAAGAATCATTTCAATTATGGTTCGAAATGTCACTCGTACACAGGCTCGATTGGCTAGATCTTTTAGCTAGAAATGGGTAAATTGGGAAGTAGTAGATAATGGAAGTTTGGCTGGAAGGATTCTCCTTCTGTTCTAGAACCAAACTATGGCTAAGAGCTTAGCAGAAAGGTAGAATAAGGAAATAAGAGGTTCCTGTGTTGAGAGTTGCATAGTCTTCAAGGGCTTTTAACATACCCGCCTGAAAGTATGCAACACGCCAAGCTATATTGTCTTATTAGACTACTGACAGTAATTTACTCCGGTCAGTTTGTTTAGCTTTGGTAAACAATGCAGTTTATTGGGATAATTTTACAACCTACTGGTAAACATATTACATAGGCTTGTGAAATTAAATCATCGTTAGCGTGTGTGCTCACTTGATCGTCGTTCGATTACCAGCTGAAATGTACATCAACTGTCCGGAGCTGCGCTAACCAAGTTTAGGTCGCCTCGCGGCCCATACGATCTAATCACTACCATGTTGCTAATGGCGAATTATGTGTTATGTCGTGTGCATAATCGAGTGTAAAATCAATTTCGCAACTATTAGACCGGATTCGCATGAATCAATCATACACGCGCGTGTGTGTGTGTTTGTATAATCCATTGCAGTTTGCAACCGTGGTGAAGGTGTATTCGTTGGAATCGGATTGAGCTGAACGGTGTTTACATTCGGTGGTGTTTTCGGCCCCTGGCAGCAGGAAGTAGCGGTGGTTCGAGATTGTGCAGTGCTGATAAGGTGATGGACAGCATAGTTGGATCCGGAGTGGGTTATGTAGGCCTTTCATTAGTCAACATCAAACGACATTTGTTCGCAATTTTGAATGACATCCTTTTACGTTGGTGTGTATTTAACTTTTCCGTTTCTGAGGCGTATGAGGCTTTTGTTTAATCTACTCCAGCGTTGCGGGCACCTCGCAGGCACACAAACGCACGCGCGTCCTTGTTGTATCGCTTTTGTTCTTGTTGCATCGATCGGTGCTATTGGTGGATGGGTTTGTCCAGTAAATTGAATGCGTTAGAGGAAGTAAATGAGTACTATTTGAGTTCGGCAGTACCTAGCCGAGTGCCGCTAGTATCGAACCAGGTAATCTGTAACTAAATTGACTGATGCTTGCCTGTAAGTTGCAAGTTTTGCATTTTCAATAGCAGTAATCTGTTATCTGGTACGATGAATGCCGGATACACCCACAGCATGCAGGGTGTGCATTCATGGTGAAAGCTTCGTTTCTTATCTCGAAGCACATCCCCTGCGTGGTGGACGGCCGGAGAATGTAATGCTTTGTGATAGTCATCGATTCGGCCCGGGGCGAGTCTGATAACTGAAACAGCAGGAGCTTCAATGTGAGAGCGGGGCGAGTCGCCGTATCGAGAATGGGGAAGTTATCGATCAGATCAAAACTTGAGGTTTAATTAGTGTAATGGAACGAATGATGCTTTGTTCGTTTAGGATGTACAGTGCCATCAAGGATGAGGTTTCGTGATTGATTTTTCGTTTGGAGTTCCTTTTTTGGCTTTCTAAGGGAAGATTCTTGCTACGGGAAAGGAGCTTTATTATAAGCATGATATTGTCATTCGACAAATCACAAGTGAGTTGATAACAGGGTGAATCCGCCTGCAAATATGCAATATGTTGAGGAAATAGAAAAGCAAGATTTGTCTGTCTGCAATTTTTGTTCTCTGTTGGAATTTCTGATTAAAATTATAATTTGGTAACGACCAGTAGTTTTCAAATCCCACAACGTATTACAGCCTGTAACATGACACAACGATCGCACACTCTATAATTCGAAAAGCCTAAAGTTATGCAATTTGTCGAGCAAAGGCTCCGTAATACATTAAAAGTTCGGGATTTTTTCCCATAAACATAAAATTAAACGAAGTGATGTTTGATAGCTATCCTTCAGCGTTAAAAAATCCCAATCGTCTTTGCGAAAAGGTATAAAGCAGCGGCATTTGATGTGCTTTGTAGTATAAGTATCCGAAAGGTACTTGCCCGTTCGTAGAATGTGACATTGTAATTAACAACAGTAGCAACAGTTTCGCGTTTTACTTTCATCATGCGGAGCATTAAAATCGACCTGAGCGAGTTGCCGCTAAGTGCCTTTTTTCTCGTTTTTGGCGTTGCTGCGATCCTCATCAAAGAAGTGGCAGTTTATGGCATTCGCCAAAAAAGCGTCAGACGCTAATGAAGTGGAAGTGTTTTGGGTGAATTCTTTTTTTTTCATAATACCGCGTTGAAGTTACTGCCGTTTTGAGTACGGTGCAACGTAACAAACGGCCGAAAAAGTGCATTGGTGGCAGTAAAACTAAGCACATGGGTGCTTTCAAAAATCAAAACAGGATGCTTTTGTGCACCCACCGTTATCGCTGCTCATCACATTTCCCGTGGGATTTCAACCCGAACCCGAGGTGGTTTGTCGAGGTTGTGTAGAAAATTGCATTGGCGCTACCGCATGTGATAACGAACTGGTAGGAACGGCGAGGTCACGTTAAAGCGATCCGGTTTTTATTTTCAAAACACCCTTGCCCTTTGCCACACTTTAATGTAGCCTTCTAGTGTCTTCTGTTTTGGTCTGTCCCTATGCTTTTAATGAGTGACGTGAACTCGGCTGGTCGTTGGCTGACGTGCAAGTTGTTTTTTGGAGGATGGTCTTAATTGGAACCGTGAGGTTTAGATCCTCACTGCAACATCTCTCACTGCACATATAAATAGATATAAAAAGGAAAAAAAAAATTCCGTCTATGAAAAGCGTAAATACCGCGCCTGTTTGTGTATCCCATTACTCATGATTACACTCTGATGAACTCGGCCTCGAAAACTGTCGCGTCGATTTTGCTGATCATTTATGATATCCAGGTCGCTCCGCACCCCGGTCCCCGTGAAATGGGTTTGGGAGATGCACCGAAAAAGTTGATAAATCTAAATAAACCCATTCGAGTGGAATACAGCGGGACTGAGGGATGCGATGGTAAAACGGCGAGGCAGAGTACGAGAATGATTGCAAAATTCGGGCTGATTCGGATTGCAACAACTGCAACGCAATCGCTTCAAGTGTGTGTGGTTGTGATGAACTACTGCGCCTCACAATGATGCATAATACCAAACTGTGTAGCCTCCTGTCTGTATGCAAAATGCATAAAAACCCAGCCCAGCCATGATGCTCTATTTAATTTCGGCACCGATGAATCTCACGCATATTTCCTCGGCCGTGGATGCGACAGGTGAGCCACACAGCCAGTGCGGGCAGAGACGATGGCAGTGTTGGATGATAATGATATGGCGCCTCCGATCACTCCGTGTTTTTTGTCCCACCCTCTCTGGCGTTGCAAAACCCATCGTTTGCCATCGTGTGTGTATGGGTTTTTTTGTGAAATGAGTCGATTTTCGACGATGATTTATGCCTCGCCGGTGAAGTGCTGTTCGAAAATGGCATGCACGGTTGCGCTGTGGAAGATCGCAACTCACGGTTGCATTCGTGCTGCACTCATAATGAGGAGAGGGTTTTTGGAAGCTTTTTTTTTGTGTTTTGTTTTGCCCGTTTTATTTCCCCATCCCGCTGTCGGTCGTCGGCTGTTTTGGCCAAAGTATAATGTGGCATTGATGCGTATGCGACCAGGTGCCTCAGTTTGTGGATGCAAAAACCGACATTTACCCGGACGAAAGTATCATCACTGTCATTTCGGGTGAGAATGTGTCGTCCTATAGCTGTGGGCGCTATGGAGCGAGTGTATCTTTTGGTATCACATTATTTTTCATCTATTCATATGTAAAGATTGATTTAAAGTTGCTCTAAGTCCTTTAAACTGTAGACGACAGTATTACAGATTGCATGAAATGATAAATTTATGAGTTCTTAGTTTATTTGCCATCTCTCAATACTATCAAATAGCTAATCATATCTCTGGGTTCCACAAGAATTTCACAATTCTCTTTCATTTTGGAACAAAATTAATATTGTTATGGAATATTCTGGTAATTACCCCGTGGACATTCATCTAATAATTGAAAACCATCTCTATGTGCATCGGGATTGTGAGTTATAACACAAAGAAGATCGTAAAGAGAAACTCTAATTTAGGCCTCCATTTCCCAATCTATTAGAACATGTCTAAGAATTAAACCCCTTATTCGGAGGATGTCTTACCTTATACTTAATTATTGTGTATTACGTCCGTATTTTGACAGAGAAGTAGGATGACTTATATCCAAATTTTTATTGAATTCCTCCGAACGATCTTACAAAGTCTCTCTAATGCCTCGACTCGAGATCAAAATATTTTAAAGCTATAACATGGACTAATAGAGCCACAACAAGTAGTTATTCGTGGAATCTTCGTGGAGTTGGGCTTAAAATTGTTTGGCCTATGACAGTAAAATGCTTTTTTACAAATTTTGTTTTATTCAACATACATCCCTTCAAGGCTACCATTTCTGTAGTAGTATTTGTTCTTTACCACAAAAAAGTCCTCAGTTGATGTGATCACTTCTTCATCCGACGAAAATGTCTTCGAAGCGAGCATCCTTTTGAGATCTGGGAAAAGGAAATAGTCGCTAGGAGCCAGATCTGGGGAATACGATGGATGGGAAAGCAATTCGTAGTGTAATTAATGAATTTTTGCCATTGTTTTTACTGATTTGTGGCACGGTGCGTTTTCTTGACGAAACAAAATTTATTTTTTCTTCAAATGTGGCCGTTTTTGGTGGTTTCGTCCTTAAAAACGCTCGGATAACTTGATATAGAAGTCGTTAATGATCATTCCGTTCTCAAGATAATCGATGAAGATAATTCCTTGCGAATCTCAAAAAACTGACGCCATAACCTTGCCAGCTGATTGTTGCGTTTTCCCCCGCTTTGGAGCAGGTTCATCGCGTCCAGTCCACTCGGATGACTGTCTATTGGACTTTGGAGTGAAGTGGAGAAGCCAAGACTCATCCATGGTAACATATCGACGCAAAAACTCGGATTTATTTCGCTTAAACAGCCCCAAACACTGCTCCGAATCATCAATTCGTTGGTGTTTTTGGTCAAATGTAAGCTCACGTGGCAGCCATTTTGCACAAAGCTTTCTCATATCCAAATACTCGTGAACGATATGTCCAACACGTTTCTTAGACATCTTTAGGGTGTCAGCTATCTCGATCAACTTCACATTACGGTTGGTTTTAATAATTTTGTGGATGTTTTTTAATGTTTTCTTCTGTAACTCCCTATTTTGGTCGTCCACTGTGTTCACCGTCCTCAGAGCTCATTTCACCACATTTAAATTCAGCATAACAATATTTGATGGTTGATTTTGGCGGAGCAGCGTCCAAAAACTCTTCATCAAGCCAATTTTTGGCTTTAATTGCATTTTTCCCTTCAAAAAGCAATAACTTATTATCACGCGAAATTCCTTCTTTTCCTTGATTACTCAAAACACAAAAGTTGCGTCACACAAAATGCTCTAGCCTACTAGATTATTGTCCGCGTGCTGTCAAATTTTGACAGAAGTCATTTGAAGGATGGTACAAACTAAAACTAATATGGATTTAAATCTTCTAGCACGATCTATCTGTTAGGCCAAACAATTATCAGCCGACCTGTTACTTACTTTCCGATTAATCGATAGTTCGTTCAAGAAAATCCTGTGAAAAACAACGATTGGCTGACGGAATATTAAGCAAGTTCTGAGTACATGAAGGATTTCGACTACTTCTGCGATTCGGAGAACTATAAGATCAATTCTTCAGCTGTGCAACTCAAGTAGAATATTAATGTGAACAAATTATACACACGTAACGATGCAATGCGTACCACCGGTTAACACCCCATTGAAACTAGTTCCATTTAACGTGCCACGGCTATTTTCCGCCCCGTAAAGAGAAAACTTAAACCTTAACTACCTGCCTGCACCTGTTCATCAAGATGTCACCATTAATGTTTCCGCACATAGGTTTGTTTTGCAGTGCATTAAAACTGACACGGCGGCCATATCTGTTGATTTAATGAAGCGCAAAAACTGGCACCCCGAGAGGTGCCTGCGAACTAATTTGCACCCCTTACACACCCCTCGGTTCGATTGGTGATGAAAAGTTATATGTTTAGTGTGTGTTTATAAACATGAAAACATGCCAGCGAATGTCTTTAGGCGTACGGAAACAAGTTTACCGGGCAGCTTGCGTTGCGGATGTAATTGTAGTAATAAAACACAAGTAATGAAATGAAAGTGCAGTCGGTAGCGGCAGCAGTTGGTTGGTCCTTCCTCCGTTAACTTGGTTGGTAAATGTGTGTGTGATGTTTGCTCATTAGTAGAAACACGCGCATTTACACCAAACTTAAGGCACACTCGAACGAGAACATCGTCTTTTTATCGACGTTCTTGGGTCCTAGTGGCATGCCCCCGTCATCATCATCATCATCATCATTTTCCCTGTTCCTGGTCAAGCCTTGGACAGACAACGAAGTGATCGTATAGGGAGGGGTTTGGTTTTGCGTGCCAAGCTCATCAATCGGTCTTCGCGGTTCGGCTTCTTTCGCGCGTTTATGGACAATTTTTATTGCGTTTTTGGTTGGGTCATTTTTATTCCCTGTGGGCGCGCGCGTTTGGTGTTGTGCAGTGCTTAATTGCCGATTTGCTCGGCGGGCATATTTCTTGAGCTTGTTAGAAATCATTATGCTGCTGGTAGTAGAAGGACCGGTTAGGAGAAATGGAGACATGCGATGTAAGGCTGCAGGGCAGAAGAAAACCTTCTCTATCGTGTAAAGCTCAGACGGTGCGATGCGTTGTAATAGAAGCGCAACCGCGAGTGGCACCAATTAATCCTGCTGCCAAACCCGATGCAATCGAAGTTGGCGATGCTGATGATCGTGGCACTTTTTTATGGCTTTCCCCGCGCTTTGTGACAGTATTTTCTGAACATCTGAAGCAGGAGAAAAAGTCCACTGATCGTTTGATTTTTCAACTTAATTAAAAACGAAGAATTTATTACGACTCTTTATCTCGTGATCGCGTACCCTGCTCTCAGGGGATGGGGGAGACGAAGGTAGGCAATGCCTGCCGCCGGACCTCCGGAGAGAAAATGGTTCCAATTTTCACACTCCTACCTCATACTTCACCAGTCTGCACCCCCCTCCAAAAAAAAAAAACGCGATTGCGATTGCAAACCATTCGCGAAGGTTTGTGAAGGAAGCATAAAATGAGGTGATTATTTCCTTCTTTCACCGCTGCCGCCATCGCCGGCGGCAAGTCCGCGAAGGAGAGAAGGGAAATATGACGGAGGCCAACAGAAAGCATGCATTTTTCACATCCCCAACAACAATCGTAATGCATCCACCCGATGGAACGGCAATTGAGAGTAGAATTTTTGGAGGCCCCCCACCCCATTTTTGTTCGACGTTATCACCTTCGGATCGGACGTTTTTTGGGTGCAAAAGGTAAACCAGCCAAAAAGAAAAGGTGTATAAAATTACAAACCCCGACAACAACCGGTTCGATAACTTATGATTACCAACTTCTCACTCATCTTCGAGTATATTGGCAAAACGTGAAACGGGAAACAAAACCGTCGGCCACATCACCACCGACTGGCGCTGGCACATCAGTTTTTGTGTGCTGCACATAAAAACATTGCCCGCACTGTGTGGTGTGTGGTACAGATGATTGTAAATTAGGGTGGTATCGCGGTGTGTATGATTTAAATTTTTTGGACTTTTCTCGCTCCTTTCCACAGTTCATCATTTTCCCTTGCCAGCCGAGCTGCTTAAGCTTCTTCTTTCGCCGCACGCACTCCTTTTCGCCTGATAATTATGATCCAACCCGTGGTACGGTTAAGATTAATCGATAACCATTTGTAAGGAACGCTCGTTGGATTGCTTCGGTTCGGTTCGTGTTGCATGCTGGTGGATCGATCCGATCTTGCAACCTTTCGGTGGTGCACCCCCCCACCGTGTGTGTGCGTTATACATTGTAGCAGCGCACTGAAAAAATAATCGCGGGACACGAAAAACACCTCAAATGACGACATGATGACCGATGCCACCGTCCTCCATTATCACCTCTTGGATTCCTCCGCTTCAAACCTCACACACCCCGACCGATGGAACCAGTTTTTCCGGAGAACCAGTTCCTGTTCTACGCCGTGCGTTGTGGGATCCGGGTCAGGTCGATTACTACTGGAGGATGATTTTGATGCCAAACAAAAATCACTCCCCTGCAAATCACTGTCCCACCAGTGTGACGTTTAAGTAATCATTTTCGCAAATCGTCAAGTTAATGGTTTTTGTGTGTGGGAACTCCAAACGAAATGGATCAAAAGGACCGTCTTTTACCTTAAGTAGTACACCCAGTTCTAGTATTCCCTCCTTTTGCGAGATGGTTGTATTAGGTGATGATTTTTTTTTGTGCAGCCGGTTTTTTGGGGGGTGGCCCACTATATGGCCCTCGGTACCGAGGAGGTTTTCCGGACAAAAACTTACCCAACATCAAATCAACCTTCCCTACTCTAATTCTCTCCCATCTCCTTTGGCAATCCGAAAACCCCGTGAAATGTCGCTTCTCCTTCGCGTTTGATCGTGAGCGTAAAATTCCCTCCGGGAGCGGGAAACCGTTTATGTCCTTTGATTAATATCCTTCAATTATTATCATCATCATCATCTTCTGGCTGCTGCTGCGGGTGCGGGTTTCCACCATGCCCATCGGAGGAAAGACGGATTGCAACCCGAACTCCCGACTGTTGGTAAGGGGAAAAGATTGGTGTCCTTTTTAGTGTTTTCTATCATCGGCAAACGTAAACCCTGCGACATCAATCCTCGGGAAAAAGGTTGAAATTACCGAAAGTGCTATGACGGTTCTCCTTTTTTTTCCCATCCCACAACCAATTTGCTCGTCCCCTCTGCTTATGCCTTGCACCTAACGGGGCGAATCTGCTGCTTGTTGTGCATGACCGGTGGACCAAACGTCGCTCGATTTAGGACATTCGGTTCGTTTTTTTTTTCCTCGGAGACAATTTTGTGGACAAGGTTTTGTGGTTTTGTGTTTCGTAAATGTGTGTACGTATTCACGGAAGTTTCCCTCACCAGAGAACATGACCGTGCGCGGTCATGGGGCGAAAAATGGTCTTAGAACGAAGGGAAAGCACCGACAATTCCAGGCAGAAGCCGTACGAAAATCAGGATGATTAATTAATTAAAAACGTTCAACAAGACGGAAGAAGTAGCAATGGTCGGCCAGCCATCCCCCCGGAGGACGACGGAAGCTGTTGAATGATGGCGTTCCGTTTACTGTGGATGATGGCTTGATCTTGCCCTGCCTAATGTACAGCTTCTACAACGTAATCTACGATTTTGTTAAGATATATTTCCATCCCATCGGGTGTGGTGGGTATGGTTGGGCAGATAGATAAATGGTCCCCGTCCCCGGAAAATGCGGTCGAATGGATCGCTGTGGACGAAACATATTGAATTTTGGGGCAACTTTTCTGGCAACGTGCTTCTACGTGCTGTGCAAAAGTGGACCGTAACGAGCATGAGTTGTGTGAGGATATTGTAATTGCTTAATGCGATATCGATCGGACCCGGATTGCTGCGGCATCAGGTAGATTGAAGATGGACATTGAGAGGGAAAAAAATAAGAAATCATCCTCCATTACTAAGGGGGGCGGGAGAGCGTGCCTGTGATGCGCTTGTGTGGCAGAAAACTGAGAACCTGCTCCTGCTCCCAGACGAGGAGGTGGTTGGCATCGGAAATATGATGAAGCGTGTATTGAGTAGAAAGTAATACCGTCATAATTTTATCTCCATTTCCGAATGGGCAATGGGCCGGCGTGTCCAGGAAAGGCAAGAACCGTTGTTGGCGTTGTACAATAGCGAAAGCCTGTTTTTGCCGCTACCTTATCAACGAGCGAGGTATGAAATATGCAAGAAATTGTATAATTTAAATATTAATTTATAACACGAAGCAACGGAAGGAGCAAGCACGCGGTGTAGTAAGCAAAGGGACGCAGTGAGGTGACTCTATCAAGATGACTGCATCGCAACAGTAACAGAGATTTATCAGGTGTTTAAGAATCGGGAAGAGTGCGTGCGCTTGCGAAGGTATGGCCCGCAAGACGTCTGGTAAAATATCTTTCCCGATAATCAACGACAACGTAATAAATTGAAAAATTAACGAATTGCTCTTGTCTCTGGGGAGTAGAAACTTTTTGCTAGCCGGTCGTTCCCGGTGGCTAGAGATGATTGGTCATTGTTTTGTGAGAGGATCGCAAGCAATCGTGTGCAGTCGCATATAATTCCCCAGGTGACGTTTCTTGGCGAGAAACGATTCAATAAGCTCTTAACGAGATAGATTTGCTAGACGGATAGTATGCTTGCAGGGGTTTTGCCTGTGCAGATTGCATACTTTAAGGGGCTTATGAGTGACACGGTCACTGCAAAGTGTGCATTTTTGCATAACAACCTGTTTAAGAAAGCGTTCTTAAGTAGCTTGTTAAGCCGTGTCGCCTGGGTCGCCTGGGTTCGGAAGGCAACCGTTCCATTAGCAGGTTTCTTACCCGGGCGGGTATTTATTGTGCAGATGTGTGGTAACATTATCCTTCGCCGCCACGATAAGATCGCGCAATAATTCTTTACCTCGCCGCGCTATGCCTACACAGAGAGTGGAATTAATTTAGTTGTTTCTTAAGAGCCTGCGAGAGAAGACACTCTCGTTTGGCATGCAAAGAAGCAAGCAAATTATGATGATGGAGTACTGTTTTGAGTGAAAAAAGTGGAAACTAATAGCACAGCTTACTAGGATTGTTTTGCGCGGTTGTGTATTCCGTTTCCTTGCGATCGTATTATGCATTAGCTATGTTCAATGGCCCCAATAAGCTGCTGGTAGCTGTACCTTCCTAACCAGCTGTTAACGCTACTCGTGCCTTAACCCAACGCGGATAAATCCTTGCCGAAATCTGTGGCAAAACTTACAACCATCAATTTATGGATTTATTTGTAATCCCGCGTAACACGGTCTCGGAACCGTTTTCTCACACTTCCGGTACGAGCCCCGGTATCCGGGGTTATTGTGACCCCGGCGCGGGATCGCTAGTGGGGAAAGCATTTGCATCAAATTAATTAGTGAAATTCTCACCAAAGTAAGGCAGAACAGCGGTCCACAGAGAGCGGTAGAGGAAGGAGGTGGAAGGTAAAACAACAAAACACAGGGGTGAACCATAAAATTGTGAATGCGAAAACACCGTGTACTACTACCTCCCTCCCCAAACTTCCAACGGTAGCCAAGTGGAATCTGTGGTGCTCATCATCGGCCGCGCCTAGGTGTGCGAGCAGTAAAAAGTCCGCGAAAGGCAACGGAAATTGTGGCGCGTAAGAGTGCGTCATTAAAATTTTATAATTAAATCTCACCTAAACGGAAGTGGTAGCGGGACTACTGGGTGGGAACCGATGATGAAGGGGAAGCATGCTGCGGGAGCCTGGCGGACAGAGAAAGTTTTTGTGTATAATTTTATTCTCCAACCGCGGGGTATACCGCGGGTACTACTACCGGTATCGGTCCCGGACGGTTCTTATTCCGACGAAAAATCCTTTCTTTCAGGGGACAGATGAAATAGACGAACAAATGGAAACCCTTTTGGTGGAAGGCTTAAGTAGCCTACTTGGGTGTTTTTTTTTCCGTGTTGTTGGTTAGGTAAGAGATTAAGATAGGTCGAAGGGCACGCCAAGGATGTTACCGGGATTTTTTTTTTATTGTGTTGCGGATTGGTTTGAAAATGAAAAACCAAAGGTAATGAAAGTCACTGCAAGTAGAAAAATATGTTTCTAACATTAACACTATTTATGCAGAAATTGTATTTTTGTTTGACTCACAATAAACAATCCCAGATGGGTCCCACCATAACTTTGTAGCTCTAATAATATATTGATGTTTGACTTAAAAAAAATTCTAATATATTTTTATCACAAAGATTTACATCCTTCAAAAATGAAGCGAAAAAACAATCGTTAAAAATGGCCGCCATTACACGACCCAAACATGGCCGCCCCTAAAGTGACGAGTTCTCTTCTTCCCCTTATGTTTTTCTTTTCCGGTTGAAAAGCTTGGCGAAAAAAGTGCGTGCAGTGCAACATGGGGTTTGCCATCCTGCCATTCCCGCATTCGCCAATTGCACAAATCCAGTGTTTGCCTGCAGCTGCAGCCACCAAAACCCAGGTCCCAAGGGGTGGGAGTTCCCATTCTCACCCCTCATTAAAAAGCGTCCAGTGTGGTGCACAGCGATGTGCAACACATGCACGCCCTAATGATACGCCCGTGTGCAGGCTGTTACGTGTGTTGGGTTGGGTCTTTTTTTTCCTTTTTCCTTCTATAATTCCCTGGGATGATTTTTGCACAGGCAGCACACACTTGCACGAAGGAGCGACGCCATCATTTTGTGCTCCAAATGGTCACACACACCCCACATGCTGTGTGCCATACGGTGCATTTTCTATCGGCATATATGTGTGAGTGTGTGTGGGTAAAGGCGGGAGATGTTTTCCTTGCCGTTTGTTTCTTTTCCTTGAGAGATTTTTCCACACTCCATGCACGCTTGCAGATGCAGTTTTGTGTGTGTGTGTGAGTGTTCCACGCATGACGTAACGGGAAGAAAATAGGGAGATCTCGCGGAAAATTCCAACTGTTCTTTACTCCGACGTCGCTTCGTATGTTGTTGTAGTCCTTTGCTTCATGCTTACCAGCCGCCAGTACGCGTTCATTCGATCGCAAGAAGTAGGTGGACACTTATTGCGATCTTTTGCCGCATTTCTTTGAACATTTCCATTTTCCACCCTGGTGTCTTTTATATTTCTGCACCCCGTATCTCTTCGGCACACCCTTCCAATGGTTGATCGAATACACCAGCAAAAACCCTTTAGCGAACTATTTGTCCGTTGGTTTATATACGTGTGGGGTTGTGGGTTTTTGCTTAGTAGGCGGAGGGTTTTTATAGTACAAAAAGAAAAAAGAGGAATTACACAACCCTCAAGACAAACGACAACTTCACGGGGAGGGTTTTGGTTCAATTGCATCTTGTTCGAAAGAGCAGTACCGCTTCTTTGGTTGAAGAAGTGTGAAAGAGTGTCACAGAAAAAGGGGGACTTGACGTGAGTGCAAAACTGCATACGTGTTAATCGGACCGTGCACAATGGTTTTGAGGATGATGATGATGATGATGATGATGATGATGAACATGTTAGAGAATGGAAATGAAGCCAGGAATTTACGCATAAAAATTCACATCTCCTTCCTTCTTTGTTGTGCATTCGCGAATCTGGAATTACGATCCTTTTTATCGCTCGTATGTATGCGTGTGTGTGTGTGTGTGGCTTGCAGCATTGAGCAATAGAGGGGACACATCTGGATCAGTGTAAGTAGCAGAACAAAGCCGATGCAGCTGGTGGTTAGTACACCAAGGGGGGGAAGTAAGCGCACCGGGAAAATATTCTTCATCGCCGCACATTTGTTTTATTTCACATTCTTTATGCTTCTGCCATCTTTTTTTTACTGTTTGATGCATTTGTTTTACGAGAGAGAGAGGGAGAGAAGAGGTGAGAAAGAGAAAAATAAAAATAAGAAAGAAACTTCCTGTTTGATGCATCTTTTCCATCTTGTTTTTTGTTTTTTGTTTTTGTTTGCATCCCGTACACATGCATCGGTGCATCGGTTCCCCCGGGACTGTTTGTAGGCATTGGCAGGATTTGCGGAACTGCACACGAGGACTCCCTGTAAGGATGAATCGAGGGGGGGGGGGAGTGTTGATGATGGAGGTGGCCCGGATCATCTCCCCCGAATGGGTGGGCGGTGGGCGGTAAGAGAGTGCTTGAAACATGGTGTTTACATGGCCACCGCGCTCGTTTGCCGTTTGAAAGTAGTTAAGAAAGGTGCAAAAAAGTGAAAGAAAAACGTAACATAGAAAAGATTCTCGATACACACCGTACAGGAAAGGAGGAACTCTAGTGCGTGCGTGTGTGTAATGTCCAGGAATTATGAGGTGGGATCGTATGGAAAGAAAATGGAAAAATGATTGTTGCATATGGAGGAAAAAGGCCGGACGAAGTGTGGGTGACTTGGATGGGCGCTTTATGGGGTTGTTTGTTGGTGGGTGGTGGTATCCTCGGGAAGGGAGAACTTCCCCGGCCGCAAGGGAATCCATTTCCAGCCCTGAGAATGCAATTTGTTCGGCGAAGAGGAGAAAAAAAAGTGTTGATAGATGGAAAGTTTTCCGACCAAACCGTAACGTCCAGCACAGTTTTCTTCGCTGTTCTCCCGTTTTCCTCACCTCCCACCTTTCCTCATTTATGAAGTGCAGTTATGAAGGGCAGTAGACCGGGGAAAAGGGCCGACCAACAATTCGCCCCGTAGATGGGGGGTTTTCCTTTTGCCGCATAAAACCTACCCACGTGTGTGTGTGTGTGTTTCTGCGTGGGGGGAGGGGGGGAGGAGGCCGAGGAAAAGCATCCACTGTGCCGGGCCGGTGCATGATGACTTACATAAGCAGGAAGGAGCCGGATTTCACCATGTGAGTGTTTATGTGCACATGTGATTAAGGTTATGTTGGCCACCTGCTAGCAAAGCGCTGGGCAAAGTATTATGAGCGAGAATATATACTAGAAGTGTGTGTGTGTGTGCTGTGCTGTGCTTCGGGGGTTGATAGGGCTTCCCACTCTATTTCTTTAACCTCACCCCTTTGGGAGGTTCTGGGGCGGGGGTATTCCTAATGCACACATGCACACCATGCACACATTTGCCGTGAAGTGTAATGATATTTGATACGCGTCTTTAGGTTGGAGGTCGGAAGGGGGTGTAGGCTCTTCGCTCTCGAGAAGAGTTCCTTGGAGATTACAACTTGCTGTAGACGGGAAAGTCGCCATGCATGTGTGTGCGTTGCTAGCTGCTAGCTGCTGTCTTGCAGCATGGAATGTGCGTAATTATGTGTGTCCTAAGCCATCACACCGACACATTTGAAGGTACAGAGCAGCATACATACTCTCACTACCAACTTGGAACGGAATGTTTCTATTGGGGCAAGGAAAAAAATATTTTGCTTACACCGTAAAGCAAAGGGCCCCTAAGTATGCATGCATTTTCCGGTTGCATTGGTCTCTCTCTCTTTCACACTCTTTTTCTATATTTCCCTCTATTTCTCCCTCTCTTTCTCTCTTTCTCTCTGGAAATATTCAAATGAACCTTTGTTTCATAGATGGAGTTTCTTGTCTAAGAAGGTCATCCACTGGTAAAGGGACAAGGACAATATGTATGTGTGTGTGATTGTGAGTACGGAAAACTGCATCCAACTGAAAATGCATCCCGCAGGGTACAGGGAAGTTACTGTGTGGAACTTACACGTTTTTGTGTGCTGTTCTTCGAAAGAACTCTCGAGTAGGAAATCAATCCAATAAAGTACATCCATCGAACCTTGAAAGATCGGCAACTGCGCCCTATGTGCGTGTTGGTATGTGTCGCCCACGTCATGCAATCGGAAAAGCTTCACACACTAATGAAAACCACTCCTGCATCCAGCTTTTGGGGCTTGAAGTTTGATGAAAACTGTTTCCCGCTTGTGTTTCCATCGAGGCTCGAGGTTTTTGTGTGTGCAGAGCAAACGATGAAGAATTCCAACATGTTGAAAAGCGGAAATGTACACACAACATGCCCTTCAAGTTCGCTTTTCCGCCATCCTTTTCCGCCATCCTTTTTCTCCCTCCCCGGCTGGGGGGGGAAGGCAAGTTGGAGCTAATTGGCGTAGGTAATGGTCGTGTCGGATGAGGATTTCTGGGGTTTCCGTACTTCGCTTTTTTTTTTGTTGGCGAACGTTAGTGGCTGAAGCAGCAGCACCAGCGTGAACACGAAGAATCGGAAATGAAATATCGTTCCACTGCCTTCTTGGTTTGATGGCCCAAGGGGTTGTCCGTTGCAATTCGGTTCGAAATGGCCTTTTGCAGATTTTTTTTTCTCTATTTCACTCTTTATGGATGATGTGTGTGTGTATATATGTTTGTAGACCATTGCTGGTTCTTTCGGAAGAATGAGTACCCAATCGTGGAAAATAAGTGTACCGGGTTTGATGAAGCTAATATTGATTTTCACGAGGAAAGCGCAAGCTTTCTTTTCTTCCCGGGTGCGCGACCGGGGGGGGATCGGATATTGGGAGGTTGGAAATTAATTTCTGTTACGAAAAAATGGTAGTTTTGTTGCGATCTTTGCCTATGAAGATGATCACTTCACACAGTTCTTTTGATCAATTAGTTTCGTAGAGTATTTTTGTGAATAACATTCTCTAATTATTCTCTCTTTTTGTGTTTATTTTTAGGTAAGTGGATGTTCCTGCGTAGAATGCTAGCCGCACAGCTTACCAACAATTCTTCCGATAGGGTAATTCCAGTCACAGACAGCCATTACCATTAATCCGCCCTACGAAGAATCGCATCCCACGGAACGAATGTCCCTTTTATGCTTTAAATAAAACCGAAACAAGCTTGATGAATGTACGGTGGCAGTACATTCAACACTCGAAAGTACGCTCTCGCCCTTTATCTTAAAACCGTGATTGAGTGCATGCATTGCTGGTGGCATTTGTTATGCATTTGCATTGCATTCAATTGGGTGAGCAGTGTCACTTTCTCGGTGGTACGCATCCACATGACCACCAGCACGCAACGATTTATCACCGACGATCATGCAATCCCGTAGCGTCAGAAGCGCGGAGCACGGACATACACGAAACCCCACGGTTGCCTTATAAACACACGGATACCTGGGATGCTGGTGATGGCAATCGGGGACTTTGTTTGTAGGTGTACAAATGAAGTGCTAAAGAGAAGAGAACATCAGCGTGATGGAAAACATGGTACTGTTGAAGAAAAAAAAACGAGGGTTTGGAAAAAATGTGGAGAAATATACCCCTCTAACCGCCTTGTTGCCAGCCCGGCCCGTCATCTGTCACCATCTTCGGGCACGTTGGATTTTCACACTTTGCAAGAGGCGCGCGAGTCGAAAGTGATTCCAAGCAGCCACCGGGTACTTGCGGGCGCGCGCGCGAGAGCTGTCGGTTAATGAGAAGAAACTGGTCGGAATCTTACTGGCGCCAGGGCGAAAGGGTGTAAAATTACAGTAGCTGATAGAAGTAAGAACCAACTTAACGAAAAAGCATTACGATATTTATCATGCTGCTATATGGAACCACCATTAAATGGAATTGTGAATTATAACCCTTCTGAAAGGGGCACAGATTATTCTCTACCGTCAATGTGATAATTTTTGTGTAATTTTGTAGTTTAAAAAAAGTACGAAATTGAAGAAAAATTAATTTTTAATTTATTTACACAAAAAAAAACATGATTGTAATATTTAGAGTAACTTTAACACCTTGTTTTGCGCCATAATTTGTAACCAACTGTAAGCGATGCGTCAAATGCAAGTGCCTCGTTGCTTGTTTCGCAATGGCGCAACGACTTTTTGCCGCTACCGGGTACATTTCACATTCGCCCGGTCCCCAATTGGGCACGACGTTGGCTTCCCGTCCATTTGGGCGTTTGCGAGCCCGGGCGTGCATACGAATGCGTTATTCACGCGCGCTACCATTCACACACCAAACACGCCAAACCTACACGTGCGCGCGTGCGATGACAATAACACCCGGGGATTGCCTGGGTTCCGTCGGGGCCCCCAGGAGCACCGAGGATGCGTTTTCCCTGCCCAAAACAGCGGGGTGCTCACATTCGTTCCGGGCGCTGGCGTTCTGTATCCTCCCGTTCGGTCCCATCCGGGGAAGAAGCTGCACGGTGTGCAAGGGGTTATTTACACACCTTTGCACACACGCTGCTGGCAGGATTAAAAATTGACCAGGCAGGCCAGGAGTCTGGAGGATCGGAAGCGATTTTGCTTTGGGTTCGGGTCGCCGCCCTCGGCCTGTCGTGGCTGACTTTGACACCTCTTCACGCTTCTTGCGAGACGACGGTTCGAATGTGTTTGTTTAGCTGGGTTTTTCCGCCCCCGGGAAAAGCCGGAACCGAGCGCTACCCAACGGGTGGTGTGCTGCCATCTATGCTTACTATGTCATCGGCACCTTGTATCTCCCTTGTCGGTTTTTTTTTTCTGTGGATGAGCGAACAAAACACGCACCCGCACGCACTACGGGTACGGAGTGAGTATGGTAACGCGTCGGCACCGTAGGAATCGAATCCGGCACATCGATGAATATTAACTTTACGGCGGTGATGGCGTAAATGTCAAATGCGGTTCGTATGCCGCTATGGAACGCACTTATTGCACTATAAACCAGTACGAAACTGGGGCGATTATTTCAAACTCGGGTGTGTGTTGTCATATCGTAAAACCAAAGCGGGGCCGCATGGGGAGGATTTTCCTACGGGTAATTTATGTTCGTCCTCCGGGTGCCGCTGATGTGCTGGTGGTTCTCACTCTTCCAGCCCGTTACGTATGATAAGCTGCCCCGAAAGTAGCTTGATTTCATTTAATTATGAACGTGAGCAGTACTTAGACATTATGTGCCGAAGATGTATCGTTCGGTCGTAACCGAACCCCCCACACACGCTGAAACGACTTATCGATGAGGGTGAAATATTTCCTTAAGCGAAGGGTGGATTATCGCGATCAGCATAAAGTAAAGTGGTAAGGCTTTAATATTGTCTCGCCCGTTCGGTTATTGGATGGTGCACATATATGTTCACCCGTCTAAGTCCTTCCGAGAGTATCCCCACCTTTCGTTACACATCGATTGATCGTCAATGGTGTTATCGAATGGTGTTGATTAGTTTTCCGGCCTTTCTGGTGGCATATACGCGTGTGAAGGGGGATTACAGCAGGGAACATAACCTTATGAATGTGCGGAGGAACGCGAGGGCGGCGGTGGGTATGACGAGGCGTTTCATCAACACTTAGTATTAGTGTGGCCCGTTAATCTTAGTGGGGGTTGTGGGATAATGCATGATTTGATAAAAAAAAACGATAGGTCGAAACATTAAACATCACTTTGTTTGCTATGAATAGGAGCATGTTTGGTAGTGTTTTGAAGCAGTGAAAAACAGGGGACAGTATTCCATTTGGTATTACAAACGATTTATCTCAGTTACACATTGATAGTGGCTACAGTCAGAAGATAATGATAATGCTTAACAGTACAGAACAAAATTATTGTATGCAAGTGACAGTTTTAAAGCATTTCGCATGGTTGATCTTTCGGTTTACAAATATTTCGATGTTTTTATAACGATTTTCATCGTGTAGAAGCAAATGAGAATGTTCTCTTAGAGATTCACGCGGATTCAATGTATAGCAAGTAATGCAATCTGAATTGTATGACGAGTCAAGATGAAGTTCGACTCATCAACTTTGAAGTATAACCGATAGTATCCAGATGCCGTAGCCGTGTTCGACATAGACGGGAATTCTAGATTCATGAACGTCTGTGAATTCGAATAGCAAACATTCGATATTTCCGTGAATGTTGTCTGATCCTGATGGCAGTGACTAGTGTTGGGCAAAGTAGCTGATTTTATTGAGCTGAGCGAGCGGCTCGCGCTCAACAAGGCGAACGTTGAGTGCGAGGTAGCTGGAAGCTCAGAGTGTTGAGTGTGTCGAGCGCGTTGAGCGATAAAGCTTAAACCAGTGCGTTAAAATTTATTAGAATATGACTTCTTTCAAAATCTTCTTTCTAACTTTCTAATTTTATAATTCATTAATTTTATTGCATTTTTCAATGGTGTGGTGTATTGGTTGCGGCACCGATCTTTACTCGCCAGGACCGTAATTCCATCCGCATCGTTCCTCCGTAGTTAGGACTGGATATTTTAACGAAAAAGCTGCGTTTTTAACGCTATCAAACTGTAGTGTTTTTTTTTCAGGATTTAAAATTGAATATAATTTCCATATAGTAGGAAATGGTATATTTGTACGTTCTGCTATTGTCAAATCTTACAGACAAACTAATCGAACGCTAGAGATAAAAAATGCATTAAAATCAAAAGAAATTTAGTTTGGCCCGCTAGTTTCAACCCGCTCATTTGTGTTAATAAAACAGGTTGGCTGATAAGTCCCCGGTCTAACAAAGAAAAACACATTTTTTTGTCAAAATTTTTTTTTATTACTCAACATAGTTCCCTTCAAGAGCGATACAACGATTATAACGACCTTCCAATTTTTTGATACCATTTTGGTAGTACTCTTTCGGTTTTGCCTCAAAATAGGCCTCAGTTTCGGCGACCACCTCTTCATTGCAGCCAATTTTTTTCCCTGCGAGCAGCCTTTTGAGGTGTGAGAACAAGAAAAAGTCGCTGGAGGCCAGATCTGGAGAATACGGTGGGTGGGGAAGCAATTCGAAGCCCAATTCATGAATTTTTGCCATTGTTTTTACTGATTTGTGACACGGTGCGGTGTCTTGATGAAACAAAACCTTTTTTTCTTCAAATGTGGCCGTTTTTCGTCCTTCAAACGCTCCAATAACTTAATATAGTAGTCGCTGTTAATGGTCTTTACTTTCTCGAGATAATCGATAAAAATTATTCCATGCGCATCCCAAAAAACAGAGGCCATTACTTTGCCAGCGGACTTTTGAGTCTTTCCACGCTTCGGAGCCGGTTCACCGGTCGCTGTCCACTGAGCCGACTGTCGATTGGACTCAGGAGTGTAGTGATGGAGCCATGTTTCATCCATTGTCACATATCGACGCAAAAACTCGGGTGTATTACGAGTTAACAGCTGCAAACACCGCTCAGAATCATCAACACGTTGGTGTTTTTGGTCAAATGTGAGCTCGCGCGGCACCCATTTTGCACAGAGCTCATATCTCATATCCAAATATTGATGAATGATATGACCAACACGTTCCTTTGATATCTTTAAGGCTTCTGCTATCTCGATCAACTTCATTTTACGGTCATTCAAAATCATTTTGTGGTTTTTTTTTTATGTTTTCGTCGGTAACCACCTCTTTCGGGCGTCCACTGCGTTCACCGTCCTCCGTGCTCATTTCACCACGCTTGAATTTTGCATACCAATCAATTATTGTTGATTTCCCTGGGGCAGAGTCCGGAAACTCATTATCAAGCCAAGTTTTTGCTTCCACTGTATTTTTTCCCTTCAGAAAACAGTATTTTATCAAAACACGAAATTCCTTTTTTTCCATTTTTTTCACAATAACAAAAGTTGCTTGACAAAAGACGCTCTGTCTCACAAACTAATTGACATACAGACGTCAAATTTTGACACGAATCATTTGAAGGTTGGTGCTATATAAAAATAATATGCACTTAATACTAGCGGCGCCATCTATGTGTCAGACCGGGAACTTATCAGCCAACCTGTTAAAGGCACTTGTTTAAGCTCGATGCGCTCTACACGCTCAACTCACTCAAGTGCTCTTTTGAGCGATCGTTTGATCGATCATTTGACGTTTGAGCTACCCATTTTTCTGCTTTCAACGCTCTGAGCTCATTCTAATAGTTGACCTGAGCATTTGAGGTACTTACGTCTCAACTCACAGCAGTGACTGTCAAGGATTTAATATTAAAAAACCTATTTCCGACACTTGATAAGTCTTAATGCAGCTTGTATTTTAGAACCTTGAAATCTTGAAGAAAAGCTTCATAACCTCACAGAGCATCATTTCTTTCGAAGTGAAAACTCAAACCATAAACCACAATTAAGTTACCGAAGAAACCATTTATAATAACAGCGAATGTCCATAGTGATGTATGTAAAATCACTGTGCACCCAGAAGCCAATGTATCATCGCTACTGGATACACGTATATTCTCACTTCGTAAATTTCCTACCCAATCCATAGAAGGCAGTACCAATACTTACGGCTATTTTCACGCCATCATCTTGGCAGGTGCGTCAGCACAAAAAATAAATAAATCACAAACCTAATTGAAATCCAATCCTTCTTCGCATGACGCAGATAGACGAAGAAAGGAAGGGAGGTGCTCTCACCTTTTGTGGAGGTTTGCCTGACACCTTTACCACCTGACGGGTTCTACACTCGTACAGCTGCTGCAGTACGCCGGATAATTGCACCCGGTCTCTCTAGGTGGCTAGCCTGTGTGCCACAGACCGGGTAGCTAAAAGTATAGAATAAATAAATGCAAAAAAAAAAAAAAAACCGAGCAAAACTCGCAATCTCCGCTTCCGAAAGGCGCACAAGGGCGTGAAAAAGGGCACAGCCTCCTCCCCCGAAAGGCCAATAAATCATCGGTCGCGCGAGCATACTGTGCCACCACCATTCGCCATCGCTCGCGTGTGACTCCCACGGACGGATCTAGTAGGCACGCTCTCGTCGAGGTTCTGCCGGGGTACCGAGGGGATATCCTCTTCCGAGACGTTACCGGTGCAGGGCTACTTAGCGTGCGAGCCATCGCGTTTTGTTTGCTGCTCGGACTGGTTTGGGCTGCTACCGCTACTCGTCTTCTATGCGGCAGCTTCTGTGTTGCAAATTGCATGCATTAGCCTGCACACATGAGAGAGATATGCACACAGCGAGATGATTCCAAGGCAAAGACGGTGGCAAAGAATGGGCGCGCACCCTAGACACACTCGCGATGGTGTAGAATCCGGTTCGTGGCCCGTGGTCGGTTACTGGACCGATTTTCAACGATTTTTTTTTTGTTTGTCCCGCACAGCAGCAGCACCACCAGCAGTGTGCAGAAAAGCCGCGAATGGCGCTGCCGGTGGCTCTCTAGTACCGTCGCCAATTTCCTTTCCGCCGCACCCGCTAACATGACGCCGAACGCGGACGATATTTATGCGCATACATGAATAACCTACTTAATATTCCGGTTAAATTTATACACCTTCGGTTTGTGAAATATTTATCATCCCTCCCCACCACCCCCCCCCCCCTCCCTCCCTCCCCGGGGTCGACAAGCCCGGGTGTCGTGGTGTGTTTGTGTTGTGCTGCAAAAAGGGACGAAGGTGATGGCCTTTCTGGTGGCCATTTGATTTTCTCCTATCTCTTTCTGTGTGTGTATGTGTGTGTTTTTATATAAATTTTATTTTATCTTATTTTATTCCTCCTCTGTGTGATGCCTATGCGGGGTGATGCAGTTCACCGTTGGCATCGGTGTATGGGATTCCATTATTGACCCTTGCCACTTTAGTTGAAGGAGCCGCAGTGAGGGAAGGGAGTGGGAAAGGATTGCAGGGAAAGCATCACGTTCGTTTCCTCGCGCCCGAGCCTTGCATACGAATCGCACCAAAAGTGCATCGCGCGAGCATTATGCATCCGCGTGTAGTAGGGGGAGGGGGAGGTGGGAAGTTTGTTGTACGTTCCTCCGTTCGGGTTCGGGATTTTTGGTACACTTTTCAGCCACATTGATGATGATGCTGATCATGGTGTGTTGCTGATGGGTTGGTTCGTTTATTCAGTGGCATGATGCTGTGGATGGGGGATTGTTTTTTTGTTTATGCTCGAACCTACTGACACCGAACAGTTTAGCCGTTCGTTTGCTCAAGCGGTCCAAGAGTTGCGCGGCATGATCCACTCACAAACACACACACAGACACATTCGCGAAGAGATTCACCAGACGACGAACCCTTTGAACATATCAAGTGTGACCAACACCCCGTTGACCATTGTTTTCGCTTCGGTGATGTAAATTGGGTAGCAGTGGAATGGAAGAAATTGGAGCCTTGTGCGGCAAGATGTTGTTCGGGGAGAATACACATGAGAACAAAAAAAAAACACAGTTCCTCTGCACTAGAAGGTCGCCGAACAAACAAATTCCTTGTGTGAGAGCATAAAGGAAACAAAGGACGGAGGAATGGCGGGGGGGGGGGGATCTCTTTCACCCCCAACGGCCTGTTGTCTTAGCATTATCCTTATGCAAACGGGTTCATGATATATAGCAACGGAGAAGTTCGTTTCCGGGCCGTGCAGCAGCAGCACTCTCTCGCACTACTCTGCTGTGTCCAGCCCGCAAGAACAATGCGGTGGGCCTTTTACTGGCACAAGGCAAGCGAAACCGACATGTTCTTCCTTTTGTGTCCTCCACACCACACCGAAGGACAATTTTTGCCTCCATTACCTGTCCCCGTGCTCCAATTGTCGTCCTGCGCGGGCAGACTCGCCTTCGGTGTGTGGATAAGCTTCGAGAGCTCTACGGGCTCGACGACGAAAAGAAATGATCCATTCCTTTTGTCAAGTGGTCGGACGAACGGTGACTACTGACGATGGTTTTGCCTGCTACCACTGCTGCTGCTGCTGCTGCTATTATTGGTCACATTTACATTTCCGTCTGGCCCTGTGGGTACCTAGCACCTTCTGCTCCCATCAATCCCTCCCATCGCTTCCTTACTGATTGTGGTGTTGCATGCAGCCATGAATGCAGCTGGTGGCGAACGGGATGGTTTATTAAGCGACTCCTTGCAAAAGACAAGAATTGGCAATTTTCCGTCGCTCCCGTCATTCGGCTCTGTCGGAATGAGTTTTGTGTATTGTTTCATTTTTTGTTCGTGTCGGTGTGCGTGTGTGTATATGGAAGACAAGCGCAATTTGCAGGACAGTAGTTCAGTCCTTAAGTGCATTGTACATTGTGGCAATTTGTGGCCTTTGTGTGTCCTGCTTCGTTTTTTTTTTGTGTGTGTGTGTGTGTGTGTGTATGCACACCGGGTGACATAGGCACTTGTTATGGCAGTTTTGTTCTTCTGTAGGTTAAACAACATACAAGGTTGTGGCTAGACAAATCTAATTCCGATGTAGACATTGCGCGTATTCTGATGTGTCTTCGTCTCTCTGCCCCAGCAATCAAATCTGTGTGGAATTGGCCCATGGATAATTGTGTTTGCAAAAGGAGGGGGTATTTTGGGAAGCGTAATGGGGTTACTAATTACACCGATACCCGGTGAGAGCTTGTGATGTATGAAATCTGATGGATTCCTCTTGATGCGTTGAAATGGAAGAGCTTTTTATAGGCTCTGTGATCTTTGTGAGGTCTTAATTTGTCGCTAAAATATTCAAAACTGGATCTAAAGAAATAAGCTACAAAATCTCAACTTATGCCGATACTAACGCTACTGTTGAAATTTCAATAGTTATGTGAAAGCAATGTCAGGTTTCATGAGGATAAGCGTTCGACCCGTATGTATGAACGTATATGGGAAAGTTAGATTTTGATCAAAGCAATCCGCTATCAGAAGTTGAAACAGAAAAAGAATCAGCTCGTGGTGACAAGTTGTAAGCGATTGACGGTGGTGACATTGCAATAAAACTTCACTGAGGAAATCAGCGGAAGAAGTTTGGATTTTTCTAAAAAAAATATAAAGAATATAACGCATGGCAATTGACGTTCCAGTGAATGCCCAATGGAAATTGCTAATGTCTTGATCTAGTTGGTGTCTGTTGGAAGTCTTAACTTCAGTTTAAGTTCCTCTGCCCTTTGTTCTGTTAATCCCAAGGTCTGTGTAGGATAGAGGTCAAATAAGAGCCATGATAGGTGTTCGATCCCGATTAATCAGACGTTTGGGCAAGCGTCTGACGTGAGAAAGTTAATTGGGTCATAAGCGAACGTGACATTGGAGGTGCCCAGTGAGATCCCCAAAAGCACATGGAAATAAAAATGAGATCCTCGCCAGAGGATATAAAAGGAGCCTAACTTTGTGGCTCAACAGAGCTCTTGCTCTCTTTGTTCTTACACCTCTTGGAAACCCCACTTGTGAACCCCATTTGTGAACCCCAACGGCTCTTTTCAGAGCCAAGAATATTTTAAAAGATATAAATATCGACATCCCCCGGACGGAACAATAGGGGTTCACCATTTTGGTTTTTCATTTGACGTTTGGTCGCCCGTGTAAGATGCATAATATGCTCACTCACACTTTCTTTTCGTGGGATTAGCGACACTTTTTCCTTGCGTCTAGCCTACTTGTTTACTATATCGCGAAGTTTTACAATTAGCTTGGCGGTGAAAGTTTTCCTTCATTTTTAATGCCTTTAGTCAAGGTCTGTGTAGGATAGAGGTCGAGTAATAGCCGAGATAGAGGTTCGCCATTTCGGATTTCATTTGACGTTTGGTCGCCCGTGTAAGATTCCTTGCGTCTAGCCTACTTGTTTACTATATCGCGAAGTTTTACAATTAGCTTGGTCGTTAAAGTTTTCCTTCGTTTTGAATGCCTTTAGTTAAAACAGCAAACTGTTGATGGTTTTATAAAGTGGTGTGTGGACATCACCTATTAGTGTTCTGAACCAAGGGTTGATCACACGGTACCGGTCTTTCACGCCGTACTGTGAACCGGGAGCCTCATCCTCTTCCTCATGTGTGAAGAGCCTCACCTATTCGTTGCCAAATGATCGCTTTACAAAATCCGATTCTCTGCCATTCTCACCTGCCTTGAACACCAGTCATACCTAACACCCAATCACCAATAAGATCTGCAGATCTTATTCTGGACTAAAATTGAAAAAAAAAAAAGCAACACAAATTCTAAATGCTGTGTCTAACAGCGACACAACCAAATCTAAAACAACAAAAATCTTGTTGACATGACCGGCTCGTTTAATCAACACAACTACACACAAAACATTTGAATGGAAGTCCAAACGTCAAATCACGTGTAACGAACTTTTGGCTACTTGTCAAAGCGCTCTATATTACTAGACCTCTTTTCTACACAGACCATGTGTTAATGCTATGAAGATCACTATTGAAGTCTTAAACTATTAGTTACTATTGGACCAGTGTACTTTTCTGACGTATGACCAATTGCAAATTTTCTGTGTGGATTGGAACTCTGATTTTTAGCAACGTTACTGATGTTTGTAGTATTACTGAAAGCTTTCATTTCCAGTCGAAGACGGATAGCTTAATAGCACCTAAAAAATTTGTTTTGAGTAAATTTTTGTTAACGATACCACACTGATAACAAATTCGCATTCATTCATCTCCCAACACCCAGCTCCAAAGATCACCCTGGCTGGTGATCGTATCTGCGTATAAATTAATGGCACTTGGAAACAGAACATTCAAATGTTTTGCGCCCGGCTGCTATTTATTGCTTCCTTTTGACTTTCCTTCTCACGGCTCGTTTTTTTTTGTTCGCTGCTTCGTGCAAAAAAAAAAAATGCTATAAAACATCGTAAAAGAAGGGAGGGAGAGTTGTCGAATCGAGGAGGGGAGCAGACGGCGTAACAGGATGGCGCATAAAGTCGCAATTTCGCAGCTCGATTCTGAGCAGTTGCGGGAGGCAAGTATAAGGTGGTTGACATATTTAAGCCAACTTGTTTAAGCTGTTGTAAGACACATTCCAACACGACGGACGACAAACAATCATCGGCGCGTCTCCTCCACTGGGTCCTCCACAACGACCAAGTTGTTCGTTTTTTTTTTTGGAGAGTTCTTTTGCTCTCTACAGTTCCTTTCTACGCGGCTGGCACGGGGATTATCTGGGGCCTCTGTCTGGCGTTGGTACACTGTTTTGAGGGTTTGTACCGAGGCGAAGGCGAACCGCGAAGAGAAAGCGAAGGAGTTGCGTTCGGAGTTTACGGGATGTGGTGGAAGTGACTACCGGATGACCAAATCTTAACGCGCCCGTTCGTCTTTAAAGGCGAGCTCGCTCCCACGCAGGACAGGGATAAATGTGTTGTTGTACGCACCCAGGTGAAGTTGGAGTTGGGTTGGTGGATCACTTTTTTTTGCTTCTTCTTCCATCTTTGCCCTTAGTTGGTTTGGTTAGCGGCGGTAGCAGATAATCACCATAAATCCTACCGAACCCGGGTTCTTAGGGAGTTCCGAAAGTTGTTCGAAAACAGCTTCCTTCCTTAGACATAATAGGTAGGAAGGTCTCCACTATTACCCGCTCATCTCCCGGCTGCCGAAAGACCGTCGGGGCGTAACAGGCGTGGAACATTGAAGAAGCATTCCAAACCACCAGGCGCAACACCTTTGGGCCACCACCACCACCACCACTCCCGGACGGTGCAAAAGTGGAGCAAAAGCATCCGAGACAGCATCGACTGTTCCAGTTCGTCCCCGTGTGCGGTTTTGCGTTCATGAGGTCGGCTAGTTGTTCGTTTTTTTTTCGGTTTGGTTCTGTTTGTTTGGCTACGTTATTGCGTTATTCGCACCACAACATCCCAAACGCCCAAAGTTAGTCGGCAGCGAAGCTGCCATGGATGCCTTTTTCCCAAGAGTGCTGAGTCCGTTCGATGTTGTTCCACTCGATCCACTAACACACGCGTATAAACATGCATACAGCTACACGCCGAGCAGCGGCAAGTGAAAGAGAGACACCTTTCGCGGTGGAAGATGTTACCGCTGGGGAATGTTGGGTGACTGAAGGGGGGTGGGGGGAGGATGGTGGGTGACACGTGAAGGGGAGAGGTGGTTGGTTGGGGTCGGGCTTGTTAGACAGATAATTGGTTGCCGCTTCCTTCGCTTCGGCTGCGCGAGATCGATATCATCGGCAATGGCAGGCTCCGCGTGTGTTTTTGGGATGGTTTGTTAGTCGCACCGTCGGCTTGGGCTGCTCGGTTAGTTAGTTAGTTAGTCGGATGGTTTGGTTGGTTAGTTAGTGCGAAGCCTCCGCCGCACAGACGGCGCAGCATCAGCCATCGGCAGGCTTGCGGTGTACTCCGGGATGAGATTGTAAGACGGCGATACCCGGCGTGGGTAGGTGGTGTAAATGGCGGGTGGCGGGAGGACACACGGTGAAGCACACGGGAGCGATCGCCGCGTTTCGCGAGAACGAACATAAAAGCGAGCGGGAAAACCCGAGAGAAGGTGCGATAATCATCACGCTTTTTGTTTTTATGCACCTTTTTTTCTTCCCCCCTTGTCGAGGGGGACCTTGTTGTCCGCGAAGAGCCGTGCTAACGGTCGGGACAGGACGGGAATGTTCGCGGGAATGTGCACCAGGCGAAGGGACGGAGCGGGGGAAAAGGTGTTTTGGGTGTGTTGTTATGTCGAAACAGTGCCGCCAGATCGGTGCGGTTCGGCTGGCGCTTTATGCACGGTGGTTGGTAAAAGTTTTCGTACGAAATAAAAAAGCTTTTTCCTATACAAAAGCATGATCACTCATTTTAGGGCACTTTGTCATTAGAATATTGTTGTTTTGGTAGTAATTCGTGTTTTATAAAAATAAAATATTTAAATTTATCTCAAATGCTCAATGTTTGTAGGACTTTAAAATAAGAGTATATTTAAAATGGAACAAATGGCTTTTAATTTATTGTAAAATTACGTATGGGTCGTTTCTATCGGCGAAAGTTGTGGAAGCAAACGCAGCTATATTGCAAATGAAGATCAACATCCACATTAGCCTTCAACGAAAATCTGGAGTTGAACATCACTGTGATCCGGAGTTCGAATCTTAATCGGATCGCAGGAGAGAATAAATTATTTAACAGATCCAGACAAGGAGAGAGATAGAGAGATTTCTAGAGAATGAGAGAACACAGAAAAAGGGAGAGATATGAAGATGATACATAGCATAGCCAGTAAAATCTTGAGTAATATTTGTTGATGTATGGGAGAAAGAGATGATATTAGAGAGATTATTCTCGAGAATTAAAGAGATATATGTTGGGTGTTGTTAGTATAGTGTGTGCTTTAATTAAACCATATACTAATTTGAATACTAATTCCAATTTGCTCGTAAACTTTTGTACCTACCTGTATCCGTAGAACCATCAGCAAGCAAGACATTCCGATGACAACGCAAGAAGAAAAAAACGATCTCCTGAAAGACCCAAAATCTCTGGAGGATGCTTCCTCCTCCTGGCCGTTTAGTTTTTTTTTGTTACAACGCGAACCTCACGAATCGTTTGCTCTTTCCTTAAGCCGAGAAATTCGTTTGCGGTTTGTTGTGTCTCTGGTGTCTTGCAAATTTCGGAAGACATACATGTATGTGTATGTGTAGGTGGTTGTTTGTGGGTGGTTATTGTTGCTACCTGTTAGAAGAAAAAAAAAACACCATACATCCCACCACAGTCCGTGTGGCAATGTGAGGAGAGGAACCAGCCAGGATTAGAATCAACTACTTTCGCATGTACGACGCTTTTGCCTGGAACTGATGTTCCTTGGAGGGTAGGAGAAACATCGCATGAGCAACAGGAGTTCTGGCGAGAAGCAGGCGAGATGGTGTTGAGATGGTGGCAATGGCTTGAGGCCTCTTTTGTTGTTATGGCCACGGTATTACGAGCAGCTTAGCATTGGTGGCTTAATGATTATAATTTTATTAGGGGAAGCAAAACTGTTAAGAGCCATGGCAGAATATACGCAACACTTCGCTAAGAATATCAGCACACCAACCCAACCCGGGTCAGTTGTTTATGGTCGGTCATCACAAGCAACAGGCTGGTTTATCCCCGGGGGAAGTTTTGGAGCCTGGTGCCGTACACAATGATGACGCCAACGATGTTAATCGAGTGATTGGAATAATGAGCAAATGAGCTGGAGAAACCGTTCCGATCGATCGACGGCTACGTGACTACACGGTCTGGATGGAAGGCGCACACATTTGCATCTTTATTCTACCCGTTATAACCTTTTTTTTTTGTTCGAACGGGTTCTGCAATGAGATGTAAGGAAAGAAAATTCTAACGCAATTTATGGGTGTATTAATTTTAAGACCGCGGGGAACTCGTTAAGATGCGCGGCAGAGGGAATATGCTGCTAAACATCGTTTGATTAGAAGCTCGTCTTCCTCTCGCGCATGCCTTCAAAGCACCGCAAAACACCGCACTATAATAATCGTGCCGGGCGAAGCGCCTATTTAGGCGTCACTCAACGATCTTTGTGTTTATACCCTGGGCTGGTTCTTCCATTCCCTTGACCCAATGCACTTGCCGCGCGAATCAACTAATGCTGTGTGCGTTCCCGTTCACTCTTGGTCCCCCTTCCCATGGTAGGAATCCCATACCCAGCCACCGAATGCCAATATACCAATGTTCTGTGATTTTCTGTTAGAATTTCCAATGCCCGGTGTCTGTCTGTGTGTCTCCGTGCATAACAATGTGGCGCAAAAAAAAAGCTATAGCATAAACGTGGAACGGCCGTTTTTAGGTGTCCACCACTCTCAACACACAGACATACCACGCAGGTCCACAAGTTCTTGGGTTGATAGAGATGCAAAAATGGCCAACAAAACGGCGACGGGAAAGATTGGAACTCGCCGATTAGAACGGTTCGACCAAGCGAACGGGTGTTACGGCGGCAGCGTGTTATGTTCCCGATTTCACAAGGTTCCGTGATGCTTTTCACTCTTTCCGACTCCCCCTGCTCCCTCATCTGCCCCGGGTCCCCCCCCCGAAATGTTTACCAAACAAAACGCTCGTTCGCTTCCCGTCTTCCACATCTCGATTAGAATCACGTCCTCCACCTTCAATACCTAGAGCGGCGGAAGACCCGAATAAGCCTTCAAAAAGCTTCCAGACGATCCAGAGAAGAACACTGGAGGACACGAAATCATGTGTCACTGTGTGTGTGTGTGTTTGTTCGGGGTTGATGCAGCGCCAGCCACCACGCCAGTGACAGTGGTGTTTAGAGCCTCTGAAAGTCTGTAGGTCATTCGTCGCCGTGCTCTTCCTCCATTCGCTTTCGAGGGCTCGCTTTTTTCGACAGCCACGAGAGCGAACCCGGGGAAGGAGCTGGTTATTAGCCGACAAACTCACTCTGGTCCTTCTAACCCTTCGTCCGGGCGGTCCGGTGGAGAGGAAAAACTGCTCAGGGCGACACGATTGGCGATTTGTAGCTTCTCAGTCGCCTTGCAAAACAAGCGACATAAAACGTTAAAATGTGCAAAAATGTGTGTTAGAGACTTCGATTTCCCATTCCCTATTCTTCGCCAGGCTCCCCCGGCTCCGGTGTGAAACTTATTCTTCCGCTCCATGCATGCATTCGAATGGTGGTCGAACTTTTTTTTATTCCTCTCTGTATCTCCACAACCCCCTATCGTCCCTATACTCTCCATTGGAAGCTGCAAATGACCGACAAACGATGCCTCTCTATCGTGTTTTGTGGCCGTTGGCTGATAAAATTGTTTGCCCAAAGTTAGTAGACGGCCAAGCAGAAACAGCAGATCGAGGCAGGGAATTATACTTCCTCGTCCAGTCATCCACCCTCCCCTGGTTCCATTCTTGCCATCGCCGCCGGGATGTTGATGGTGTCGCGGGATATTAGGCTGCACCGGACAAGGGCGGATAAAAATCAGGGAATGTTGTCACGTAAAAATGGTGGCTGGAATTGGGTTCACTTTTCCCCGAAATTGCTCTTTATTCCTTGTGTTTCTTGTTGTTTTGTTTTTTTTGTTCGATGCGCTAACACACGTCCCGATTTTGACATTTGTTTTTCCACGCCTTTTTGGTTTCACTCTTCCTGTTTCCTTGCGTTGCTTTATATCTTATATAAATTTCACACACTGTTTTTGCCGCCTCGTTATCTCTTTATCGTTTGCTCTTTTCTGTTTTTGTTGTTGTTTTGTTTCGCTTTTTTTGTACCTTTTTTTGTTCTTTCGCAAATTTTAGTTTGTATCACGGTACCTACCGGACGCGCTTTAGATTTTAGAGGATTTATTCATGTTCGTTTGTGTGTATTGTTTTTTTTTGTTGTTTTGTTTCCGAGGGCACACACACACTGCACACCGTGCATTAGTTTGGTTTTTGGCTTTAGTTGGTTGATGTCGCTCTCTTGACGTTAGTCACACTGACGCTGATGTGCTTTAGGTTGGCGCTCATGGCAGACCTCATGGGGAATGTTGACAAAAGTTTGAAGGTTACTGCCGAGCACCAGTCGGTCCGACGGATTTTGTGATGAAGCTTTGAATCCTTAATGCTGTGGACGTGTTTATCGTGCCATGGCGTTTGGCGTTTTGTTTGCAACGTTCGAGAGACCTCGCCGGGCGGTGAGAAGATGAGACACCGGTAGCATATGTTTCAACACCATCGGTTGGGTTTGTTGGATTGGCCGTTGATGGTTTTTTTTTGTATTCGTCACACAGAAGGGAAGATTTAATCTTTTGCCGAATGTACGATTGGATGAGGGGGAGGAAATAACAAACCATTTTAGAGCCCCCAAAGAGATCTGTGTTGAGCTCATGTTTTTTGGTAGGCACAACCAAGCCAGAATAGCTGGTCGAGATGGGAGAATGCTTAGTAATGGTGTTTTGCTTGAAGTAATAATACTCATGAACCGCTTGTTTGGGTTAGCAACAGATCCAAAACAAACCTATCAGATGGTTGTTATGTTGTGTTTGAGGAAAATCAGTAAAGGGTTGTTTTTTATGAAACTTTACGTTTTTGAGTTTAAAAAACAGATATCAATTACCCCAGCAGTAAAATTTAGGAATTGTTACGATATTTGATGTTTTTCCTTTGCCTCGTCTAAATGTCTGGAGATCATAGAATAAGTTTATGCTGCTTTTGTGTGAGAACACAGTCCATTCATGTTTTTAAATCAATCCGGACTTTGTAGCATCGCGATGAACGGATGGAAGATGTAAAATGGCACCATATTTGACAGATGTCTGAATTGTTTTAACAAGCTAATGAGCAAAAGAAATATTTTCGTTCTTTGTTTTAATCACATAATAAGCTTTGCAATCATTTCAATCATCTTTAATCAAACCATTATGCTACTGCCAGTGCAAAACTACCGTCCACTGCCCCAAGCACACCATTGCGTCACCTATTTAATCAATATTTTAATGACATAATTACGCTCATCTAACGCGATCATATACATAAACACACACGCAAAACGATGGCGCTGAATAAAGCATACGCATTTCTGTATGCGGACAGCAGCGTTTTTTGCGACGTTTATCACAAGAAATTATGATTACCTTCACCGCTTACTCACGCTGATGCCGTCCGATAAAGAATGTCTTTTTAGCATTAATCGCTTAAATTGATACCAACAGCGTAATGCTTTTTTCTCCGCTTTTCTGTCCGTTTCCTCCTCCGGGTGTGGACAGTGGGGAGCAAAAAAAAACGTTCACCATCACCATGTTGCTCGTAGTTGTGAGTGAGCATGATGTGGGAAGTATTTTGTCGCTTATCAATATAAGTATATGCCTGTGTGTATTTATTGGATGTGTTGTGTTGTTTTTCTTCTTCAATATCTCGATAGCTGCTGTCATCAATTACAGCTGCAATTGCCGATGAAATGGTGCGTGGAAATGGGCCAAGGCAAATGCAGCGAGTGCACGGTGCGCGAGAGACACCAGCGAGAGGCATTTTAAAATTTAATGCAACCACCCCGCGCAGGACGTCGGGATGCGTAGGCCGACATTTATAACAATTGCTTAGGGGGGGTTGTTGGAGTTTTTTGGGGGGATGGTGGATGAGCGGTGCATGGGGTTGTGTAATTGCATTATCAATTCACTTCTCATGCCAAGAACCTCCATTAGCTGGCATTCTTCTTCGACTAACCTAGAGAGGAACGAACGAGGTGGTGGTGGTGGGATGGGCATGTTTGGAGTGCAATTAAAATCGCCATTGTCAGTGGTGTCCACTATGCAACGTGAGAGAGAGAGAGAGAGAAAGAGAAAAAAAAGAATCATAAAAAGGCTGACCGTTTCACACGTCACGACACTGCATGCCCGGTGACTCTAATTAATAGAATGTCAATTTTTCGCACCGCATACCACCGCGGTTGCTAGGCGACGCGTGTGCGGATGTACGAATTGTAGGTCATATTTTGATGCACTTTTCGCAAAATGCGAATTTTTGCATCGATCGCGTTTGAGTTCCCCACCAGCAACGGCCATATGGTGGCCATCCTGCTCTGACAGCGGGACATTAAAACGGACTCGGATGGAAAATCGGTGAAAATCCAAATAATCAGCACCGTTGTTGATTTAATAAGCTTGGCCAGGTTTACATTGTGACTACTTGTCTTTTCCGAATCGCTCGGTGGGGTGTCGAAAAACAATTTGATAAAACCAGTTGAGTCAGGCACCAAAAATTGTCAAGCTGTATGTTGTTTGTTGCTTTTCGCTAACAATTTTCCTCATTTTCCGTTGGCGTTCCTTCTGTAGCAATGGTCTGTGCCAGGAAGTGCGAGCCGAAACACCTGTACCACGTTTGCAATAAGTTTGCGGTCGAGCCAGTATGGTGCAACGGTGTTGTTCGATCGAAATGGTACAGAACCATGTTTTTCCATTACGCATCAGGCGATGTGAAATGTCGGGAAAAATAGGAAAAATAATGTTGTTCAATTAAATTTTGGATTAAGGATTTTTTTTTGCAGGTGCATTAAAATAATTATTTTAAATTGCTTGCTATAAAAATTCGATCGTTAGGTGGGATTAGCTTAAAGTCGTATATTATGGGCTGTCGTAAATAATCGCTGTTATCAATTCATTTAATTATTTATATAATAAGCAAAAGAAATTATTTACATTATTTTGTTATTCTTTCTATTACAAAGGCCTTAAAACTGAAGATTTAACAACAAAATTATTATTCATTTTAAATAATTATTTGAAGGAATTTTGCGCTATATCTGATTAAAAAATATCCAATAATTAGCGTAAACCCTTAACATTTTCATAGCTATTTATGCCCTCAGTCATTGTGCCCAAATGGGAGCGAATGCTTTCATTCAGTTTCCTTTTGGTCATAACGTGAATGTGTACTTTGAGCACACATGAAGCAAAATGAGGCAATTAAAAACAATAAAAAGGTGATAAAAAAGGTTTCATATAATAGTTGTCTCTTCCAGCAGGAGGCATTAAATAAACCTTGACCTCAACAATTCTATTTAAATGAAAGAAAAATATTCCCTGTGTGTTTTCAATTTTCAGGAGACCTACATAATAAAAATCATTATGTTCAACAGCCATACAGTGGAAAGTCCGAAAAAAAGATCATAAAATGGCAAAGCGATGATCGTTCACGCCACACAACTATCCACAACTTCATTAGCACGAGGAAAACAAAAAAAAACCCCTCCCGAATGAAATGTGTGCAAATCGGGGTACAAATTTTGCAACGAGTATGATTCTTCTCGACATAAAAAAAAAATGCGATCACGCAAGTGTGGGTGGATTGTCTCGATACTGGTGAGAAGGAGGTGACAGTCGGGGGGAAAAAAGACGAACCAGAAAATTAGCATAATTATGCAGCGCGTAAAAATGCTTCAATTCCATTAGGCGGGACGATCGAAATGCGGAAAGAAGGTTAGCGGGACGGAGGGGGTACGGTGCCACCGGGGTTGGAAGGAGGGGTAAGTGCTTTTCGGATTGCAAATTTTTCGAAACCAGCTTGAGCGAGACTCGATCGCTCGTATCGAACGAGCGTCATCGAGCGTAAGTTGAGCTTGTTGACTTTTCCACCAGATTGGCCACAGCGTGCTTTTCCGACATTTTCCCCTTCGGTTCCACGTACCATTGCCCTGTGGAAAGGCTGCCCTGATGATGGTGCGTTCGCATTTATTTTACAGGTGAAAAGCATCAGCAGCAGCATATGGCCGGATTTCGGGTCGGCATTTTGTGTGCGTTCATATGCAATCAAAAATGAAAAAAAGAGGCACGAATGACAAGGTGCATTATTTTCTTAATACAATAATTGAAATGAAACCGTATTTCGCTTGAGGGAGCAATTAATTTGCGAATTGTAGTGTGGCAGTTACGCAAACACACAGATAGCATTATTTGTCGATTCGCCAATTGTTTTTGCGAAATTACAAGCTCCACTCTTTATAGGGATACTTTAATTTTCCGCGCGCGCCCGCTTGGAACCGGGGTTGAACCATTCGCACACTTTTAAAAGATTAACAAGCGGCCGTAAGAGAGGGTCAACGGGAGTGGTGGTTTGTGACGGCGACGTTGGAACGAAGCAAAGGAGATGAATGACGTTAAACCACTGTTAAAAATTGCAAACCATCATTCCGATTCCCCCCCTTCTTCGCCGATTCGCTTGATGATAGTGTGGCGGTAGCCACAAACTGCACCGGAGCGAGTTGCAAATGTCATCGCATCGTCTGAAGTGCATCTCGATGTCTGATGGAGGCTGGTGTACGCGCGTGAGAGCGACACGGGGGGAGAAAATGCAATCCGAAATGGGAAAATGCATTAAATCGTCCAAAACGACAATCTTTCGTGGCGTTTCTGTGTTTCTTTATCGTGTTGCTCTGTCTATCTCTAGCCTTACCACTGGGGCGATGTGTCCTGGTTGTGCTCCGTCCGGGTGTAACTCTTCTTGTGAATGCTGCTCTTGCCCCTACTCGTATCCCTGGTCTATGATGGTGGATGGTGGACACTTTGGATGGAGTCCACGTTGAGTCTAGTCTAGTTGTAATAACATCTCGCATATTCGCTGATGTTTTCTGACAGCAGTAGCAGTACACAGGGGCAAGTAGCAAGATCACCACACATTGCACCCGGTGAGTAGACATCTTTGGACAAAAAGAGAAGGTATTTTGTGTATTACGTATTTGGGGCTTTGTGTACGTCATGAGAAAATATTCGACTTCGAATGTCCAAGTCTCCAAGAAATTTTGTCTCCTAGAATGTCCTCAGGTTTTAAAAGTCTCAGACCTGGAAGTTCTGGAAAATATATTCTGATTACAAACGACATTGCAGCAACTTATTTATGCAATCTTCTTTAGGATGTTGTTATGAAATAGTTTGATTGATTATATTTTTATTTATTTTGAACCTTTTTGGTGGCAACCATTCCTTGAAGATTGTACAATCTGAAGTTTTAAATGTCCTCAGAGCTTAAAATAACATTCCTGGTCAGCTCGAGGCCAAACATCTCTCAGTGTGCAATATACCTTGACGTTCTTTCTCATCTACCATCCCTCCCCCCTTAGTGGGTTAGTAAAATCGCGCACCGTCACTACCAGTTTCGGTGATAGCGAACGTAAATTGCATTCTGCAATCTCAAAATACACAAAGTGCACACAACCTCCCCGTTGTTCGCGGGTGGCACGAAGGTGGAAAAGCGGGTGGAAAAGCATCAGAAACATTCGCGAGCAGTTCCTGGCAAGCCTAGTAGTAGTGCCCACTGCTGCTAGTCGAAACCGGTAGCGCTTGATGTTGGTTGGTCGGTCTCCATGACCAGCGCACTGCCGCGTAGGGATGATAAATGAACGCGTTTCAAACCCATCACACAGGCGGGAAGCTGGCCTCGGAGTGTAACCGTTTGGCGTGGTGGAGCCGCAGTATGATGTCTCTATTAATTCCTTCTGCCTATCCGCGTCGTCGTCGTCATCGTCAGCGTTTGTTGGGCACAGCAGGACTCGTTAGTCCGGTACGAGGTAGGTCCACGGCAGTGGTACGTCCGGGATTGCAATCCGGTGCACGTCTAATGAATTTATCCCCGCATCACCCAGCGACAGATGATCGTGCATCGGCTGTGGACGGAAAGTGTCACGGATATTGCGGAGGTTGCTGCTGCTGCCGCCGCACCACGGCCCGACGTGTGTGCCGATGATTTCGCAGGTTTTCGCGAAGGAAAAAGGCGCTTTACCTTGCAAAGGGGGTTAGTTTGAAGGGTGAAGTAATACATCATCTTCCGAACGCGATGGTACAGCAAGAAGCGGTCTGTACTACGTCGCGACTTGGGTTTTGCTACTTGCGCTACCAGGCAAGTTGATCACACCGTGTGCCTACTGCTCTGCTGTCGCTGGTGTAGAACATCCGATGTCACCGATAACGACACCATTCGTCGCGCACTTCGTCGAGGATGTTTCGAGATCCGACTCCACGGTGTTGTCACCCTGGAGTTTGTAGTTCGATAACAGGTTTGTTAGCGGTGTGCAAAAGGCTAAATGGGCTGTGCGCGCCTCGGAGTGATGCTCGCTTCATGCGCTCCCAGCATGTGCCAAGGGAGAATTTCCATAATTTTCAATTTCTTCCACACGAACCCGCGAGGGGTTCGAGCGCGAATGTATGTTTTCTTTTCCGCCTGTCATAAATTTACATCAAATCTTAGCCCGCTCGTACTTCATGCTCATGAAGGCAGCGCCCCTACGAACTCGCGGAAGCTTAGAAGCGCCTTGATCTTGATTGGCTTTTTACTGACGGAATTCACTTAACATGGGAAAAGCATCGTACCCGACGAGCGTCGCTGGTAGCATTTTGTGGTTGACGTCGCGACATCGTCATAGGCTTTCATAATGATTGATCTATATTTTTTTTGCAATTTGCATTTGCACATTCTTTGCTGCAAATATGGGCAATGTGTGCCTGCTCCGTACATGGTGGTTTGGCCTGAATTTGGGTTCGCATGTAAGGCGAGCGCAAGCGATTTGTGCAAACATCATGCAGGGGTTTTTGGCACAAAATGATTTTGGTAGAAGAAACTGCTTGAACATTATTGCGTCAGCATTACAAAATAAGTCGTTTACAGATATTAATTTCATATCTTTTGTAGAAGTTTAAAAATATATATATATATACGTGTAAACGCGCATTGAGCGATTTTGACAGCTGTCATTTAAAAAAAAAAATAATATAAAAGGGAGTGAACGAGTAAGACCGTCAAATCGAAGTGTTCTTCTATTTAATCGGTTTTAAACTTTATCTATTTATTTATTTACATTATGACCGACAAAGGCCGTATGATTGACATAGTTTTCCAAAATTGAATGTCTTTGGGCATTTCCTCCCAGATATGAGCCTTGATGGATCAATTTGATCAATTTAATGGATCAATTTTTCAACCATCATATTCCTCAAGTCGTTGCTGGTTAGCACGTCGCAGATCGGAGTACCCGGTTGTAGTTCGACCCTCCGGATTTGGCCTCCGGAAGTCAGGTCGGGAGGTTTCGAATTCCACGAATTTAATCATAGTATATTTAAAATCCAGAAATTAAAATGCGACCATTCTACAATTCAAGGGGTTCTAATATACTTCTAGGCTCGCACACTCTAGGTATTTTTGATTGATTAAATACAAAAAAACGAGACTTGATAAGTTGTATAAAGGTGTTCTAAAAACCTGATTTCCACCTTGCACTGTGTATTTCTTGGTCATTACAACACACATGCGCACATATACACATAATAATAAACAAGTTTTATGATTCCAATCTGATAAATGCACTCAACTTCCGAGAACTGATAGAATGCTCGAAGTCTCCTAGATTCCTAAAAACCATTCAAGGTTTTTCCTCGTTTACCGCTCGATAATATTAAGCGAAAAACCCTGCAAAATTGAAAAATGCTGACTTTTGAAACGGTGTAACCATTGCACAGAACACCCCAGTTGGCACAGTTTGATTGCATTTCCTGCCTCACTGGCCTGTTTTTTGGTTGGTTTAACTTTTAATACACTGACCTGCATAGTTTGCTGCATTGCTTACTAGGCTGGACAGTGTCTTTTGTCAGCACACTCAGCAAAAACCTACTTCGCAACCGAACCTAATTGAACGATGAATGAAGGTGTCTTCGACATTTGATGTTCGATGCATTTTGGGGCATGTTTACCAAGTGCATCAAGTAGAAAACATGTTTTTTCTGATGTGATGTGGGGGCGTTAGTTGGCATCATCTTCTGCGTGCTAATAGGGATCTTAAAATGATGAATAAATAAAATGGAATTCTCTCTGTCTCTCTGTCTCTGACTCGTATCGTGCTGCGAAAAACCCTTTCGGAACGCAAATGGTATGAATGCATTTTTAACCAGTGTCCAACAAACAAACCACCTTTCAACAAATACGTCAATCAGCGCTTGGCTTGGTACTCACAGTACCTCCGGTTGGACACTCCGACGCTGCGAGAATTCCAGGGTGCCCGGAACAAGAGGGAAGTCTTGTTGTTCGCGACGCAAATAACAACATGTATGCGGCACAGAATGGGTCGAATGATTGAAAGATGTTCCGTACCGTAGGTTTCTGCTTTTGCCCTTTTTACCCTTCCTTAGCACCACCGGTGGAACCGTATTTTGTCAGGTTATTATTATTATGAGCTTGAGCTTCGGTGTGTGTGTGTGTGTGTGCTTGGTTTGGTGGTGGTGATTTCATCGATCTCGTCGCCACAGCAAACTGGCGCGATTATTATTATGGATTCCCGATTCGTTGCGCTTGTGGCCCTTGCTGTGTCCTGTCGTCTGGTCTGGTCTGTATGTGTGTGTGTGTGTGTGTCTCGGGGAGGATATGTCAATTTTGTCAGCTTTCCGATCCACACGAACTCGAGTGGTCCGATTTTTCAAACGCAAAGGCGCCCCGTCAGCATACACACATGCACGCTCGAACACAAAAAAAAAACAGTAGGTGAACGCTCTGGATATGTTGTTCGGTGTATTACGCTTGCAAAAAAAAAAAGAAAAACAAGCTTGGAAAGAAAATATGAACGTAGATAAAACATTCAAATCATGCTTGCCCGACGACTGGTTGCGGTACCGACAATCCGATAAGGTACGCGAACTCGCGGAGGTCCGTGACCATGACGTCCATCATACTCATCAGCATGATCATCATCATCCGCACCGTCCGCTGTGTGTCCCCTTGTGTTAATCCGTTCGCCTTTTGTCGCTGGCCATCGTACCTTTCTTTGATATTGCCGGGACCCGGGGAAAAGGAACCAGGAAACCGGCCGGATAACGATGAGATGGATTTCGGTTCGATATGGGTTTCGGTCCTGTACACGAAGTGGTTGCCCCCCCCCCCTCCCCCCACAGAGACGGGGACGATGAGAATTAAAATGTAAAAATGCTCGTACCCCCCGTTTTTGACGAGTGCTGACCATCACCAGCACCCGTCACACCGTCTGCATACTTTATTGTACCATCTTTCGGCGGTGAAGGTTTTTGTGAAGGTTTCCCGATTTTATTCATGTAGTACTTGGGCCATCAAACACCCCCCCCCCCCCCCCCCCCCCCAGAAGAGGAGGGGGTAAGAAGCGGGGCGATGGAGCGAGAAGTTCGTCTCCTGAAGGGCATTCGAGTCGTGTGGGCATTCCGAAAGGTTCTTCAACTCGCGCGCATATCTCGATGCGGGGATGGATTGGATGTAAATTATGATGGATGATCGCTGGCGCGCTGTTGCATTCCGTATGATGTTGCTGTTTTTTTTCGCGTAAAATGTGTGTTTGAAAGCATCGAAAAAGGATACATTCACGTCACGAACGTGTGCGCATCATCAGCGGGAAAGGAGCGGAAGTTAATAAACAAAAAAAAAAGGTGTACTGATCGATCGGTGCACTTGGGCGTCGTTAAATGTGTGGTCACCCGTACGACAATGCCAGCGCCGATGCACGCTTTACCCGGCAAGCGTTGTTGTGAAATTGACTAATTGTCCGTAGAACCTCCAGCACCCTGCGAGGATGGTAGGAAGGCAGGGTGTCTCGGAACACGGTGTCTCGTCTGGCTACCGGTTTTTGGCCTTGAATGGCGGGTTGCCCTTTATGCCAGCGCAGCCGAAGGGAACCGAAACAGAGAGGCGAATAATACCAGAACCCCCCAAAAAAACCCATTCATCCCTGACGTCGTCGGGCACTGTTCGGCTCGGTGTTGGATTTCTTCCTGGTGGATGCGGCGCGACATGGCGATAATTTTTTCACTTCCCTTTCCCGCTGGACGGGCGCGCACAGCAGGTTATGTCCGCCATTCGATCACACACAAAAAAAAAAAACTGGCTGCAACCGAATGTTGAATTAGACTAAACGACTCAAGAACATCAGGCCCCAAACAAGACAAAAATCACTGATCACGGCGGAAGGAAGGAAAAAGGAATAGGAATTTCGCTTCTTCGACGTGCGGTGTGTCTCTTCATTTTCCTGTCACCTTTGCAGCTTTGGAGTGCTGGCGAAACACAAAGCGAACACCGAGAAATCGGAATTAAAATGGCACCAAAACAACGAAACAACAAAAAACAGTAACCTCCATTTCCCACCCCATTGTGCTGGTCCAAACTGAAGGAAGGAATATTAGCATACTTTAATCTTTTCCCCGGATATCATTCCAAACACCGAGCGAAGGATGGATTTAACATCTTCCGAGAACTCCTACAGCCTTTAGATCTCGCAACGGAATCCGACAGAGTTGTACGCATTACAGCCAGAGCCAATCGGGCCCGCCAGCAAGCCAACCAAACCAACCGTTCTGGGGTCATGTCTTGACGTGTTTCGTGTTGTCGCTGCTGTTAGCTTCCAGTAGAGAAACGCCCGGAAGACTTTTGGGGGGCTGAGCGAAGCGTTCAAAAATTTTGTCATCAAAACACACGATGGTTGTGTGATTTTTCTTTTCCCTGCTGTCTCTACTTTGTTTTATTGGAGTTTGAATGTGTTTACCCAATTTCTTCCTCACTTTCTCTCCATACTGGCTGTGGCGCACGGTTCTCGGAAGTTTTTTTTTGCTACGAGCCCTCCACTTTCCATGGATAAGAGATTAGGAAAATTCGCTTGATGCGAGGCAGGCAGTTTGTTTTATTTAATCAATTTGGAATTAACCCGGAATCTGCTTTGCGTTTTTGTTTTTATGAGCCTGTTGTGGTGGAGTACGGTGGAGGGATTATGGCACGGCGCAGGTTTTGCAAGGTATGTGGATGATATTTGGACATTGTTTTTTGCTGTATTTAGGAAAATGTTCCTAGAAGGTAAATGATCGATACTACCGCTTTGATGTAACACGTTTTTAGGATGATTGATTGCTAACATGTTGCTGTTGCCTGCTGCTGGTTTATGTAATGATGATTAATTTTATGATTACTTGCTGGAAATTTTGTTTGGGAATCCTTCGTGGGACTAATTACTTTGAAGTTTATGACGGTAGCGTTGATGTTTTTATTTGAGAGCATACTTTAATTAAACAATTTTAAACCAGCTTAATTACAGTTTCTTAGAATTGTTAGTGAGAGAGTTCGCGGAATTAAAATTTGTAAACCATTTACAGTTGCCAACTCGTAGATAAAACAGGGAATAATGTTTTTTTATAGAATATTTCTTTAAGATGGATTAAATGGATGGACCGTATTCAGAGCTACGGCTTAGAGTGTGTTGCAAAGTATCGGATAGTGTCAGTTGAATCTTTAACAGCCTTGTTTATATGAGAGACTTTCAAAATTTATTACTGGTCATTTACTCGTTTGCAATAAAAAATAGGGCTCGATCCTCGAAATGCAACCCCGTTTTATTTGCATTGATGGTGGCGCCCTCTCCCGTCATTCGTTCTAAGCTCCGATCCTCTAGATGGGCAGGTTGTGTCAAAAACTTTGACAGAGTATTTTAGTTTTATTTACTTGTTATTAACATTGACGAAGTATTTATTATTGGTCTGACACCTGATACAGTAAAAAACTATCTTAATAATCCTAATTATCTTAGCAGTTCTGTGTCTAGAAATCACCTCTTCATCTTCGGAGGTCCAAAATCTCTTAAAAAATTTCCTACAACAACAACCCCTTAATCTTAATGTTACTCAAAACCACGTATAACACCCGTGAAACTGCATTCCAACGTAAGAAATATCAATCTAATAAATATTTTCCCACTTGCTAATGGACTTTTGGGTCGGATTAGCTCTCGCGCCACCCGATAAGTTGAGCAGACTTACCATTCTTACCAGGGGGTTCTGTAATCATTCTAACAACCACTTCTAATGTGCGCTTGCATCATCACCATCATCGGCATCATCATGTTCTTAATCCTCACCTGATAAGAAGGAAGCGCGAACCCCTCGGACTGGCAGTTCGGACGACTTCTTCCTCGCCACACGCTGGCTTATCTTTCCAGCAACAACCAAAAGCTTTTCGAAAAGCGCTTATCTGTTTCTTAACCTTACTGCTGCCCCGAATGAGAATGCATACTTTGGTGGAACCGGTGGAACCCAAAATGATCGACTCGAGAAGTGTGAAAGATAACAGAAGCTGCTGCTCGATATATTGGAGGTCAGCAGACCTCGAGCCGCCCATTCCGTGGAGGTGGTGTGCTTGTAATCCGGAGCGTCGGGACGACTTTTCGGCGTGCTTCTTGGTGTGCAATTTGTGTGCACATTTGCAAAAGGAAAGAATTCCAAACCACGGGATGCGCTCTCGCTGTGTGTTTGTGTTGTGGAGTTTTGGGGATCTTTTTCTTCGGCTGTGTTTTGCTGCATTCCATGTTCTTCCCGTCGCGGAACCCGTGGATGTTCAAACGGATGGCGCAAAAGATGCCGAACGGCATCGAGGACTTACAGAACGAACCTGTGCATGACAGAGTATGGGATAGAAGATAGCAAGACATCGCGGAAGGAAGCGAGATAGAATGCAAAAAAAAGTGAAGACCTGAGCGAAGAAAACGAAAAACAACATTCATCAGCAAATTATAGGTTCTTCAAGCGTGGTTTTGATAAAGCCGGCAAGTAGTTTAAGGAGCAAATTTTGGTGGAGACCATCCGTGTCGGCGGAAGGGGCCGTTGGGGGACCCAGAGGGAAACGAACAGTCAAAAGCGAGCAACAGAAAAATGCATTTCTACCTCGGCATCGGGTGCATTCGCTTGCCTTCCTTCCTGTGGACACAGATGGTTGCGTATTTCACGAATAAATCCATCCCCTCTTCCATTCTGTGTGGACCTGTGTCTCTGTCTTCCGTTTTCGTGCATCCCCTTATTTCGATGGGCGGATCTGTGGACCCTTGTCCGAATTTTTTGTCCCTGGTTTTTTTTTGGGGCAAGATGTCTTCCCCCGGGCCTTCGTTTTGGTTTTCATTGTGGCGTAGAGCATCCATTCGAGAGAGAGAGGATCTCGTTTGTCCGTGTCCTTTTTAAGGGTACCGGATGACGTCGTACCTTCCAAAATCGTAACCATCGTTCGGAACCAGCTCGTTTTAAGACTCCAAATGGGAAGAGTGATTCATCATCACGGCGACAGGATCAAATTAAGGCGAATGAAATCTGTCTAACTGTCGCAGAGTGTAAAACCTGCATAGGCCTGTGCTGGCGGAACTCGAAGACTTTCCGGTTGAGCAGAAAGGGTAAGAGATGGGGGAGGTCTTCTTCACCTTGTGGATAGATGTGGTCTGCGGGAATGAAGGAAGGAATGAAGTGTCAGTTTGGTCTGCGTGTTTCTTTTATTCCTTCCCCGCTTGGTGTTAGTCCTTTTTTCCACTAGAAGAACTGCTCAAGACGACAACGCAGGGTACTGGCAATGGAAGGGAGGAAGTACGGGGTGTGCATACAACCGGAACCAACCAGAACGAAGGATTGTGCGAGGCAAGAACGTAGAAGGACCCCCAAAACGATGTGCCGAATCTCGGCGCGCAACTGGCACCGCCGGACGCGCCTCGGCGTGTACGGAAAATAATTTAGTGGCGCGTGAATATGCTAACACATTTGTGCGGGGCTGGCGCACTGTCCGTGTGCGCGACAGGGGATGGCCAAAATGCTCATAAATGGAACTTTAAACATGTGTCAGTATCAATTAATCATTCGCGCACACAGCCTTAAACTGTCACACAGACGCTGTGCAGTGTTGGAGTAAACGTTGGCGGGTTAGACGTGGAGTGGGAATAAATTATTCACCGACAACGACGACGTTGATGACACAGGGCTTGGTCCGGGTTGGGTTGGACAACGGTTGTGTGGGGTGTGGTGGTGGTGAAAGATTGCAGCATAAGTGCCATGTACCAACTGTGTCCGTGTGTGTAAAAGGAAGCTAGCAAACGGTTGGCCAGAAGTTTTTGGAGATAAATGTGTCAACGATGACATCGTTGGGTTTCTGGTGGACATCGGTTGATCCTTTCCATCCTGAAGCTTCTTTTCGCCGGCAACATATGCGCTCGGTGACACTATGTAAGAAGCTGTTTGTATGCGCCAAAATCCTAGTCCATCACAACCGCCGGCACACAACACACCGGTCGAAAAAAGCGTGCCAGCCAGTGACACTATTTGCATTGATGGGTGGTCTCCAGTTTGGAACTGTCGTGTGTCCTAGCGCCGCTCGGTGAAGTTTGATGTTTTTTAATGTCCAAACTTTTTCGCCAAGTTGCATAGACTCTTCTCCACAAAAAAAGCAAATGTTCTAGCTCTTCGATCGGTTTTGTAGACGATTTTTTGTGTCCTAACATTGTCATGTTCAGACGTGCATAGTTCACTGAGCATAAGCGGCGGGACCTTGGCGAGCGTTGTCTATGGAGTCTGAGGACAAAGTTTTATTCATGGGATCTCTAGTTTCGTCGATAATTGACAGCTGCTGTTTGCTGGTGGAACTAGAGCACCCGAAGACCCGAACCTAGGCGAGAGCTAGCTGTTTTGGATCATGTTCTGGAGCAACATCCGGGGAGGGCTGCACATTGAGATGGCTTCTTGTGGATAGTTTCGTCTAAGATCTAATAGGTGCTGTCGGATCAGCAGACTTGACATAAAGCACCAAATATTTGGACACAGCTTAGGATGACTGTTTTTTTGGGTTAGTTTTGCTACTCTAGTGTCTATTTTCTTTTGTGTGCGGTGCAGTTGCGAACAGCTGTCCAAGAGCAAATATTTTGATGATTTTCGTGATGTTAGCGACACATTTCAAGGGCAAATAGCATGTGGTTTCCGTAGATAGGCAAGGGTTCTCAAATTTCAACTCCATCCGATCTTCAGAACCGGAGGCTCCTACCGAGTTGACTATGATTACGTAAAAGGTTATTGTTGCAAATTCGGATTTTATAAGTATACTTTTAACAGCCTCGTTATAATTAGAGACGTTCAAAATTTATTACTCGGCTTTATGGATTGCAACAGGAATAGGGCCCGATCCTCGGAATGCAGCCCTTTTTATTGCCTTGCTGGTGGCGCCCTCTCCCGTCATTTGTTTCAAGCTCCGATCCTCCAGATGAGCAGGTTGTGTCAAAACTTTGACAGTTATGTTGTGTGCGGATGAAATTCTTGCTTTCCCGTACAACAACCTTATTATGCATGCGCTAATGAGATGGATTCGCGTGACGCGGTTACGAGCACGGTGGGCATGCCCGCTTGGTGTTGTCGTCTGCTCGGTATCTATCAAAACTGAAAATCAATTGTTGTGTATTGCAGTTTGACATCACGGTAACCGCTAAATCCGTTCCCCAAAAGTCAGCCCGGAGATGCCTAGCCATAGAGGTGGCTAACCACCACAAAAAAGTGTTTTTTTGTTGTTGTTTTCGTGCGGAGTTTCGTCCCTGTCATTCACACTTGTACAACGAATAACAAACATTTTTCGCTCCATTCAAACAGTTTGTACATAGGAACGCACTCGTTGGTATGGCTTTTGGTTGATAGATTCGTCTGGTTCTAAACTGTACCACAATTACAACGGCTTCCGTGTAGCGTTCCCCCCGATCCGTTTCGTGTGTGTTCTGGCTTGTGGCTCGCAAAACACTGGATCGCTGGTGCATACAGAGCAAACCGCTGTGAACATGGCCCCCGGGTTGGGGTTTTGTTCCGTGCGTGGGTTGAAGGGACATTGACATTTTCATTTTTGCTGGTCCTCGTTTTTCCAAACCGCGTACATGTGTGTGTGTGTGCCATGGCAGGGTGGTGCCTTGGGGGAGGTACGGCGGTGTAATGGCTGTATTAACAATGTTGTCGGATGCACTAGCGATGCACATCAATAGTGCATCAGGGTACGCGATGATAAAAGCACCGCTTGCTTGCGGTACTGCTGCTGCTGCTGGTCCAAGTCATTGTAGTAGTTGGTAGTAGTTTGCCATTGCAGGGGTCGTCGCAGTGGTGGCAGTAGCGCTGCCACTGCCACTAGTGATGATTTAATTAGCAAACACTTTGTCAGTGGCAAAGTGGGCAAAAATAAATTCCCATTAACGACCTCATCAAACCGAAGCGTTTCCTGCATACATACACGCACGGCCGCACACATACATCCTTTTGGATTAACATTTGCAGGAT